>NC_079209.1:48993126-49331460 GCF_026745355.1 Beta vulgaris subsp. vulgaris | reverse complement strand
GAGAAAGGGAATAAAATTGAATTAATAATGTAATGGTGGACCATATGATAGGGATATGAGAGGGTAAAACGGGGAAAAAAAAATCCAAATAAGGAATAAAGTAAAAGAGGAAAGATCTTTTGAAAACGCACTTAAACGAAAAGAGGGAAGATCTTTAGGAAATGGATGGAGTATAATAATTATCATATTAATAATAATAATAATAAATAAATAAATTTCTTATCCCCCGGTCCATTAGTGATCTATTTCTCCAAGGATTGTGAAGGAGGGTCTAGTAGAAATATTCTTGTTATTGCTTCGACTCATAATCCTCAAAAAGTGGATCCCTATTCCAAGACAATGAACAGACTTTTTCACTCTTTCATATACTAGGGGATTTCTTTTGGAAAAGAAATGTTCCATACTAATGGATTCAAAATTATTTTAAATAATAATAATATTATAATTGAGAATAAAAACTCTATTGGTAATTAAATTTCTAATAATAATATAAAATAATTCAATTAAAACATGTTGAAATTAATTTTGCTGAATTGAAATTAATTTTGATATATTAAATTGAAGAAATTTAATATCACTGAAAAAATTTATTTTTTTGAACTAAACCGAAATTAATTTTGTTGAAATGAACTAAAAATCAATTTCGAAATTGAACTGAAATGTGTACGTTAAAATTAAGCTCTAATGTGAACAGGGACTTACTCATATATTTTTATTGTATAAGCCAAATCTTGAGAAGATTATTGATGGCTATGTAAAAATACTATAATATCCTCACTCACATACTAATTAGTAATTAGTAGTTCGATTTCCATTTAAGAAGAGCAAAAACATCTTCACTCAATAATAGTTAAATTAAATTAGCTACAAAAAAAGTTATAATAATGAGTATTTAATCAAAAAAATTACGCTCAAATATGCACCTAATTATTTAATGTTTGTTAAATAAAAATGATGAAAAAATTTTCTTTATGCAAACTTTGGTGAACAATTGTTTTTTGCTTCTTATTTGAGGTTATAAGATGTAACAATATAATTTTACTTTTTTTCGCAAGCATTGTATGCATTTAAGACTAATAACTTATATGTAATCTCTCAAATCGACGTTATTATTACCCTATTTTGTAATAGTGTAAAAACTATATATCACTTGATGTATGTTGATATCTTATCAAAACTAAAAGTTGTAACTTAATTAGCAGTTAGATAATAACCTGCAAAAAAAATGGTCACGGGTTTGATACATGTAGACACATAATTGTTTTCTTCATTTAGTTCCATATGATAACTACTACCTCGCTCCAATTGGTTCGTATCGAGGAAAAAATAAAGAACGGGTCTAAAATAAAATGTTTTAAGTCCAAAATCACATTCTAACTATTTTTATTAGCCCATTTTTGAAAACTTTTTTATAAATAGTTTTACTAAGCCACTTTATAAATTTTTTTAAAATATATAGCTTTTTAAAGTCCTTCTCCGAAAATCTTTTAGAAATAATTTTTATGAAAGCCCAATTTTTTTAAACTCATAAAATAGCCCAATTTAATTAATAAAATTAATTATATTAATTAATTTTATTGATAAAAGTATGTTTTATATAAAAATGATATTTCTCTAAAGTATTTTTAAATACTTGTATCTAACTCTTTTCTAAAATCTTTATAATAAAAATCTTTTAGAAATCCCCTAGTTTTCAAAAATCTGTTGCATCCCAACTATTTAAACCTATATAATCCCCCACAACCTGATCATCACCATCACATTTAAATCATCATCCTCCACTCATCATAAGCGATACACGTGTACAAAGTGTTGCAACATGAGATGGGTCTATCATCACTCACATTATGTGGGCACTTAGTCTTTGGAACAAGTGTAATCACAATATGATTGGGCTCCTTCAACAACTTGCTATGATTTAAAACATCTAACACAGCTTCCATAACGTCATTTCCTACAATGTCCCATGTGTCTTTCTAAAAGAAATAAAGATCCAAACCCATCTGGGCCTGGAGCCTTAATACCTGGAATAGAAAAAAGTGCATTCCCACTTCTTCCTGAGTATATGGAGCTCCTAGAATACACTTGTGATTAGTGGTGTCAATTCAGTTAACCAGTTCAGTTCTGGTTTGAACCAAACAGTTCAGTTGACTTCAGTTTAGTTAATTCAGTTTATTTTTCCAAACTTAATTGATTCAGTTTAAATTTTTTCGGTTTCAGTTTCAACCCATACAGTTAATTCAATTTCCAGTTAAGTTCAGTTCAGTTTACAGTTGTCTTTTGGTTTGACCCGTACAGTTTTGGTTTAAACAGTTGGTTTTTTACGGATTACTATCAGTTAAACAGTTATTTTCAGTTCAGATTCAGTTATTTTGGTTTCTCGAGGAAATTCGCATTGACTCGGGTGAAAGTTAATATCGGTTATTCCGTGTGCTTCGGGCCTCGCTCCGGGTCAATCCGTTATCCATTGCAGGAAATTCCGATTCGGTTGGACTTTCATCACATAGGTTAAAGTGTCGTTAAACTTGTCGAACACAACAATGGCACCAAGGGACGTATATATATTTGTCTACGAAAGGGCATTTTGAAGTTGCCATATTTTCTGTAAAATTATTTTATTAAAGGTTCAACATTTGGCTGATATTGAAAAATTCAATTTCAAATTCTTCATTATTTTATAGCTTTCCAATGTGTAACTATTAATGATGAATTTGTCATTGGTTGTGGTCAAGATTAAGATGATGTTGATAATGATGAATTACTCTATAAATCATTTAATATAAGTGGTTAAGCATTATGTCTTCCAAAGTTCCAATGTATAATGGAATTTGAAACAAAAAAACATCTACTTAAATAATCCAAGTATTTATTAGTGTACATAATGAATGTGCCAATGTAGCCTCTAAGTTAATTTAAGATAACAATACGATATTTGAGTTAATCGTCTTTATTTGAAATGCATTTTGAAACATAAAACATATGATTGAACTAATATGTAGTTATTGGGTTAGATCTTAGATGGACGATGTATATCAATATAAGTCATTAAGTTGATTCAACATAGCTATATTCTATTTAACCAAGTCATATTTAATTTCAACTAATTTTGAAACTAAACATATCCAATTGAAGTAGAATAAGTTGTTGTCAGACGAGATTAATGAGCAGACCAATGTAAGTCGATAAACTAATTCAAGATAACAATCATTTATTTAAGCTTAATAGTCCGTAAGTTAAATCCATTTCATAACTAACACATCTAATTCAATTAATGCAAGTTGTAAATTGTAATGGGATGAGATATATTAATGTATCATTAATAAGTAAATAAAGCGATGATGAAAATAGTAATAATACAAAAAATAGTAACAATAACTATGATGACACTTTGTCAGTTACTCTTAGTCAACTCGTGTGTACGATAAATAGCTATGATGACAATGAAAGCAATAACAATAAAGAACATAAATTATAAGAAGTTACTATCAACTCAATGAAATTCATATAAGTTACATCGTTAAACAATAAGTTCACTTAAATAGATATAATCTAACTATTAGATAATTAAGTGATAGACTGACAGTTGTATACGTAACACTATAAGTCTATAAGAATTATAGCTTGATAAGCAAAAGTATACATATATATAACACGTTAATATAATTATATTGTTATACTATAATTCATGTAAATGACTATAATCAAAATATTAATGACCTTAGAGCAATATAGCTAGTATAACTATCTACTGGTTAACATTTGTGCTCATTAGTCATTATAAAGATTCAAGATAATTTGTTTTATGATATGAATCTTTGTTATTTCAAAATAATTTACGATACAACTCAAACGAGGGCTTATTAGTTATTACAATAACCTTATACAGGTATATGTATATTGCGTATATGTTATGCTATAATCACTAATATAGTATTAAACTATTCTACTAATTTCTCTTAACTTTGTACATATGTGACTATATTTATATAAATGTCTCGATAATAATGACAATAGTAATAATAACAATAATAATAATAATTCAATCTAATTTTGCCATTTTGGTATCAATTATGCATATCATTAATTCATTATCAATTGATATCAATATTGATTATTTACATTTTTGCCGGATGTATCAATGTATTATATATGGGATTAATGGGAGATTGGGGCATTGGGCTGGCCCAATTTAATTAGATTTCTGAAAACCTAATGTTTCCTCCATATATATACCCTAGGTTAAAACACAATCACATATTCACTTTCATAACACAAACCCTAGAAAGCTAGAATCTTCGACGGCTTTTTCTCTCTGAGTTCTTCCTCTCAGTTCAAACACACACTCACACACTCGCACTATTCTCGTTTCTTTTCTCAAAATCAAATTCTCCTCTCTACTCTATAATTCTCATCATGGAAATTGGTGAAGATTGAAGACAAGACAAGAAGAGAAAGAAGAAATTGGTGAAGATTGAAGACAAGAACAGAAAGAAGAGAAGAATGTAGACACAAAGACTCAAAGAGGCGATTGAAGAGAGAAGAATTTCGAAGAAAACGACCCTATCCAGGTTAAGAACACAAATTTCTTTTTTTTTTCTTGTTTTTTCTTTTGAATCACGTAATTTCCATGTTATGGTGTGGTTAGAGTTCAGATCTATATTTCTTTTTTGTTTTTTTGAAGTTGGATTTGGTATATAATATTTATATAAGCATGTTTTTTTTGATTTTGTTTAAAAATTCATCTGATTTTTTAGTAATTATTTGTGTATTATGATGATGTTAGTCAATTGTAAAAAATTTGATTTTTTTAACTTGTTTTAATTCTTACTCGTAAATCGTAATACTAAAATATAATTATGAATTTATGATGCATTTATTTGTTTAATTTTTCTTTCTTTATGAATTCTTACGGCTAAATAATTAATAAAATATAATTCTGATTATATATTTGTAGATCGTTTAAAATTTTCACCCTAGTAATTAATATAATTTCGATTTACTAGGTTTTTTTATGAAAATTGAACGGCTAAATTAGTAAATATAATGCTTTTTTGTGCATTTTCTGCTTTTATGTGAATTTTCTGCCTTTTTATGAATTTTCTGCATTTTGTTAATTAAGTTTCTATTTTTTTTTATTAAGAAATGATTTTCTATGCATTTTCAGCTTTTTTTTTGGTGAATTTTCTGCATTTTGTAAATAAATTTTCTATTTTTTTATAAGAAAAATGAGACGGCTAAGAAATTATCTTAACTTTGGAAACCCTAGTAAACTGACCTAGATCCACCCTTGACCCGCCCGACCCCTGACCATGTCCAGACCCACCCCTGACCACCACCCCTGACCATGCCCAGACCCACCCCTGACCACCACCCCTGACCATGCCCAGACCCACCCCTGAACACCACCCCTGACCACCGTGGACCACCCTGGACCACCTTTGACCACCCTTGACCACCCTTGACCACCACCCTTGACCACCCTTGACCACCACCCTTGACCACCCTTGACCACCACCCTTGACGACCCTTGACCACCCTTGACCACCACCCTTGACCACCACCCTTGACCACCACCCTTGACGACCCTTGACCACCCCTGACCACCCCTGACCACCACCCCTGACCACCACCCCTGACCACCACCTCTGACCACCACCCTTGACCACCACCCTCCTTGACCACCACCCTCCTTGACCACCACCACCCTTGACCACCACCACCCTTGACCACCCCTCCTGACCACCCCTGACCACCCCTGACCACCACCCCTGACCACCACCTCCACCCCCTCTGACCACCACCATACCCCCATACATGTATATTTGTTTGGGCAATTGTTCTTAACTCTATTTTTTATATTTCCAGAAATGGATGAAAATCAATATGAAGGCTTTTCAACTCCTACCTCCCATACATGTAATTCTCAATGTCCTTTCCTTTTCTAAATTATTTTAATTAACTCAACCAGATACTAATTGATTTTTTTTTGTCAAGCTTCTGATCGTACTACTGGTTCGAATGCACTTACTGTGCCTTCAAAGAAAACCAAGCGAGCTGGACCTCCTGAAGGCAGAAGAAGGGCCCCAATTTGGGATCATTATGTTTTCTCACAGGTGAATGGTAAGGATGAAATGGAATGTAAGATGGAAACATTTGCAACATGTATGTATTGTGAAAAAGCTAAGTATAAGGCAGACCCTAGTTTTGGTACCTCTAATGCAACTTCCCACATCAAGTCTTGTTTTGCATATAAGTTGTTTCGGTCTGAAAATCCTGAATTTGGTTCATCTTTTGATCAAAAAGTGTACTGTCAGTTGTTTGCCGAAGCTGTTTTATGTCATGCTTATCCTTTACGGATTGTTGAACATGAAAAATTGCGAAAACTTCATTCATATCTTAATCTTAAAGTAAGACACATATCTAGGAATACAATTCTTAGGTATTGTACTTTGGAAAATGAGAAATTAAAGGTGAAATTACGTGCTAAACTTGCTGGTATAAGTAGTAGAATTTGTTTTACTTGTGATTGCTGGTCTGCTATTACTAATCGGGGTTAGTTAACACTTACTGCTCATTACATTGATGATGATTGGGTATTGAAGTCTCATATTTTGAACTTCAGGTATTTCCCCCCTCCCCATAGAGGTTCTGATATCTATGCATTTATTTTGGGTTTGATTAAAGAGTGGGGTTTGGAGGGTAAAACCTTATCCATGACTGTTGATAATGCTTCTGCTATGGATGTTATGATTTCTAGATTAAAATCTGATTTGAATTCATCTTGTCTTTTGCCATGTATGGGTAGATTTTTTCATATTCGTTGTTGTGCGCATATTTTGAACCTTATTGTTCAATGTGGCATGAAAACTGTAGATGCTAGTGTGATTAAGTTACGTGATGCAGTGAATTACATTGAAGCTTCTGATTTTAGAAAATGTAAATTTGACCAATGTGTGATTGATTCAAGGTGTAAGTTTGTTGGTAGGTTAACATATGATATGTGTACAAGGTGGAATTCCACTTATAATATGATGAAACGTGCATTGTTAGCTAGAAATGCATTAGATCTGTTTGCAACTAGAGAGGTTGATTTTGAACATGGTCTTACTCCGACTCAGTGGGAAATAATCGAGTTTGTTTGTAAATTTCTTGAACCTTTTCATGAGGTTACCAATCTGTTTTCTGGTTCTGATTATCCCACTGCAAATTTGTATTTTGCTAACATTGTTGCAATTGAGAAGTTGTTGGTTCTTGCCCATAAACATTCTGTTTTTAGTATTCGTACTATGTGTGAGGAAATGATGGTTAAGTTTGAAAAGTATTGGACGGATCATTCTGTTATTCTCTCTGTGGCTGTTGTTCTTGATCCTCGTTGCAAACTTCGGTTTGTGAGGAGCTTGTACAACTTACTCTATGTTCCTAGTGATGTTGAGGAAAAGGTACAAATTGTATATGATGCTTTTGTTGAGCTATATACATTTTATAGCACATCTTCAGATTCTGCTTCTTTTGCTTCTACACATTGTGGTTCATCTTCTTCTTCATCGATCCGACTCAGTTTTCGTTGTTGGACATGTTTGAGGTTGTTATTTCTACTTATTTTATTTTACCTTATTTATAATTAATAACTATAGTTTTATTAATTAGTATTTTATTTTTATTCTTTTCATAGCAATTTGAGGTCAGTAATTCGTCGGTTGGGGGAGCACAATCTGATGTTGATGCTTATCTTAATGCTCCCCTAATTCAGCGTAGTTCTGATTTTGATGTGCTCAAGTATTGGCAGTCTCAGTGTTCTGCATATCCTATTATTTCTAGAATGGCCAAGGATATTTTGGCTATTCCAATTACTTCTGTTGCTTCTGAATCTTCATTCAGCATGGGTGGGCGGGTTTTGACCAAATATAGGTCATCTTTGCTCCCTAAAAATGTAGAGGCTTTTGTCACTACACAGAATTGGTTGTTTGGGTATCTTAAAGAGGAAGAATTAGAGAGTTGTTTAAATGCCATGGACGAGACAGATTGTGTGGATGATGATATTGATGTGCTCTCACTTCCGGTAGGTAGTGTGTTTGGTGTTTGTTTAAAAATTTTACTTATAAGTTTTCAATAATATTGCTAATTTTAAGTTTTTTTAGGTGGAATAACCACCTTTTGTTGCTGATGCCTGCTGTACCCCGTTGTCGCTGAACATCGGGTTTTTGTTGCTGTTCAGTGAAATTGCCAGTTTTAAGCTGGTTGTGCAACTTTTGGTTGCTGTAATTATTTAATAGCTGGTGGCAAGTTTGGAACATTGATTTTTGATTTTTTTGTTGGACTAAAAACTGTTGATTTTGGTACATGTGTTGGATTAGTTGAGCTTGGTATGGTTCTATTTTTTTGGTTGTCCAATCTTAAGGATTGGTTGGTTGGATTATGTTGAACTTGATACAGTAGCTGGTTGGATTCAATTGAGCTTGATTTGTGCTGGTTGGATTCTGTTTAGCTTGAATTGTGCTGGTTGGATTCTGTTAAGTTTGATTTGTGCTGGTTGGATTCTGTTGAACTTGATTTGTGCTGGTTGGATTCTGTTGAGCTTGATATGTTGGTGGGTGGATTCTGTTGAGCTTGATATATTTCCTTTTTTTTGGAATGAGGGTAAGTGTTCGATGACGAAAATTTTCCGAGAGCAAAATTTTGAGCTTGTTAAGTTGCTGTTGGGCTTTGTAAGTGTCCCTTTCCGAAATAAAGTCTCAAAACTTTTTCCTATCTTGTTGATTAAATTGTTTGGAACCCGAGTTGCTATGTTGGGAACTCTCACTAAAGTACACATAAATTCATTTTGGATTACTTTAGTGAGGTGATGCCCATAGCATCTTGATGGATTCAAATAATTTTAGTTGACATTTTGGGTTATTGTTTTGGGACTATGTGCTCAATGATGATAGTACTCTGAGAGCCCAAATTTAAATTTTTTTATCTTTTTCAACACATTACATATTTTCATTTGGTGTGGTTATGTTTTGGTAAGTTATTACATCAAATTTTTCATCCTTTTTTTTATGTTACCTATGCTAACTGTTTATTGTATTGTAGGGTGCAAAGTGGAGGCAGATATGATTTTTAGGATTTTTATATATTGTAAATTGAAAAAAATTAATATTTTTGTTTTCATGTTTTTTGTTTAGTTGTAATTTGTAATTTGTAAAATATGTTGTGATATAAATAAAAATTTGGATTTGGTTTTTACATTTGTATCTATGAGATTTGAATACAATTTCTTTATTCTTTGGTTCTATCTCTTTTTGTAATAATACAGTAAACACTCCTAGATTTGAATATATCACTCTTTCTCCTAAAGGGTTTCTTTCCATAATGCATAAGCACGCATATTCTCCTTCACACTTTCTCCATCTTCAAATGTTCCCACTGTTATCACTTCTCTAAAGTGTAAATAGATCCAAGCTCATAAATTAAATTAAGTAAGCTCAAATATGATTATCCCTATAAATTACTTATAAGTTCAACGAAAGATCAATGTAGTATTTCGTAGACAAATTAAGTAAGCTCAATGTAGATCCTTATAAAAAAAAGCTTCTCTAATCTGAGGACCATCAAACCTCAACGTATTAGGAGTTATAATTTGAAATAGTTGAGTTTGAGTATTAAAGACAATTGTTTAAAATAGTTTTATTCAGTTTCATATAGTTTGATTCACATTAGCAACGAGATCTAACTCTCGTCGTAAAAAATTATTAACGACTTAGTCTAATTGATCGTAAATTTTTTTACGACCGAGCCTTTTACGACGAGTGACGACCAGACGCGTTTCTCGTCGTAAAAGACCATTTGCGACAAGATCAAGCGCATTTACAACGAGAAATCTCGTCGTAGTTGAGACATTTTAATTAAAAACAGTTTGATTCAGTTCAGTTAAAAAAACAGTTTGATTCAGTTCAGTTAAAAACAGTTTGATTCAGTTCAGTTAAAAACAGTTTGATTCAGTTCAGTTAAAAACAGTTTGAAACAGTTTTCAGTTAAATTCAGTTCATTTTCAGTTCAGTTCAGTTTAAATCGGTTTTTCGTACAGTTAATTTCAGTTTGGTATGTTTTCGGTTGAGTTTCAGTTCAGTTTCAGTTCAGTTAATTGCAGTTTACTTTAATCTGATTGACTTATCGGTTTTTAATTTTTCAGTTATGGGTCAATTCAGTTCAGTTTATTCAGTTCAGTTGATCAACCATTTGCAGTTTAACCATCGGTTTTCAACCAAACTGACAGCACTACTTGTGATGGTCATTAACAACACGCCCTGCTTGCACAATTTTCTAAATTACAAAACTTCTATTATTAATTAAGCTGGTTAGTACCTATCACGGCCCGTTTGATAGTTGGTCATAAATGGTGGTAATGGGAATGAATTTGTGTGTAAATTTGTGAAAAATATCATTGTCCATTACCATGGTAATGCTAATTTATCCTAAAGTGTCCACGTTCCTTCTTGAATTTTCATTCTCATCCAATACCACCTTGTAGGGTGGTAATGAGTGGTAATGAAAATTGCTTCCCCTTGGAGACAAAAACACAAGTTTAAGGGTGAGATTGCTTGTCCATGGAGAAAAAATGTCTCCCCATGGAGATTTTAAGGATGCTTCCCTAATAAAATTACACATAAAATTCATTCCCATCACCGCAATTTATTAACGACTACCAAACGGGCCGTCAAAGTTGTATAAATTGAGAGAAAAGCATCATATACATCCTCAGGCTTGTCTACCAAACACCATTCATGTCTTGAATACTATATATCTGATTCTGAACATTGCTGCTCTTTATACTCTGTTGAAATATCTTGGTATTTTCATCACCTGCTTGAATCCAGGCAATTTTAGTTTTCTGCTTCATTGAGTCCATATATGCTTGACCTTGTATTCTTGAACTACAAGAATTTCAGCATGTGCAATACTCTTATCAGTAGGATTATGATGCATGGCCTCTTGAATTGCAATCATATCTTTCTGAGCCTTGAGTTCAATAACATGTATATCAAAAAGACCATCTATTGAGCTCTTTGAAAGCCAGCTTAACTTTTAAGCTTACTAAACCAGATAGTACATTTTACTCCCATTTATCCCCACATTCCATTGTGATTGCACTATGTTAACAAAGTTAGGAGCAGACTTCCACATTATAAAATATCTGAACGGTTTCCTCCCTACATCATTCTTAGGATATCCAGTAAGTAAGCTAGGTGAGTGATCAAACTCACCTTCACTCATGAAACATACTTCAGCAGAATTATAACACTTTAACCAATCTGCATTAGCCACAATTCGATCAAGCTTTGAAAAAATTCTATCATTGCCATGCTGCTTGTTCTTCTAAGTGTAACAACCCAAATTCTCCCGACCAGCTTAAAGAGGATTAAGCACAATGAAAGAGACTCTAGTCGAGATAACCCAAACTATTACCATCACACACACCGAACTACATCAAAGAGTGTGGGGACTCAGTTTCCCAATTCTATTCAATTCAAATTAACAATTACAATAACGCTTTGATTCTCATATTTTATCCTTATAAATTTCTATAGAAAATCCGGCAGCGTTTCCTCTAAAAATAAGACAACCCTAAAGCGAGAAATAACTTAAACCTGATTACAATTTCAATTTATAAAATACTCCAAACTCAACAACCTTAACGCTTTCGCGAAGCAACAACCAACAGAGAACTAGGAGCACTAGCTAGCGACTCTTAAATACAGAATTATGTTATAACTAATTTAATTGCTAATTATTAAAACGTCGAGCGTCCTCACTTCGATAACAACTACAATACTATACAAAGCTCGTATCAGCTTCAACTTGCAAAAGATTAACTTACAGCTTCAACCTAAAACATTTGGAATACTGCCACCCACAAAATGACATGCCATAGAAATGACAAAATAACATACACACATTAGCAAAGTTGAGTACTAAACCTGTAAATACGCTTAACTTATGCTTTGGTCGTTTTTACTTTAAAACGACTCAACAGTCAACATAGTCGCACTGTCACAAGTCACAACATGCATCATATCAACTCATGTTGACCACATACATATTATATACTTATCTGATTAATCCTTTTATATTACACCATGAGTCACATAACAACAAACACAACAACGCGACTTCAAGCAATCACAATCCGTCGTTCTTGGAACTCATCCAATAATAATTCTCCTAATTTTTAACATCTCGTGAACATCCAACTACACTAGAAGACTTCACTTTAGAGAACTATACTCATTAATCATAGTACCTTCATACATATTACGAATTCAATATATTTATTCATTTAGGTTCAACTCAATTTCAATCATAGAACTTATAGACCACAATAACTTATAAGCAATCACATCTGGTAAATAATAACAATAACAACAAAAGGTCTCTTAGCTAGGGCTGGCAAACAGATCAGGTCGCGCCGTATTCGGGTCATACCTAAACGGGTCAGCTACCCCCAACCCTAACCTGATCCGTTTATGATTCGGGTCAATTAGTTGAAACCTAACCTAATCTGTTTGACCTTTTTTTTTTTACGACATAATTTTCAAAACTGGGTTAACTAAACCTGTTTTGACCTAAAATTTTCTGGTTGATCCGAACCTAACCTACTTACAACTTAATATTACAAACTTGTCAAACCATGATTTTTATAGGTTGCATCCCACATTAATCCACATTAACATGTCAAACCATGATTTTACAAACGTGTCGTGTTCGTGTTCGGAGTGTCCAAAATCTAAATTCAAATTGCATCCCACATTAATTTTTTACAGACCCCCACAAAATAAATCAAAGAAAGTTCAAAGTTCACAACCAAGAGCAAAGTTTAAAGTTTTAAGTTCTAAAAACTAAGTAACATAATCTAAAGTTCTTGACATGCATAATCAACTAATCAAGGCAGATTTCCCATTTCTTAGAACTACTTCCATTAAAATTGGAGCTCATTGCCGGACTCCAGGTTGGCGTATTATCCAACTTATTGTCCACCTTTAGATTCATCACACTCCCACATAAGTTCTCAAGCTGAGGATCCATATGTGCTACAATATAAATAAGTTAATAAATAATTAGTTAATCAAAGATTCAAGCATGAGTTAAAAGAAATAAGTAATTATAATTTACAAGTGTATCGATATAACTTTTTCTTGTCTTTAGTCTCGTTTTTTACACAAGCAGAGTCCATTTCTTCATCAGAGTTGAGACAAATTGGTTGAGCAGAATCGGAAGACATCAATTCCTTCACTGTAATTTTTAAAATGTCAAAATAATCAGAACAAAAAAAAAAAAAAAACAGATCGTGTCAAAAAATTTATATATCGATCTTTTTTTGACGTATTGTCTGTTTCATAGACATCAATTCCTTATACTCATAAATCATAATCCTTTTATAGACTCGAAATTCGTAACACATAAGGTCGAAGAGTCGAAGGTCGATAATTTTGTCATTAGTTAATTACTCATAAAATAGCTCAAAATTTTACCATATATTTACTCGAAAATTAGTCATACAATTACTCTAAAATGTGCCATATATTTACTCGAAAATTATCTAAGTAATTACTCAAAAATTAGGCATAAATTACTGTGAAGTTAGTCACATAATTAGTCGACAATTAACATGTAATTAGTTCGAAAAAGAACATGTAATTACTTCAAAAATAAACATGTAATTACTTCAAAAACAAACAATCAATTACTGGAATGAAATCAACAATGAAGGAAAATTACCTTAACGTTTGTTGTACAATCTTCTCTTAATTTTATTTGATTTTTTGAATTTTTTTTATTTTTTTCTGATTTTTTGAGAGAAGAACGAAGAGACTAAGAGCGGGAGAGTGAAAGAAATGAAAGAAATCAGCGAGCATCCCACTTCCAAGTTCCAGCTTAACCTTGATGAATTTTAGGATTTATTTTAGAGTTGGGCTCAAAGTTTCCTAAATGCTATTGGGCCTAATTAAAATTCTGGTAATTATTTGGACTAAATGAATTTTTTTTGGGCTTTTATATTTTCAGGTCAATTCAGGTTGGTTTTGTGTTAGAAAATTCAACCTTAACCTAACCCATTTTACATTCAGGTCGTGTTTGTGTCGACCCATTTAACTTTTCGTGTCGAAAATCTCAAACCTAACCCGGTTTTTAAGGTCGTGTTCGTGTCCTGTTATCGTGTCGTATCAGCTTTTGCCAGCCTTACTCTTAGCTAGAATTAACTAACGAGAGGTACTAAATCACTTACGCACAATTGATACTCTTGCATATAAGTATATTTACTCTTACACACTTCATGCTTGTCAATCTACATTCACCTCAATAATAATAAAAATAGTTATCAAGCACTAACAACAATTACAATATGCCTCTCTCTTAGAATTAACTAAGGAGAGATAACATCATTTCCACAACTCATGATTCATGAAACAAAGATTGATTAAACTTGAACATTTATGGATCATGTTATCTCGTAAGTCCAATTTTGATTACCATTATAAATAACAACCATTAATGAATCATGACCTTAATTAGTAGAGCGAGTCAACCTCATTTCTAATTGGAGGTCATTCAACCATATAGTTGGAACTACTTTTAAGTATTTCATGGACTTACACTTACTTAAGTAATATGAGATATTAACTTACTTTTGGTGATTACTAATTAAATAATAGAACAACCTGATTATATTACTCCATCTACCAATATCAAAGTGAAATCTCATTTTACACAACCTACGTAACTAAGTCCATAATTAATTAAGCAATAACCAATACTCAACATATTATTAGCCTCTATTGATTACTCCTTTCCGAAGTTATTCCTAACACCAACTAAGTCACATCCTTCATTTAAGAGCTAATCAAAGTGAATCTCTTACAAGTTAACTTTGATTAACTCAAATCTCAATCACCTAACAATGAAGTGGGTAATATTTTACTTTATAACCAACATGGAAGTAGTTAACTGAACTATTAGCCTTGTTTACTAAGTATTACGAAAAGAATATGAAAATCTTAATTTTGTTTTAGTAAACTCTAACTAGTGTTTCTAACTATACTATATATATTAATCCACTCTATAGAGTACTTCTTCATCATAGTAACTGAGATATATTCATACATAAACCTCACTAATGGACTTTATTGGCTATTAACTACTTTTGACAATCATCGTAATATCAATACTTAATTAAGTAAAGTGACCCAACCAATTCATTCATAGAGTTTAGATAAATAGTCCCTCACTAGCAACCTTTTTCCTTTTTTTTTTTTTTTTTTTGGTAATAAGAGAAATGCATTACTTAAACATGTTCAAAGACAAAGTTATTACAATCCGCTACAAAGTTACTTAAACAATAATTCGGGGGTGTGGAAAATGTCCGAATTACAAGTACTTCATTTGAGTTTTTCCGAGCTTCCTTGGCTAGAGCATCCGCCACCGCATTCTCTTTTCGAGGCACATACACCATCTTGAGGTTGTTGAACTGCTTACATAATTCCCTGCAATCATAAGTTATGGTAGTGTAGTTATCACATAAAATTTCATTAGTACTTATCATTTTAACCGCTTGTTGGCAATCGGAATATAGGGCTGCATGCTTGATCCCAAGATCGAGAGCCATCTGAAGCCCAACCCTAATGCTAAAAAGCTCTGCCATGAGGGCGGATTGGGCATATCTTTTCTGGCTAAATCCCATTACCCAAGCCCCCTCCATATTCCGTATGACCCCTCCAAGCCCCACAAAAGCCAACGGTTCAGTGTAGGATGCGTCTGTGTGGATCATTGTAGTGGGTTGGGGTGTGAAATGGGATATTGGGGAGGTGGGCGGGGACAGACCATGGTCATGGACTTGGCAAAGGTCCACGCTTGGTTTTGGCCTTAGCCACTACCGTGGCAGGGGGGAGGATTTCCCTTCAAAAATGAAGAGATTCCGAGCCTTCCATATCTCAAGACACACCCATGCGAAGAGGGAGGGCCATTGAAGCCCCATGACGGTGGTGGTAGATGAGAGATTTTCTTTAAGCCACTAGAGAAGTTACCATTTGTGACCATAGGAGCATGGGGAGCAAGGTCCATACATCCTGGGCCGCCCGACATGATTGGATAATATGGAACTAAGCTCAACATCTAAACCACATATGGACACAGGGGAGAGTTTATCATTCTTCTCTGGAAAAGAAGAAAATTATGCGGAACCCGGTCCTTCCATAACAGCCATAAGAAAAATTGGATTTTGGGGATTGTTGGAGCTCGCCAGATCCAATGTAACGGGTCTGAGCTTTTCCTAGGAGGGAATTGGGCCTGGTAGGCAAGGGCTGTAGAGAATCCTTTTTGTGTGGCGAAGGAGGAAAACAAAAGGTCCGCTTGATTTGGTTTAATTTTTTGCTCATGGATGAATTGAATGATACTATCAGGTAGAGGGAAAGAAATGTGTTGGAGGTCCCATCGATTCAAGTCCCACAGGTCACTCACTTTCATATTCTCCTCTTTAAGGTCAGGGGTCCATGAATGATTGCTCTTAGGGTCCTACACCTACCCAATTCGAAAACCACACATTAATTCATTCCATTACCCATTAACCATTGACTATTCTCCTCAAGTAACTTCCATCCTTTCCCTATGCTTTTCCAAACCGGATCCATACTTAAACTTTGTGACATGCGTTGAATGACATATTTTAGAAAATCATTTGCTAGCTAGGCTATTTTCTTCCTGGCTCATTTTCCAACCCAATTTTGCCATGAGGCTATGTTCATTTTCCCTTGTGTTTAATTCCTGGCCCCCTTCACTCTTGGGAGAAAGTTTGAGGCGGTCAACAAGTGGATCTTTTTCACCCCCCCATTCTCCCCCCAAAGGAAGTTTTGCATATTTGGTCAAGTGTATTCAAGGTGGCTTTGGAGAGGCAGTTGCTTGCATGTAGTAGGCTGGGATAGTGGAGAGGGTCGCTCTGATTAGGCATAGGCGCCCTGCTTTTGATAAAAAGGATGTTTTCCACTTTGCTATTTATTCCTAACCTTATCCACAACAAATTGGATTTGACTCCTAGTGGCCTTTTGTGCATTAAGGGAGTCCCAGATATAATCCTAGGTTCTCTGACTTGCTATCCCTAGGTGTCTTCTAACAACTGGTCTCCTCTTCCAAGGTATTGGGGATAGAATAAGCCGGCTTTTATCTTTGTTAACCTTTTGCCCCGACATGTGGCAGAACTTTTGTAAAATATTCCTAACAGCAAATGCAGTTTTTTCATCAACTTTCCCAAACAGTAACAGGTCGTCAGCAAACATCAGATGGGACACTGGGACTTTCTTTTTCCCCACCCAAAATGGGGTCCACTCTTAGTTCTCACACGCAAGGTTTATCATGTGGGATAGAGTCTCTAGCAGATGTTGAACAAATAGGGAGACATAGGTCACCCTGTCAAACCCCCTGAGTCTGAAAGGGTCCCTTTTCTCCCATTCACAGGACCATTGAGGATGATTTTGAAATACAGTCCATAATGATTTTAATCGAAGGTCCATCAATGCCCTGAAATTCAAGACAATCTCTCACAAAACTCCATTCTAGGCGATCATATGCTTTTTCAAGGTCAATTTTTAGGGCAAACCACCCCCCTTTCCTTTCTTTTTCCACATGGAATGCAAAATTTCCGAGGCTATCACTAGGTTTACATCCGGACCCCTACCTACCGTGAAAACTGTTTGGTTTTGGGAGATAAGATGAGGCATGAAAGGTTTAAGACGGTTTACAATGACCTTTGTGACAATTTTATACACCGTGTTGCACAAACTGATTGGTCTCAAATGTAACACCCCCAAAATCCATACACGTCTAAAGCTACGTCGCATCGACTTTGGGAGTGTTACCGCCGCGATGGAACGCAAGGCATAATTATAAATACGGTAACTCAAATTCATTGTCTCAAAACCAAATTGCAGCGGAATCGAAAATGTAATTACAACTCGGGAATCATAGATGACCCCTCTTATTCAAACTCGAACCATTTAACAATGTTCTGTAAAATTCATTAATGATCAAACCAAAAGTTAACTTCAAACTACAGTCTAGCCCCCATATGCTTGATGTCATCAGCAGCACCAGCTCACCTAGTCTGCTCCCCATTGAAGTGTCAATAGTTCATCACAGGACAACAAACACATAACAACACACAGAGTCAGCTATGCTGAGTACGTAATGAACCATGGAAAACCATATGAATATAAATGAAGCATACATTACAACTGTTATATGAACCCACGTTATCTCACATCCTTTAATCTTTCATTATTTGGCATCGAACGGGCACCGTCATCTTACTAGAATCATACGGGCTACTGAATCCTTAATAGACGACTTGGTCTATTAGATGAAAGTAAATACGGTTTTGTTCCGTCTCACACCCATCACCTTAGTATGCATACCCCCAAGATCGAACGGAACCTTCCGCCTACTTGAGTTATCAAAATATAAGGCACTACTGTCGTCACAGTAGGCCTGCGTAGGAGTGTAGGACAAGTCCTACACTCCCCCCATTGTTCTATACTTGTAGGGAGTCCAACTACAAGTATCGCCATAATCTTCTTTTATTACCAATCTTCTTTTATAACTTTAAGGAGTCATTTACATACTCTCTTAATTACCAAACTCAATCTTATCCCTAGTAACACTCTTGTTACTCTATAGATCAGATTAATAATACTGATGTTACACTACGATAGAACTTCGCATTTCAATGCAACATATTTCAATGCATCATATTGATTTCACGTTATAAACGTCTAACCAAACAATCACAATCAAATGTTCCCTATCATGTATAGGTTCCAATAACATGAACTGCAACCTAAACATGATACTAAGCTTTGAAAGTAAACTGGTACGCGTACGTACCTTGTACGGAGAATTTTCGCTGACTTAATAGAACGAGCCGCTTATGAAATTGGGACCTAAATCGTTAAAACAAAGCTTTAGTGTTACGTCCTTGATAACACTAACAACTACTACGTACTAAGACCATAACGATCTATCGATTCGAATTACGCAATAGTTAAAACCTTATTCTAGAACTTTCGTTATAATTCTAATCTAGTGAATTTAACGTCTTTTAGAAGTCAGAATTAGTGAGTAACTAAGTTATTAGTAACATTAGTCCACTATTTACCAATCCAAAATGTCATAAGTCCCAGCTGTCTTATGTCCAAAAGTCAAGTCATATGTCCAAGGTAAGTCATATGTCCAAAGAAGTCATATGTCCAAGAGTAAGTTCCATGTCCAAAAGGTAAGTTCCATGTCCAAAGGTAAGTTCCATGTCCAAAGTCAGATTTCATGAAACAGATTACTCATGAAACAATAATAACTGTAACTAATAATAAGACACAATTTTCCTACTTCCAACTTATTCCAATTACAAACCTAACCAGAATTTATACTTAAAACAGAACAATAACTTAATTAGTTAACAATCTAATAAATTACTAAACACTCTAATTATTAATTATAAATTACAAACCTTACTTAACTACGAAACAGTAAATATAAGAATAATTAATAAACTGACATACTAAGTTAAGTACAAAATTATACCGCTAGAAATCGCCGGCGAAAGAATTCCGGCGACCGAAGACCACACCACACACGCGCACGAAACCCTCAACACCACGACTCTTGTCGCAGCACTCGACCCACTTTTCGCACAAGAATTCCGGCGGAACTCGCACCCTCGTGCTCGACAGAATTCGCACCACACGAACCCTTCACCAACACCCTCGTCGCTGCTCGTACGTCGCCCACACTGCGCGACACTCGCGAGCCTCACACGAACCACAGCACCCTTCGCACCAAAACTCCCGGACAGAACTCTCGACAACTCGCGCACAACTCGACCCCTTCGACGAAATCGCGCAACCTTTCAACCCTCGACGCCTGCGCACCGCTCGAACCACCTCGTCGCTCGCACCAAACTCTCGAACCGCACAAAACCTTCGAGCCAAACCACGCGCAGCCTTCGTCGGAATTTTTCGCACGAAGCCAACGAAGAAAAGCAGTGAGAGAAACCCGAGAGAGAGAAGAGAAAATCTGAGAGGGAGAGAGAGAGATCCGAGAGAGAGAGAGAGAGAAAATTCTGAGAGAGAAAGAGGGGCAAATGACGGCTGAGGAGAGGGAGGAGAAAGGTTTAGGGTTTTCTGAAATTCCCTCTCCTTTTCTTTTTATACTCCTTTCCAAAAGGTAGTAACCCTAGGTCAAGTGACGATTTGGTTATTCCTTTAAAACTCCGAAATTCCTAACAAATTCATACTAACAATAATTTATTCCTATTAATTTGTAAATAAATTAAAATACCTTTTTATTAATTCTTTTATATTTTCTTAATTAGTACGAAATTAGTATTAAAAATACGGAGTATTACATCAAATGTTTCACTGTTTCCGGGGGGTATTTCTTAGGTATTAGACAGATTAGGGATTCGCACATATTTGCACAAACCTTTTTCCTTTATAACTTCTTAATTGCAATACTCCTCGCTTATAATTAACGACAAACTCGAACTACTATTATACTTGATAATGGAAATACTATTTAAGGATTAATAACTTTCCATTGACATAAGAACCAAGAAAGGCATCATAGTATTCAATTTCCTTAATTATTGATTAATAACAACTATTTCTCATCTAAGACAATTAAATAAGAGTATTCAATTAGTTTCCTTCAATAAAAATTTGTCATGAATCTCATTAAAACTCATTGATTAAGGGATAATAAAACTAACATATTCAATTCTTTACTAATAACCTCATAAGAATAAACATCACCCTCCAAATAACTTTTGAACTCCGTAACTCATTCCCATGATTTCACCTTAATGATATCAAGTAATATCAACAATCATTTCTCATTACTCTTAATATAAACTATATAAAGTTAATCTAAATGACAATTTCCAATCGAAGAAGTAGTTCAATTAGAATTATTTACTATCCATCTTAGCTAGAATAAGGTTTATATTACTCAAAATAAATATTTACATTTTACCAAGCAAATTTAAGAACTTATAATCATAAATCTTTTCCAAAGCCAACATTACACCAACTTAATCTATACTAATATATTAAAAGGCGTTCCTAAATATGGAACGGTGCCACGTGGCGCTCTCCCTAAAGCATGTATTTTACTCCATGTAATTCACAAACAATAAAAAAAACTAGAAATTGCATAGCACAAGGTTTGATCCCATGACCTCAAGCTTACATATTAAAGTCTTAACCATTAGACCAAGTGATATTTAGTGTTACTATTTTAAAGTATAATAGTTTATCATCTATAAGGGGGCTTGTCCAATATACGTTTACCACCAACAATTCACAACAATTTAGTAATACTCTATTTATAAAATCAACCAACAATAGCAACACAACAACAGCAACAACTCTACAACAACCACCACAACTACAAGTACACAACATCAACGGCAACAACAACACAAATCAACAATGCAACTACCACAACAACAAGTTCAACGACGATCAATAGCAACAACAACAACACAAAAGGGTCAGTACCTTTGTTACTCCGCAAAACACCAACGTACGTCGGCGGTGATAGTGGCGACAACATAAAGCAATGACAACCACCTAGCAGCAACTAAAACATCACGGTGGTGGCACGCGAGTAACCTGGTGGTTCGTCACGAGTCCGGTGATTTGCAGCGAACCTACGCAACAACACAGTCGACGAAGTGAAGAAAAGAGCGAACGAGGGGAGAGGATGCTGCAACGGGTCGCGGGTCCGGCGAGGCAGGAGGGTGGTGCGGCAACGTTCGTCGAGCATCGAGCTTAGGCGAGAGGAGAGTAATTGGGGTTTGGCGTTTCTCTTGGGGGTGAAGAATGACTGGAGAGAGAAAAGAATAGGGGTTAGGTTTTGCTTCATTGAACGACCAAAGAAATAACAAGGAGGTTTGATGTAGAGGTGATCATTTTGGCCCGGCCCGTTTTTGGGCCGGGGTTTGGGCAGAATTTTTCGGCCAGCGGGCCGGGCCGGGCCCGGCCC
The DNA here is from genome assembly GCF_026745355.1 of Beta vulgaris subsp. vulgaris. Taxonomy (NCBI): domain Eukaryota; kingdom Viridiplantae; phylum Streptophyta; class Magnoliopsida; order Caryophyllales; family Amaranthaceae; genus Beta; species Beta vulgaris. The sequence goes on along the minus strand of NC_079209.1, from coordinate 49,309,398 downwards.
GGTCATTTTTTTTTTTTGTCTTTGGGCGGGCTTTGGGCAAGCTAAAAACGAATTTTTAGTCTATTTTTTGGCCCGGCCCGTTTTGGCCCGCAAAAGCCCGCTAAGCCCGCCCCGAAATAGCGGGCTTTGGACACAAAAATCCGGCCCGAATTTAGGCCCGGTCCGGCCTGGCCCGGCCAATGGGCAAATTTTTTTTGCCACGGCCCGGCCCGTCCCATGATCACCTCTAGTTTGGTGGTTCGAGAAGGAAACCGACTTTGGTTTTCTAATTTGCGAGATACTGCTCAACTAATTGCACAAAATCCAAAATATAAAATAATAATACTAATCTCCCCCCATTCAAGGATCATGAACAGGGATGGCAATCCAGTCCGAATCCGACCCTAGTCCGCTCCGATCCGAAGGAAAAAATCCGAGTAGACTCCGACAAAAAAGTAATCCGACTCCGACTCCGTTTAAAAAATCCGACTCCGAGTCGTAGAAGGGTCGGAGTCGGATCTCATAAAACAATCCGACATCCGAATCCGACTTTGAGTCAATCAATCCTTTTTTCTTATTTATGTAATGTATTATTTATGTATAATCTGACTTCGACTTTCAGCCAATTGTATTATATAGGATTTTCCCATTCAAGAAATGATTGTTAAAAATAATAGGAATATTTAGATTATTTGTACTATATAAGATTTCCATATGATGATTAGAATAAATTGTAATGATTAAATTATTGTATTATAGAAGGCTATTTAATTATAAAAAATTGGAAGAAAAATAAGTTGGATCAGGTTCTAAGTTGGATCAGGTTCGGAGTCGGATGTTCGGATTTTATGCCGGATGTCCGAATTTTAAGTCGGGTCGGACTCGGAGTCGGATGTTCGAATTTTAAGTCGTGTCGGATTCGGATTTTCAGAGTCGGATGTCGGAGTCGGACTCAGATTGAAAATCCGACTTTCTGTAGGGTCGGAGTCGGATTATGAATAATCCGGTCCAAGTCCGACCCATTACCATTCCTAATCATGAGTGATCAACTTCTTCAAATTACTGCATAACTTATGCCTTTTACTACTATCATTAAATGTGTAAATAAAAGTATCATAAAAACTCTTCATACCACTCACCGGTGAATCATGGCAGTCGATGACTTCACTTGTAATAGCTAGAATATTAATTGAGAAGCTACCTGGCCTTCATGTTACTATAACTTTGCCACCTTCATGATGACTAACATTTCTAGTAAAACACTAGTTTAATTGAGAAAACTCTTTGGTAAAGCTTGCCTAGATTGGCAAGTTTCACCTTATGCTCGAGAAGGCCAACCAATCCAACATTTTATTTGTGAAGAAATCTCTTCACATCATCTTGCTTTTGTGTTGTGTTGATGCCTTTTACATTCCAGCTTAGGATCCTAATCATGAGGATATGAAGAGTACCCTCCTCTTAAAAAAATCCCATTGTCACCTAGATCTGCCTCTTCCTCATCTGGTATTGCCTCAACATTCAATGGCTGGAAAGTATTAGTAGCTTGAGTAGCTGTAGAGTTGGAAATCTAACCTTAATAAGCCTAAGTGCACTCTGGAAGCCCTCGTGGTCCACTTTACATCGCCCGAGTAGGAGGGTTATCCCCTACTATATAGCAAACTACTACAGAGTTCCCAAAATCCATCTCCTCCTGGATGTCATCTAAATTAATTTGAACTACATCATCATTATTTTCCATCGATTCAATTTCATGTACTGTGACCTCCTGATCATTATGTTCTACAACTACATCATCAAATTGTTATAAAATGGGTACAAATAACGTTCCAATTTCAACAAAAAAACTTGAAGTTCTACGATCCACCATTTCAGCTGATTTATGCAGAGATTGAAGCCATTCATTAAATGAATACCTAACCTCAGATGTAGCGATGATTTTGGTGTAAGAATCTCATTCACAAAACCAAAATCCAGTGCCTCCATGCACAAATTTCATCAATCGGTCGAGTTTTACGTGCTTGTGAATTTGAAATAGGTCCACGAGGCTTATTCTTACCATTACCTTGCTTATTTCAATGAGATTTGTCCCTAGTCTTCTTTGCCATGGCTTCGGTAGCACGATAAGCTATCATGCAGCGAGAGGGAAAACTTGGAGAAAAGTCTTAAGGATTTATTATCAAATGGTTTATACCTAGAAACCGACTATACATATAATATTTGTCAAATTTTAAATTTTTAGACTTCCAATTGATAATTTATGAACTTATGAAATAAATTTGTAATTTTATACTTCAAGCTTAGTCTTTTTAGACAAAAAAAGTATTTGCAAACTTATTTAAATGATTTTGAGAAGTAACTATATTTATATTTATCCAAGTGTTATTTTTGTTGACTTGAACCCACTTTAATAAATTGCTAGCTCCTCCATTGACTAACAGGCTAACAGCTCCGCCGAACACAACAACACCGGAGGCAAGAAGAACCATTCAGCACAACGTCAGCGTTTAAACGCATGATAGCAACAAACATAAACAGAACAGGGCTAAAACCAAAATCAAGTATTCACATGCAAAAGAACAGAGAGAATACACTTGGGTCTTTGAGGTTTCTTCCATTTTACCCTTATTTCAAGTCTGAACAACAAATCTTTGAAATTTAAATGCTAAAGATTGAATCTTGGTGGCTAATCTTTGATTTCAAATAGAAACACTTGAATCATTATTACACAAGAAGCAAAACAAAACGGAGAAGTAACATATAATGAGGCTAGCTTGGCGAGTGAAACGAAGGCTAGCAGTGGCAAGTGTGACGGTAGAACGCCAGTCGCGGCGTTCGAATAGCAAGAGGAGAAAGAGGGAGCATGAGAGAGAGAGAGGGGTGAGTTGGAATTCTTTATGTTGGGTTTCCATCTTTAGAGGAAAAAATAGAAGAATAATTAGAATTCCCTCAAGAATTCCGCAAATTAGATCCGGGGACGGAGGTAGGATGAGCATCCTACTCCTTCCCCTAAACGACGTCGTTTGATGAGTTTTAGGGGAGTCAAAATTTGGCTGGCATTGGCGGTTTTTTTGAAAGTGGGCCAGCTCCCATGCACTGTGATTTTATACTTTGTTGCTTACATCAGTCAATCATTCACTGTCTTTCTCTCTCATTTATTTTTCAAGAACCATTTCAATTATCTCTCTCATTGATTTTGTTCTTCATATATTTCTCCCTGATTTTCATTCATTTCTATCATAAATTCCCAAAAGTTGATATTTGATTTTATTTTTAGTTTTGCATTTTTAAAACTTTGCATGTTTTATGTACTCAATTTGTAAAATGGGGGATAAATGTGAAAATGCTGGAATTTCAATTGATAATAATGTTATTTATTCTAATGCAATGGGAGATTTTGGTGATGGAGGAGAAAGAGAAGAATATGAATTACTAGGAAATTCTGGTATTTATTTGTTGAAATAATTTTTTTGATGTACAAATGCATATGGTTTGTTGTACAATAATATACGAGTGTACATTTTGTATTTTTCAGTGATCAATGCACAGTAATGACCATCAGTGTACATTGTGATTTATCCTTATTGCGTTGGTTGTGGTATCTTTTTTTAATTACTGGCTCCACCTACAATTGCATGCACATGTACATACCTTGTACATTTAGTCATACATAGTGAACGTTAATGCAATTGTAATGTACACAGAACAAGGTCAGCTCTATAAAATAACTTGAATATCCAGTCATAACAATATTGTACATTCACGTTTAGTAATTGAACAATCTTGCTAGAACATTTGTATATTGAGTCATATCCAGTGAACATTCAATCAAACAATAACGTATATATTTTGAGTTATAACCAGTGAACAATATCAGCTTCATAAAATACCTTGAACATTCAGTCATAACAACATTGTACATTCAAGCATAGAAATTGAACAATCTTGCTATAACATTGTACATTGAGTCATAACCAGTGAATATTCAATGAAACAATATTGTACATTGAGTCATATCCAATGAACATATTGAATTTCATCACTTTGAATTGTGACACCTGGAGCACTATGAGGTATGAGACTGTAATTGTACATATTGAATTTCATTAGTGAACAAACATCAACGCACCAGTGTACAAAAAAACAAAGATTGCAAATGACTCACTTGACATCAGATTCAGGAATTGGGTTACTTTCAACTGGGGGGCTGTCATTGTACATTTTGATTTTGTTAATGAACAACCACGAAGCCAAGAATGTACAAAGAAACATAATAGAATAAAAGTATTCATTTGGCATCCTAGTTGCATGTAATGTTTCACTCTCACTTGTGGGACTGTCAGTGTCATTGTACATATATTGAATTTTAATGAACAACCATAGTCTATTATATATTTGTACCTTTACCCAGTAATGTACAATCAATTTCACTTAATATACAACAATGTAAATAATGAGAAGTAACCACAATTTATTTGCATGTTCATAAAAATAAAAACATAGTTCATATGTTCAATGGAAGTCCATTATTGTACAACAGAAAGATTAACAATGTAAGTCAATTGTTCAAATCAAATTCCATCATGCAGCCCCATAAAAATCGTCAATAACACACAATGAACAATAACAGACATCCAAAGTACAATCCTTGTGATATAGTGAATAATGTGCTAACACACAATGAACAGTAGAGGTTCAAATATTTCTTCAGATTTTTCCCCTTTGCTCTCAAAAAGGTGGTCAATAGTATTTCTTCACTTTGTGTTCTTGCAACCCAAAAAAAAATACGAAATTTAGTAACTAGAGGACGAAATTTAAAAAACGAAATCATTAAACATGGAAGGAAGAGAAAATTACTCAAATGTTGGGATATTGAACGAATTTGGGGTATTGAATGAAATATTTGCAAAATTTATGACTAATTTTTGGGATGGTGGAAGATAATTATAGTGGATTGGAAATATGAAGGTTATGGAGGTTATGGAGTTTTTGAATTTTTCGGAGAGAGAAAATTTAGAGGGAAGTGAAATGATGGAGATTGAGTGTGGGAAAGTGAGAGGTGGGATGATGGTTTACCCGCATTTAATGGTGAATAGTAACTGTCAAATCAGTTACTTTTTGAATTTTCGACATGTACACTGGAAGTAAGGGAATGTACAATCAATTACTTTTTGCATGTTCATTGGTGCGTTTTATTCTTCTTACCTTGCGTTTTGGAGCTGGTGTAGGATGCTCATCCTACACCCCATACCTACATCTACTTATTGTAAGAATTCACGAGAGAAGAGAGAGTTTTTTTTAATAATTAGAATACTTAACTAAGATATATATCTTATTTCAACAAAACCCACAATATATAAATCTACTTAATGAATTATAACGCTTAAAGTAATTTCCTCAAACATTTTTGGCATAATTAAGTTAATAAATTATAATCAATCTCATAAGTACAAATGCTTAAAATTCGGGGTGTTACAAGACACTAGTAGAATAAATGCTATTTGTTGCGGTGATATTGCTGCGGTTTTACCTATACGCAACAATATAACATGCAAAAAGAAAAGAAAAAATAGAAATTAACAATATTGCTGCGGTTCCCGCCCAAAACCGCAGCAATAATATTGTCTAACGGACACTTTTTAAAAATAATGTGGGGCCCTGAACAGCAAATATTGCTGCGGTTTCCACGTAGGACCGCAACAATATCTTAAAAAAATATTTTTTTTAATATATTGTTGCGGTCCTACGTGGCAACCGCAGCAATATATGCTGAACTAACAAAAAAAAAAAAGGAGTGCCTGTTGAAAATATAAAACACAACTTAGGGTTTTTCTTTCATTCTGTCAAGAGAGGCGCCTCTCCCCTCTCTCTCTCTCTCCTCTCTCTCCTCTCTCTCAGTCGTTCGTTTCCTCTCAACCTTCGTTTTTTCTCACCCTCCCTCCTCCCTCACCGTCGCCACAAAGCCTCCTTCTGCCGCCTTTCGCCTCATGAAACAAATGGTAGTCTACTCTCTCACTCTCTCTGTCTATCTTTTCTGTTCAAGCTCTCCAATAATGTCGGAGCTTCAATTTCTAGGGTCGCTCACTCTCCTCGTCGCCGCATCTGTTCACAAGTCGGCGAGTTCATCTTCGCGAATTGTCCGCATCAACAATTCACTCGAAATCAACAATTGTCCTCATCAACAATTCACTCGAAATCACCATCTTCGCGAAATTTCGCAGTCGGCGAGTTCATCTTCACTCAACGGCGTTTTCAGATCTGAATTTCAATTTTATTTTCAGTCGGCGAGTTCACTCGAAATCTACAGTGATGTTCTTTATTTTATTTTCATATCTGAATTTCATTTTTAGATGTAAATGATGGCGTTTCGTCTTCTACATTCATTTTTTTTTTTTTTTTTTTTTTATTTTATTTTTATTTTTTTTTTTTTTTTTTTTTTTTTTTTTTTTTTTTTATGGATCAAAAAAAAAAAACATTCTTTTTTTTTATTTTCAGATCTAAATTTCAATTTTAGATGTAAATGATGATTTTGGGTTGAATTTTTCGACTTGCGTGGTGGTTGCTAGTGGTGGTTGTTGGGAGAATGCCATCAGATTGTTGTTGGTTCGAAATCAGAAATGATGTTCTTTTTTTATCAGCTTTGTTTTGATTTTTTTTTATATATTAATCTAAATAGGGTCTCTGTATCTGTATTATTTTTTTCGTTTTTTTGAATTTTTTTTTATCAGCTTTGTTTTGATTTTTTTATATATTATTGTAATTAGGGGTTGTAAATATTATTTTTATTGAATATATAGCGGTTTGGTTTAGTTGCATTTTGTGTTGTTATTGTATTTTAATGCAGCAATAGTCTCCTTGAATGAGAGATTGATAGTGGATGGGTTTGTTGTTGGTTTTATTCATTTAAATTTAATTGTAAAATGCAAATAAAAAAAAAATTTCTATACCAGGTCATATTGCTGCGGTTTTGACCAGAATCTGCAGCAATATAATTAATACCTATTGCTGCCTTCTTAATTGCTGCGCGCCCAAAACCGCAGCAATAGGGCACTTTTTAACCGCAGCAAATAGCATTTATTCTACTAGTGAGATATGTATAGGATTATTCTATATTTCAATATATTTTTCAATAGTTATTAATTTAATATGATATATAAGCTAAACTTATTTGAGCTTCTAGTAGTATATAATCCTATATTTGATCTAGTAGATGTAGAGAATCTTGCATATGCTTTTACGGGTCCAAAAACTAGTATATGTATATAGTGGCTAATATGCTATAAATATTAAAATTTGCTAAAGCTAAAATAACCATCCGAACGTCCAATGGCTACCTAATTGCACAAATATATAAAGGGTGTGTTCTGTTCATCTTATTTTCAATCCTTATAAGAAATAAGTTCGAATACGTTCAGATAAGTTCAGTTAAGTTTAGATTAGTTTCGATAAGTTCATATAAGATCTAATAAGGACCAATAAGGTCTAATAAGTTTGTAGTGTAGAAAGCCTATATGCACAAAGATACAAGCTAAGCAATGGATTCAAAACCGAAAGCTAACTTATATAGTCCTATATCCACTAGCCTCAACACCCATCTCTAGCTTACAAAATGAACAAGCTTGTTGTTTTCTTCATCTTCTCCATCTTAGGCCTTCTCTCTCATGACATCAAACTTGACTTATGTGTTAGTGATCTTAGATTATAGTCACAACGGACAATGTTGTTTATTCTAGATTTCGTGGTGAAAAAGCTACCACACACATTTTAATAAGAAACAATCCGACTCTAGAATTTGTTGACGCATACTCAACATTAAATGGCTTTGCCATCTCCATAGGAAGGTTATATTTTGGCATAGGAGGAGTTAGCCTGCTATACTCCCATTGTACATCTGAAGTTATCATGGCCTTTAAAACCTCAAAAATGAGCTTATATTGTGTGGAAAAGGGAAAATGAGAAGGGAGGCAACGAGAAGCGGTGACAATATTATGATAACATCATTACCTACCTCAAATATGAGCTTATATAGTGGTGAAGGAAAAAAAAGAAGGGAGACACCGAGAAACGACGACAATAAAAGGGGAGCGGGAAGCGAGATGGTGGCGGCAGTTATTGAGAGAGAGGGGGGGATCATATATGGTGGAGCCAGAGGCGGACCGAGAATGGGACATGGGGGTACAAGTGTATTCCCATTTTTAAGAAAAGCTTTGATAAAAAAAAAATCAGGAGGTTAGCAGCAAGGTAAGAGAAAGCGAGTGAAAGTGTCAAACCATGGTGGTACTGATGGAGATTTGTTGCTCCAGTAGAGTATAATAGAGGTATTAGATGAATTCATGAAAGAACAACCACTTCCAATTTTCTTTCTCTTCAATCTCACCTAAAATTTGTGTTTTTTTTTCTTCTATCATTGGATGAGAAGGATAGAACATATATTCCAAACATTTCATTCAGTAGTGAAGAGGGTTTATATTTTATATGTTTTCTCCCGACCTTTTAATTTCATCCAGTTCTATTTTCACCTTGTGTGTTTCGGATGCATGTCTGTTGCTTGTCTTGAATCTGCTTGATAGTTGTTGAAAGTGGATCTCAATGCAAACCTTATCTCTACTATCTTCACCCACCGTTATTCCATCTGAGTCCATCACAAATTTCTCTCTCCAAACCACCTCTGTTTTGGGGAAAACACAACTAATTGCAAGACAACTTCCATTACCAAAATTCTTCAAAAGTTTAAAGTTTGAACCTCAATTTGTTGTAGATGGTGGAAATCTCAAGTAATTACATGAAATCTTTGTTCTTTCTCTCTCCTCTGCTTCTGCATTTGTTTTCAGCTTTGCATGGAAGATGCTACTTTCTCTTTCTGATTCACTGTTGTACAATAAGTTATAAGTTTCTTGTTTTATTTTTAAATTTTGTTTTTCATTTTTAATGATTATTTTGCTTAATTAATTGATTGTTTTACACTTTTATACTTAAATATGTTAGTTATATCTATATCTATATAAATATATTAAAAGACGTTCTTAAACACAAAACCTAAACCTTAAACGGTTAAACCATAAACCCTGAGGACTCGTAGGATGCAAATATAATCTAAACTATATGATTATTTTTATTTTGGATTGTATAAATATACATATTTTGGTTATGTTAACACTTAGTATCAAACAATTTATGCACTTTTTTCCCTACTATTAGCGTTTGTTTTACGTCCGTATCCACCGTGGAGCAATGATGAGAGGAGAAAGATATATATATATATATATATATATATATATATATAATATATTAATATAATATATATATATATAATATAATATATATATATATTCTAACCATAGAACACTTTTAGTAAAAGGGTTTAGCTTACCATTTTTCTTCTTTTCCTTTCTTAAAACCTTTCCGTTTTGCCTTCTATATATCAAATACCTCCTAGAATTTTATTAAAAATAAGAGATTCCACCTTGGTGCTAGGATTATAAAATTTTAAGTGTGGTTAAGGGTTAATTTGAAGCCTATGTAAAGCATTTTGATCATATCCTAAGAAAAAATACATGCATGATATGATATGTGCGGTGTCATATCAACACGTATAATGGAGGGACGCATAACGGCTTATAATGCTTGCCATATGCCTATATATTATCCATACAATTAAGTATTAAAAAAATTCAAAAATCTATTACCGAGGATGTTTTGAAGCAAAAATTAAAGTTTGATTAGAGTAAATTTATTAAAATATCACCACCCCGAAAAATATTGTTGCTTATGTTTTAGAATAAATGTAAAGATCATTTTTTACATTTTTTTTACATCTCGAAAATTTGCATTAGTTAAAAAAAATGAAAGTACAAGCTGCAAAAAGAGCATCCAAACTAAGGACGACAACTAAAAGAACACTAACACGAGCTTACTAGCTCTTACAACCCTGTGAAAATAAAACTAACTCAAAAGTACAAATCACCATGTGAACTTACAGTCTGATGTTGTCTGTTGAGGGTATGAAGGAAACCACATTGAGAACTACCCTTGAGCGCTTATTGTTAGAGATGATCTTGTTGTCTTGCATCAACCGAACCGTTAATTATATTTTATGGATATTATTAATAGAGTAAATCAAAAGTATTCAAAACGAAAAGATCTTATACATACTAGTCTTGAGCGATTACGGTATATTTTATTCACCCAAAATTATTGTGAGAAAACCTAAAAAATTAGAAGGCACAAACTCAGTTTCTCAATGAAATTAAAAAGTCATATTGCATGATTGCCACAGGCCACATGCATGCAAAAACTTTTTTGACGCGGACATCTACTTGCAAAAAGATTAACCTTAGACAAGGATATTGTCCTATGACTAAAGAAAATAATTAACCCATGCAATTCCCTATCCAAGTTGATCTCCAAAAGATATATTCTATATTCTAAATGAAGATATGGATGTTTAAAATGCTAGGACAAGTCTAAATAAGCTTCCGCGCGTCTCTTAATGTCAGCTGCACCATCAAGTCGTGATCTTCCATTCGACGCCATTCTTGTATTCGTCTGCCGCCTACCCTAGTTTACTTTCTAAACAATAATTAAAACCGTACCGGACGACGTTTTGTGAATAAGTCATAACTTCCTTGAAAGCGAGTTGTCACGTAGACAACTTGCATGCACTAAAAATTCTATATAAAGGATGCTAATTGGGTCTAAGGGATATAATATCATAGAAGCTAAATAACCGATTCAAAAATCGAAAGCTAACTCCTATATCCACCATCCTCACCACCCACCTCTAGCTTGCAAGATGAATAGGCTTGTTGTTTTCTTCACTTTCTCCATCTTAGCCCTTCTCTCTCAGGCAATTGAACTCGACTTTTGTGTTGGTGATCTTAATCTGCCTAGGGGACCACAAGGCTATGCTTGTAAGAATCCTACTACAATCACAACGGATGACTTTGTTTACACTGGTTTTCGTGGTGAAAAAGCTACCACAAACATTTTTAGAAATAATGTGACTCTAGCATCTGCTGAGGCCTACCCAGCATTAAATGGCTTGGGTATCTCCATGGGAAGGTTAGAGTTTGGTGTAGGAGGAGTTATCCCGCTACACTCTCACCGTACCTCTGAAGTTATTATCGTGATACGTGGTACAATCATTGCAGGTTTTATTGATACAAACAATAGAGCATATTATAAAAGGTTAGAGGTTGGTGATGTCATGATCTTCCCACAAGCCATGCTTCATTTCCAGATCAATGTTGGTAGAACTTCAGCCACTGCATTTGTTAGTTTGAATGGGGCAAACCCGGGATTTCAACTCACTACACCCTCCTTGTTTGCTGGCAACTTGCCTGCTCAGATAGCCGAACAAATCACACTCCTAAGCCATAATGAAGTAATGCGATTGAAAAGAGCGTTCGGCACCGCGTAATATCAATGTGTCACATTCTTTAATTATTTCACATATATCGTATCAATTTTATTTTTAGTGTGAAGCATGATGTATTCAAAGGCCAATAAATTTGAAACATTTTAATAAATCATGTTCCTTGAATTACATGGAGCTTTTTCAAGGGAATTAGTTACTATGATTGTTATTTTGGATTATTGATGCTCAAACTCAAGTTATACTACCTTTGTTTTTTAAAATGCAATATCTTATTATTTTAATCTACTCACTAAAAAGGTAAATGCTGCATCTAAAAAAAACTAGAGGAATTATAATAAATCTCTAACATGACTTTGCTACATTCGAAGACCCGAGATTATACTTTAACTACACATTACTGAGATTAATAGCTCATTTATTTACACCAAAAAATGCCGAATTCCAATATGGGAGAATAGATTCTTCATAATGGAGAATTCACTCACTAGTGGAATAGATAAAAAGACACAAGCAAACTGATCCGATTCTCCCAAAACTGGATCAATAAGTTCAAATTTTTTTTGGTGTCATTTTTTGGGCCATAAAACTGATGTTGTTCTCCTCCAAACCAAATCAACTTAATGGCTTGAAATTGAAAGGCCCAAGTCCCAACGTTCCCTTGATAAATACAACGATGAAATATATATGAAAAAAAAATTGTAGAAAAGAAATCAAAACAAAGCCCAAATTACAAAAAAAAAACTAAATTCTATTTACAAAAAAGAAATTAAAAAGGAAACTTAGATTTGAAACTAATTATAAAAAAAAACAAAAATATGGTCATTTGGGAACTAATGGCGACGACGTGTAATAGTCCATATTTTTAAACATATTTTAAATAAAGTGATTATATTTATTGCTTTAACTAAGTTTTAATAGAAATAATATAAAAAAAGGATTATTACTTGAAAAAATATTATTTTAAATGCAATTATATCTTTATGAGTTGATTTTATGGAAATAAATATAAAGAAGAAAAAAATCTCTCTTATGTGGCTTATGTGGGAACTGCCACATTACATCTTTGTTGTCAACTCCTCAAACAACATGACCCCAAAATAAATAGGGAGAATTTAGTGGAGATAAAACCCCAAAATCTCTTCTTTCCTCCCATCTCTGTTCTGTCCGTCTATTTCAAGCAACATGCAGTCATTTTTTAGTCTTTGTTCATTACTACATTAAAAGGCAAAGGCAACACACAAAAATCGTTGCAATAGGCCCAAAAGTCGTTGTAGTAGACCTATTGCAACGGTTTTGAACCGTTGCATTTGGAGGCGTTGCAATAGGCCTAGTGCAACGACTTTTGGGACCTATTGCAACGGCTACCACAAAGCCGTTGCAATAGATGTAAAGAGTCGTTGCGTCATCTACAAGGTCTATTGCAACGCCTCTATATCTATTGCAACACCATTCGAAAGCTATTGCGACGACCCTAATATTCATGTTGTGTCCCATTTTGGCTTCTATAGCAACGCCTATGTATATATTGCAACACTATCATATAACTATTGCAACGCCTTTATGACAGAATTTTTTTTTCATTTTTTGTGGGGATATTGCAACGATTACTACTGTAACCTACCGAAAACCTATAATATTACAGCCTGGATATATATTTGTAACGATGCAACAAATGCAAAAATACTCTTGAAATGCCAAAAATAATTGTCATATCTGTATTATAATTTCCAAAACTAATTAAATTAAGAGTATACATGACAAATCCTAATTAACGAAAATTAATGTACTTAATCAAACCCAACTAATTTGTTTTAGTACCACAAATACTTCTAATAAGTACATATAGATCATTTTCCTTCTAACCACCAAGTACCGCATCACTATAATATAGCTAACTAAATCTGGCCGATAGTATGTATAGTGAGACGTCTACGTTTGATCTCCTCCAGTTGGTTCATCATTCACCTAAAAATTCAAACATTGTAATAGTTAGTAAACGTACACCATCAACAACATAGAAAAAAAGAGAGAAAATTACAGTACTCCTATTATGTCCTAATCTAGCATGAAGAGTATCTAAAGATAATTTATGTGAGGTATTGACTGCAATAGAGATAGGATAAGAATGAATGAATTGAATGGAAGGACCAGCCATGAAGACATTCAAAAAATACACACCTCCAACCTTATTACCAAAAGCAAGTTTCTTGTTGACAGAAGATAGATAAGTACAATTATGTTCATTAAAATGAGCATTAATCTTGCTATGAGCAACCAACTTCTCAACAGATAAGAGATTATATTTAAAGTTTGGTACCAACAACACATCATGTAAAAAATACCAGCAAATAACACTACACCCAATTTCAGACACATTATGATGATTACAATTCTGAATGTCAAACCTGAAGACAAGTACTGTTCTGCAATTATGAACTGTTGGCAGGAAAAAAAAAACAAAACATTCTCCTATAATCAAGAGGGGTGGTTTTTAGAAAATGAGAGTACCTTGATATAGCTTCTTATGATTTATGTATTTAGAACAGTGTTTATTTTCACTACACTTCTTAACAGCAATACCAACGTGAGTTGCTATCAGATGATCAAATTTCACTAACTCGCTAATAGAAATAGATAATGTATTGTATATAAATCATTGTTATGATCCCCAGTATATAAAAACAATGATTTCAGCTGCTCAGATAACATGTACTAACATATTTGAACCAGCACAAATAGAGTTTTGACATTGGATCGAGCACCAATTCATCAGGTTGATCATGTGGTTAGTTTGCCTGCTGAATCTCTAGTTCAGAATGATCAAAGCAGCACGCAGCAGCATGGTAAATTTTAGCACTTTCTATCAGATTCTTCCATCTGTAGACAAATCTGTATATTCCTATTGCCATTATCTTTGCAGGTACCAAGAGGGCACAAGCAGATCTTGGAAAGGGGAGAAGACAGGTCAGGCTTGTACCTGATGCTATGAATGCTGGGCACTCTATTCAAGTTCAGGTTTTTTTGAGGTTCTTTTCTATAAAAAAAAAAAGAAGATTGGGATGAAAATGATAAAGATTCTAGTTTAGGTCTAAGTGGAACATTAATGGTCCTGATTTAGTCAAGCCTTACTTATTACGTCCAAGGTTACCTATTTCACCATGCAAGAATGGGTACAGAAGCAATTCACTACCTGATATTGTTTAATATCCAGTAAGTATACCACTTGCATGTATCAATTTGCTTTTTCGGATTGCAGCTTATGAGAGATTATTAAATTAGGTAACATTGGTTACAGGCTTACAACTCTGAGCTTCTACTTTTGCTACAGTTTCTGTCTTGGAGATGAGAGTTGAGCCAAGCTACAGATGCTGGGCCAGAAATATTGTCTTGGTGGGACAAGACTAATGTTGTAGTGTGAAAGGGAGTTTTCGAGCTCTCTATCTATATATATGATTTCAGTAATCTGTTAAAAAGAAAATTGTTCAAATCATTTAACTTGATTGTCCCCCGCTATGAACGTAGAGCTAAATTATATTAATTTGTGTCTTGTGTCCCTAAAGAAGTTCCTAAATAATGTGTAAATTGATATTAGGAGCCTTGAAGCCACATTCTATGTGATGTTTTCTTTCTTTAGATACACAATTTGGTTTCGTCATAAGTTAAATACTTGTAAGATTTAGCACGACTACAATATTAAGTCAAGCTTCTCTTGCAGCTTGCTTCTCAGGCTGCCAAGCGTATGAATGAAAACAGGGCTGTGGTAATGATTCAGGAAAATAAGAAGCTTTTTGCAAAGTATGTTTCAAGAATAATAAGCTAACCCTTTCCTGGCTTCTTGCTTGTTTCTCTTTATATTGGTCATATGACGTTTTGTATTTTAGATGCTTAGAATATGAGAAGGTGAAGAAGAGCTCAATTACAAGGTATATCATATTGGGTGCCTAATACTTTTATTGGATCTGGCGAACTACTTCTTCAATTTAATGGATATTTTCTTTCAGCAATTATAGTCAACATCTAACTCTGCTGAGCATAAAAGAAATCTCACTCTTAAGTCTCACTATCTCAGTTAATCTTATGAAATGTTAACTTTTGAACAGAAGATGTAAATGCTGAAATAAATCGTTTAGGTACAGAAGTTAATCAACTTTGTGAAGTTTGTGCCCTGTGCTTAGACTGCATTACATGATTCATGCAGGTATCATGGCTGAGAAAGGAACTTGAATTTGCATAACACGAATATTAGAGGATGTTAAATGAACTACAATTGTTAGACGCTGTTAAGCCCGAAAAGAATGTAGGGATCAACCTGAACAAATAGAGCTGCTGCTAATACACATAATAGACAAATTCAAGTAAGAAAGTCTGGAATATAGCTTGATTTATTCACTTACAATGGTTTACAGATTCATGAGCTTCTTCTACCTTCTAACTTCACGTTTCTCTCTCTTAGAGCTTTCCACAAACACTTGGTGTGCCTATCAAAACCCACTTTAGATACAAAAAATTATGAATTGCACAATATAACACAATGAAATTATATTAGAAATTTTCATTCACAGGCTGAAAAATCTATTAACTGTTCACAAGCATTCCAAAACTACATATGCATTCGTCAATAATCTGCACCCTAATCTCATTTCCAAAAAACTAGAATTTTCAGAAAATTAAAATCGCAATCCCTAATTAGAGAACAAAATAATAAAAAGAAAACTCGAATCAAATGCTAAAAATTGACATAAAGAACCCTAAAAGTCTAATGCTAAACCACAATTCAATAACTTGGAATGTGGAAAATATAGAGTATAGACAACATCACAATGTATTAAGTAGTTATATAAATTCGAATCAGATAAAGTTCAAAATTCAAACATATCTAAAAGGTGGCAAACCTATGAGAAAATTATGTCTGAGATATATATTTTACAACTATTATCAATTCAATAGATCCACAAGATGCAGCCAAAAATAAAAAATAGTTGCATCACTTGTCAACCATCTCTCCAATACAATAATATAACAAATCTTTCAAAAAATTTAATAGGTATCTAATTTTAGATTTACTGACATGAAGCAAAAGTTATGGCTGCATAATATCATTTCTGAGTTCTAGAGAGAATAAAAGGCCAATTTAGCTCATTTTTCACCTATAAATTCAGACATTGTAGTAGTTAGTAAACACTTAATTTGACAACTAAAAACCAAAAGGGAGTTGATATATCATCTAAAGCAGCAAGGAAAAATGAACTGTTGATCAGATGCTATGTGCTAGCCAAAGCTTATACTTCTTTGTTCCAAAATAAAAGTACTACTTCTCTACTTTATGTCTGATTTTTTAGAGAACTATTATACTCCCTCCATCCCATATTATAGTATTTGATTCCATTTTTGCACGGGTATTAAGGTCAATGGAATTTAAGAGGAAGGTAAAGAATGTTTACGTATTGGAATAAATTATATAGGGAAAAACCTGATTTCAGTAAAGCGAGTAACAATAAGTGGTGAAAAAGCATTAAATGCATGACTAATGCAACCCTTGAGTTAAATAAATAAAGCAAAAAACTATTTCCAATAAGCAAATAAATAATGGTGGCATAATTTTTCTAGGAAAATCATGGAAAGGTGTAGAATCAAAAAACGGAAATAAGAATTACATTTTGGGAAACTTTAAAAGGAAAGAAGCAATATAATATGAGACGAAGGGAGTATTTATTTTGGAATGAAAAGAAGTATTATATATGTTACACTTATGTCAAGTACTATAGAGCAACCTTTAGAGTATATGTCATCCATAAGATGAAGTTAAGCAAGCAAGTAGATCTTAGGTAGTGAGGAGATAAGGATGCTCCAGAAATATGCAACCAATATACTTCGCTAATCATATGCATCAAGTTTTGTAATAAAAAAATGATAGCACAAGTAAATATTGAATACCATTGCAATAAAATGAATCCACTTAATATATGTGCATAATCCTAATAATACATCTATTTTGGATGGAGAGAGTATCATCTTTGACTAAGCAGATTGCTCTACACTTAAGTATTACTTACTAAATGCCTGGTAAATAGGAAGCACCTCATCAAACTCGTGTATTTCACATATAAGGTTTATCATGGCATCTCCTGCTACTATAAGCTGAGCAAAATCATCTAATACCCTGTTGTTTAATGTCATCAACACAAAACTAATGGATATTGGTTACAAGTTACCATTCACCTTCAAAATGAATTATCTGTAAAATGATAAGAGTTATGCTTGGTAATTGGAATTAACACTGAAATATCCTCAACTGCAAAGCCAGAGCCATCCTATTCTAAAAGTGAAACTACCTCAAGTGCTAAACCGTCTATGATCAAGAAAATTATACTAGACAAACAAAGACCGAAAGTACAACTACATTACAAACGAATGACAGATGAGAAGTAATCATAACCACAATAAGATTAAGAAAAAGAGCTTACATAATCCATTATATAAAGCAACATAAAATGAATCCACTAACAAGAATCTCCCTACCCCTCCCCATGAAAAGGCTACTAAAACTCACTTAAGTGAAGGAAATAGAGTTGTACATCTGATAATTACTCGAAAACTAAGCTAAGAGATAAATATGAGTTCTTTCAAACTCATATATTGGTGTCATTTCAATTCCTTAGCCAGAATTATCAGAGAAAAAACAAACCAAAGTACATCAGACAAATACTCCATTTTAAATTTTAATAATAGAATACCTTTAAATTTCAAACCATATCCTAGAGTAATAGTGTTGGATGTCTTTTTGTTGAAAGTTAATTGTTAGCTGCACATACATCGATTTTATGTATAAAGCTAATTTGAACAAGAAGAAAGAAAGGCAATCTTGAAAATTATTTGCTATATATCAAAAATCATGTCATGAAAGAACTGATGGTAAGCCTAAGTCTCAATTTTCTATAAGCATGAACTACGAGAGAGAAATTTCGAACAAAACCCCAAAATTACGTACAAATCAACTAATTACCTAATCTTGAATTGGCCAAAAATTGGAGTGAATCAAAGAACATACAGAAGCACTAGTAACTTAGGAGATCAACTTTACTTCTTCCATTCGGAGACCAACGACAACAATTTTCTCCATTATCTACATCTTTCTGGAGGTGTTCCCAAAAGGAAACTTGAAGCAAGTTTGACAAATATTAAACAGATATGGATATTTAGGGCTGGGAAGAGAAATTAGAGTGAAGGAAGCTCTAAATTAAACGAAAGCAAGAAAGATTTTTTATAGTTCACCATTTAATAGAGGAAGGAGTAAGAATGAGAAAAGGGATAACTGATGAGGAAGAAAAAGAAAACGCAGAGGCGGCGAATGAAATTGCCTATGTAGTCCACTAATATTAAATGAATCATGGAACCGTTGCCTTAGCTTAACAGATGTTGTTCAATTAGCTCAAGGCCCACCTACTGCAACGTAAGTAGTATATACCGTTGCAATAGATCCTCCTATTGCGACTGTATCAAATGGATCGTTGCAATAGCCTCATTTTTTACAACGGCTTACCAAGTGTCGTTGCATTAGACTCTTTTCAATTGTTGCCTTTGCTAAAAAATGTAGTAGTGGTTCTTGCATTAAAGTTGTATATCTTTTCGAGTTATTGAATTTAGACCCAAAAATCGCTCAATTTGGAAGTCGGAGCTATGAGTTATGACCTTAATTTGCAAGTTTGGTGTTGCTGCTGCCATTTTCTTTCGTGTTTTTGTTGTCGTCGCGGCAGCGTCGTGGGTGTTGTTGTTGTTGTTGTGTTGATGTTAGGTACTCTTTCAATATTTCTCTCACTTTGGTTCATAAAACCCAATTGTTATATGAATGTATAAATTTTGGGTTTAAATTGTGATCCTTATTTCATCAATTGTAATCTGATTTATATGTTATTAATAGTTCTGATTTTTACAAGTATAATTGAAATTATTATTGATTTGCAATATCAAATTATGGGATTGAAATTGGTATTATTTGGGTTGTTGGGATTAGGGATTGGTACTTTTTGTTCAATTACTTAGATTGAAACTCATTTTGAATTATATTATAATTTTCTATTTTGTTAAGTAAATTATAAAATCAGCTTGTTGATTTGGTTTTAAGTAATTAAGTAGATTTTGAACTTGGTCTTATTTTGTAAAACCTTGTGTCAAACTAGAGTTGGATTGGAGAAATTGAACTTGCAATTATATTATGTTATTCAGAGAAATGAGTTTGATAAGAGTTAGCTTATGAGGTTGATGTTGAGTATAATGAAAGGAAGTTAGATTGATTCGAAAATAGTTATTGGAATGGTAATTGAGTGAAATTCGTGAATGAGATTAGACAGAGCAAAATGGATTATTTTCCAAGTATAAGAGTGTATAAGTATATTCTGATATTTATTTTGTTTTATGGGTATGATCATGGACATAATTTATGGAGTTCAAGATGTAGATATATGATTAGCTAGGACGGAGATCAAGTCTATGATTCTTGGTGTATCAATAATATTGTGAAAGGTACACACATGTTCTTCCACCTTCAAACTTGGAATTGGTTATTCATATGATTATATATATGGATTTTATGGGTTGAGTTCAACATGCTTTTACATCTTATAAACATAAATTGTTTAACAACGAGATTTCCGATTTATGAACCTAGGAAGAGCGAATTCGATATCTTTTATGAACTCGATTTTGATTAAACTACAGTTGTACTTGAATTTGAAGCAACAAAGGGATTTTGGTAAAAGTATGGTAGACTTATTATTCTAATGTATAATAAGAGGCAAATGATTTGCAATATGAGTTTATATAGAAATCATGAGGTATATGAATAAAAGTGTATCTATGGTACGAGATTTTGATTATATATAGTCAATTAAAGTAAACTATGAATTTGACTTATGAGAAAATATTGATTGAGAAATTATTATTTATGATGGGGAAGAAACTGCAACAGCAATGATGAACACATCGGGGTATGTGTGTATTATGAAATGATGGGACATATGTCCTGGGAATAAGTCTTGCAAGCTGTACAAATATTGGTAGGGAGATGTCCCCATGAGTTTAGAGATGGCGTAATCTCTCTATTCGTATATTTTCCCTGATTATTCTGTAAACCGTTTAAAGGTGATCAAACTATAAAGTATTCTTGATGAAACTCATAATAGTTATTTTCGAACACGTTTGGTTTGCTGCAACGACTTGAGGGTTCATGTAGAATTTCTGAGATATTGTATAAAAAAGATTTTATACTGAGAGATACACTCTCAAAAATGTATTCTGAAATATTAGCTACGTAGTTGGATTTAGTAAAATGTCTTCAGAAGGATTTATGTATAAGATATATAGGTAAAGAATAACTGTTTTATGGAATTGAAATATAAAGTTGTATATTTCATTTTGGAAGATTTGTGGTTTTGTTAAAGTAGTATATATTATCATCTAATCTTATTTCTAATGTGTGTGTTTTGTTATATCGATATTGAGCTATTTGAATACTTGGAGTAATCTTATGGAAATTGATTAATGATACAAGTATATTTTAAGCCACTAAAATCGGAGGTTAAGCTATTAAAGACTCTTGTTATATGTTTCATTTATTTTCAAACACATATTCATTTCATATTCGCCATGTGTGCCAAATGGTTATGCCAAAAACATACCCCACTCCTTGTTCGCCCCAATATTAAGATTAATGCCAGTCAAGCCATGTCATCAAGTGAAATCTTGTAGGTTAGGGATGGGAACATGCTTATTAAAACTGACATGCTTATTCCATAACACTCTAGAGGAATCATAATCTCGGAAGAGATGGAGATGATTCTCCTGATATCTCAAACATCTTGAGCAAGTGGGATCCAACTCCTTCATTTTTTGTTTCAGAACCGTACCTATTGGTAAATTTCATGACCAAAATGCCAGATCAGCCTCTTATATTTGAAGGGAATATCTAGGGAAAACCGCATGACATTATGTGAACAAAATCACAACTTTTTTAAAAGCTGAGTTGTCACATAGAAAGCTTGCATGCATAGATATACAAGGTAAGCAATTGATTCAAAAAAACTGAAAGCGCGCTGAGGGTGTGTTTATCCCTCATATCTAAATCCAAACTTCAGACTGTGCCACATCAGTTTTTCACTAATTTTTACCTACTTTTTACTTTTCAGACTCACTCCAGACTCATTTCAATTTTATACATTATCCCTCAGACTCCATCTATACTATCTACCAAAAATTTAACATATGGCAGATTTTTACAAAGAAAAAAATAAAAGACACATGGCAGATTTTTGGTGGCCTAGAAAGTATGGGTCCCATATCAATAGTCTTGGGTGGAGTCTTGATTATCCAAACCCATCTCAAGACTATCCCCATTATATTTGATAAATATCCCTGAGTCTTTGCCAAGACTATCAAAAATTTCTTGTAAGACTTTACTCCAGACTAGGTTAAACATACCCTAACACTTATATCCACCATCCGATCAACACCCTATCTCTAGCTTATAATATGAACAAGCTTGTTGTTTTCTTCATCTTCTCTATCGAACTCGACATTTGTGTTGGTGATCTTAGTCTGTTTAGGAACCGCAGGGCTATGCTAGCAAGAATCCTACTACATTCAATTCCCTTTCATAAACCAAAAGTCACCTGAAATTTTATTGAAAATAAGTGATTCTAGCTTGGTGCTAAGATTATAAAAGTTCAAGTACGTGATTAAGGGTTAAATCAAGGCCTGGCCTATTTAAAGCATTTTGATCATATCCTAACAAAGAATATCCATGCATGATATTGGGTGGCGCCATATATCAACACTTATAACAGAGTGACGCATAATCAAGTAGTACTTGGTCTAGTGATTTGGTTTGTATCTAAAAGTTGTGGGACCAAACCCCACTAGAGACACTTTGGGAGTGGGGATTTTCCCTTAACCTTCAGCAAATCAAATATAAAAAAAGCTACAATCTATTACTGAGGATATTTTTAAGCGAAAGTTAAATAGCTGATTAGAGTAGATTTATTAAAATAACACCATCCTAAAAAATATTATTGCTTCTGTTTTACAATAATTTGTGAAGATTTTTTTTATATTGGGAATATGAATGAAAAGATCTTAGAGCATGTTTGGTATGGAGGGGATAGAAATGGAATCGGTAAATCTTTTTCGTTATTGATTGTTTGTTTGAGGAGAGAGGATAACAATTACCGTTACTCATGGGATACTCAATCCACCCAATTGTTTCTGCTCATAGACCACTGGTAACAACTCGTTTCCCTCCTCAAACAAATGCCTCCCTTCTCTCTCCAACCTCACCCCAATCTAATGTCCCAGAGTGTTGAATAGTTGTTGAATAATAGCTGTTGAATATAATAGAGAGATAGAATCAGATGATTGGGAAGGAAAGTGAGAGGTTCCAGTGAAAGAGTTTGGTTGGGAGGTGGGGTTTGTTTTTCTTTGACATTTTTATTTTTATGATTCAATTCCATTTATTAGCTGAACCAAACAAGTTAAATCATCAATAATATATTCTTGTTTCCATTTCACTCCTTGCTTTATTTCCATTCCGTTTCCATTCCACTAATTGAACCAAACGAAGTCTTAGGCATACTAGTCTTGAGTGATTACGATATATTGTACTCACCCTAAGTTATTGTGAGAAAATCTAAATAATCCATTAGAAGGCACAAATTCAGGATCTCAATGAAATTAAAAAGTCATTGCATGACTGCCACATGCATGAAAAAAAAACTTTTGACGCGGACATCTACTTGCAAGTTGCAAAAGGATTAACCCTTGACAAGGATATTTTCGTTAACTCATACCGAGGTGATTCTTGACCCATGCAATCACGGAGATGGAATATGACTCCTAAAATATGAGAATCTTAAAATACATTTAATTTTTAATTGTTTAAAGATTAGATAAAAGAAAATATTTGAATCAGTAGTAAAAGTATAAGGGAATGAACAATGAGAACATGAACTTCATCAAAAAAAATTTGTTTAAATTTTTAAAATTAATCACCATTAACCAGCTGTAAATATGGATCTTATATTTCTATCTTTTTTTAAACTATAAATAAAAAACCTTAGTAAAGAAATTATTTTCACCCATATTTGCCCTGCGGCTCGACCCATGCAACTCCTATCCAACTTTATTGTCACATGTATAAAATTGTAGGACTAGTCTAACCAATCTTCCGTAAGACCGTAATGTCAGCTGCACCATCAATAATTCATGATCTTGCATTCAACGCCATTCTTTGTATTGGTGTGCCGCCTACCCTAGTTTACTTTGTAAATAATAATAAAAACCGAGCGAGACGCCGTTATGTGAACAAGTCATAACTTTCTTGAAAGCGATTTGTCACGTAGACAACTTGCATGCACAAATAATTCTATATAAAGGGTGCTAATTGGGTACAAGGAATAAATTCATAGAAGCTAAATAACAAATTCAAAAACCGAAAAAAAACTCCTATATCCACCATCATCAGCACCCATTTCTAACTTGCAAGATGAACAAGCTTGTTGTTTTCTTCATTTTCTCCATCTTAGCCCTTCTCTCTCATGCTATTGAACTCGACTTTTGTGTTGGTGATCTTAGTCTGCCTAGGGGACCACAAGGCTATGCTTGTAAGAATCCTACTACAATCACAACGGATGACTTTATTTACACTGGTTTTCGTGGTAAAAAAGCTACCACAAACATTTTTAGAAATAATGTGACTCTAGCCTCTGCTAATGTCTACCCAGCATTAAATGGCTTGGGCATCTCTATGGGAAGGTTAGAGTTTGGCGTAGGAGGAGTTATCCCGCTACACTCTCATCGTACCTCTGAAGTTATTATCGTGATACGCGGTACAATTATAGCAGGTTTTATTGATACAAACAATAGAGCATATTATAAAAGGTTAGAGGTTGGTGATGTCATGATCTTCCCACAAGCCATGCTTCATTTCCAGGTTAATATTGGTAGAACTTCGGCCACTGCATTTGTCAGTTTGAATGGGGCGAACCCAGGATTTCAACTCATTACACCCTCCTTGTTTGCTGGCAACTTGCCTGCTCAGATAGCCGAACAAATCACACTCCTAAGCCATAATGAAGTAATGCGATTGAAGAGAGCGTTCGGAACAGCTTAAAATCAATATGTTACATTAGTATTCTTTAATTTATTTCACATATATAGCATCATTTTTATTTTTAATGTGAAGCATGAGGTATTCAAAGTCCAATAAATTTGAAACATATTGTAATAAATCATGCTCCTTGAATTACATGGAGCTTTTTCAATGGACTACTTACAATGATGGTTATTTTGGATTGATGGTCAAACTCAAGATATACCGCCTTTGTTTTTATAGATACAGTATTTAATTATTTTAATCAACTCATCATCATCGAAAAGGCAGGTGTTGTATTTTTTAAAAGAAAAACTAAAAGAAGTATAATATATCTATAACACAACTTTGTTGAATTCCAATGCAAGATCCGAGATTAAATTTCATCTATATCACTATAGTCACTCATTACCACACAAAAAATGCCAAATTCCAATCTGGGAGAACAAATGTGTGCTAAATCATATTAACAAAATTAACTAATATATTGAAATTAAGAAGGAAAGAAAAAAAGATTATTCATAATGGAGAATTCACTAGTAAAGCCACTAAGAACTTGGTTATATTTCCTCCATTTATTTTTAATCTGCACATTATTTTAATGTGGCACTATTAACATATTTCACTTTAATAATCATTTGTGATTTATGCATAAGCAAAAAAAAAAATAGGCATGTGAGACCTTGTTAAACTGATTTTGACATATATTTTCCAAATATCTACTTCAATAAATTTTATTTGTTCGTATTTAAATATTCCACAAGACTTGTGGCATGTGTATACACAACCTTATTCTTTTTTTATATAAATAATGTATTTCATTTTTTAAATAGATATTATAGCTAGGTTTTTATTATTTTTTGAATAAATTAGTCGTTATAGGAAATAAATAACACAACCATTAATTGTAAGCATAGATTATATATGACTAGTACATCAAAACATCAACTACTTTCTATGTTAACTAAATATTTTATTTGTTAGGATTATATGAAATCATCTATAGATTATAATAGTTAATATCCAATAGTTTACATTTAGTTACTTCACTATATATATTGTAAAATTCAATCATAGAGACTCTTAGCATTGAAAGTTCTACGTTGGCAAAAGTGAAATTCAAAATTACTAGGTTAAATAGTGCAAAGGTAGTATATATTAACTCTCTATTTGGTTTGAATTGTTAAACTGTCTTATCACGATTTTTGATGAACTTTTATGATATGTAACATCTTTAAAATTACATATTAAAATATATTTTATGCAAATATACTATTAAAAAATATCATGTTGAAACAAATCTATTAAGATTCTTCATGTTCATATTTTGACATTGCATAAGTGACAATTTAATGTCAACTTTAGGAATTCTAATCAAGAAATTAAAGTGAAATTACTAAAGAGAAACAGAATAATACTACCTTCGTTTTTTTCTAATTGTCACACTTTGACATTTTTCACTATTCATAAATTACACTTTGACCCTCATTTGTGATTTATACGTGAACAAAAACATAGTCATATGGGATCTTGTTAGATACATCTTAGTATATCTTTTATTAATATGTACATTTCATAATATTTACAAATACAAAATTAGAGATATATATTCTCAAAGTTCTGCGTTGGCATGTGTGAAAAGTGTAAGTGTAACAACTAAAATGAAACAGGGTGAATATGATCCTTCGATACTATTGATGTTCTTCATGAAACTTCCTCCAAGGACGAACCGTTCGCATTGATTAGGCATGACATGGCATTACTTCGTAGATACATAAGTTGGCAATTGCTTTGCCGCCTCATTTACTTAATTACTCTTCTAATATGTAAATGTCAATTAGCTTAGTTCGTTAAATTTTATGAAGATGGACAGATGGTATCCAAGAGTTAGGATCTAATCTTGTCTAATCATTCGTCTTTGTGACTCTCTCAAAAAAAAAATTGAATTCAAAACTTACTCCTCTAATACTAAAAAGAACTAGAGCTTATGTTGAATAGCCATGGCAATTGCTTTGCCATATGACACTTTGTATAGGTATTTTGGGACTTTCAATAGGCTTCAAGTTGTATGAGTTAATTATTGGCTACTTTAGTTTATTAATTAATTCTCTAGGTATGTTTATTGAGTTTTTAATTTTTCAAGTTTAAGTTTATTTCTTTTTGTGATGGAGTTGACTTATTTGATTTCTAAGGAATATAAACAACAAAATATAGAACATAAATATGAAATGAGCAGACTAACGAACATGAAAATTCGGTTCACATGACCTACTCCACTTGCTAAGGAGGTTTGTTAAAAATCATCCCAAATCTACTTAAAATTGCCCAAAAAAACATTGAGATTACATCCCTAATCTTTTTTTCCTTTTTCCCTAAACCACCACCCTTCACATCCTGCCACCACCCACCGCCCTTCACCTCTTGCCACTACCACCACCACCGCCCTTCATCTCCATTAGAATTACCTATCTTTCTCCTTCAACGTACCACCACCCACCACCCTCACCTCCACTTCCTTCGTCGCCTTCGTCGCACTCAGCCTCCCCAACCACCACCAACACCTCCACTTCCATCGTCCACTTGATTCGTCGCACTCAGCCTCCCCAACCACCACACCTTCGCATCACCCTCACCTTCGAAGAGGTGAATTTTTTTACAATCCGGAAGTTCGTGCCATGGGGAGAACGTCCTGGCCGGACGCTCACCCTTTGTAAAAAAAATTCACCTCTTTAATTGCTGGTGGTGGGTGACGCGAAGGGCTAGTGGTGGGGTGACGCGAATGGCTAGTGGTGGGGTGACGTGAAGGTGGTGGTGGTTGGGGAAGTAGGTGATGGCAGAGGGTCGCAGGTGGTGATGAGGATGGTGGGTGGTGTGAAAAAAAAGGAAGGGTAAAATTGTCTAAAAAAATGAATTTGGAGCGATTTTAAGTAGATTTGGGGGCGATAAATAGAAGTTTAGTTGCTAAGGGATAGTGTTATATTATTAGCTTTCGTGTAGGATCAAAAAAACAGCGGGAATCTTTTTTTCTCTCTCTCTAGAAACCCTAGAGTTCTAATGTCGTCACTGAGAGTCCCATTTTCACTGAAAAGTGAGTATCCCAAAGCGTCGCTTTCAGCCGACATACTCAGACACTTTCCTTAGCTCAGATTCCACGTTCACTACTCCACTTCATCCATTCAACAAGTGTCTATCATGCAATTAAGGTAAACAAAATATCCCCATTCCCCACCTTTCCTAGGATCCCATCTCCCTTTATAAATTTCATTTTTATTGTCAGTTGGTAGAATACAACCTTCATCAGCATATTTAGGCTCCGTTTGATTGGGCGTAAAACCTTTTAAGTGTAAAATGATTTTTTTGGAAAACAATTTGCAATCGAAAACATAATTCCAAAACTTCTAATTTTTCGTTAATTGGATGATGAAGATGGAAATTGGCCGGCACCTTTAACCAATAAAAAGCCGGTCGCCAGCCCTTCAACCCAATCAGCTTGGGGTTGACAGTTAACTTATTTTTAACCATATCAGTAGACCCGTTCCTCCGCAACCAATGAAGCCAGCGGAAAAGGTTGATAGTCTCGGGGAAATCCAAGAATCGACATACCCAAACGTAAGCAATAAGATTCCTAACGGCCAGAGGGGTTAGTTTGGCTAGACAAACATTGAAGGCTTTTAAAATTTTCACTAGCACAAGGTCCAGAGGAAAACGTAGACCATTTTCTAGATGATGGGCATAAATGGCTACGTGCCCCACCAGACAGTCTGTCACCTTTACTCCCTCACCTGGGACCACCAGCTTATAGCCGTCCGGGAAGCCATGCAACTCTGCAGCAACCCGACAGTAGTTCAGGGACAACGCATGCATGCTCCCACCAACTCTTGCAGATGGTCACTGTTTTCGGACCGCTGCTATAATCCAAGGGCTACCAAACCCCAGAATGCAAATTGTCGTCCCGATCAGGAATGGGCTCAGGAAGGGAAATGGGAGCCATGCTAGAGCTTTCCCCAATGGCGATTTTGGTACGACGAACAGTCGGCTCCCGTCCATAAGTAGAAGAACCAATGCGAGCCTCGTCCATGCTGGCAATTGAATCGTTGTCTGAACCTAAATCAGCAGCAGGAGGATGAGTAGGGCCGACATCACGAGAAAGGCTGTCGTAAAAGTCATTGTCTGCCATGACCCCGGCATCCGCAAAGCTATCAAGCCAAGCATGTTCCCTCAAGGGCTGAACATCGAGTCCGGGAACAGCATCAGGTGGGGGATTTCTAACAGTCCTACATGCTAAAATTCGATGTCTCACCTCCCTTAGCGTCTGCCTATCACCACTAATCCTCGCGGACAAGTATTGAGAAGTCAGATTTTGTTGCTCAAGGGTAGAGCGCTCATGAAGAAGCTTAGACCTAAACTCTTTCGCCATATCGGCAGTAAGGGACAGGTCAGCTAGAAGACGAGTCCTTTCTTTATTCCCTAGGACTAGAAATTGACGAACTTTGTACGCATTAGGGGAAGAATGGGAAGACGGGTCAGTTTCAGACATAAATTCATTCATTAAAGTTTTTCGACTATCTGAATGGTCCGACATAGTTCTAAGTAACGAAAGTACAACGAAAAACCAAAGCGGTTTCGAAAATGATACCTGAAGGAAATCGCGCCGGAAAATCGACCGGAGAAGATGGAGCAAGCCTTCCAGAGTTACAAAAGAGGTTCCCAAGATGCAGAATCTTTGAAAGAAGAGCACCGTAGACATTTTTCATGCTTAACAGACGAGCAATTGAATATCTACAATGAGATTTTGAAATATGTTCACGAACGACAAGGGTATTTTTTTTATCTATGAATGGAGAACTTTGTGAGTTGCGGTAGGGAGCAATGCAAATAATGTTTTGCCAGTGGTTTTCAGTGGAATAGATTCACTTCTTCTTCCACGTGGAAGAATCACTCATTTGAGATTCAGATTACCCTTGAATATTACTGAAAATTCGATATGTCTTAGTGTTAGGCCTGGATCTGACTTGGCTTGACTCGTATAAGCCAAGCTTATTAATTATATGGCATGAAGCTCCAATGATGTACAAGTATTTCCTTGAAGCTTTTGATAGAAGTCTGATTCTCTGAAGGATATTATATGCAATTCATAGATTACTCAAATTTGCATAAACCATTTAGGGGGAAAAAGCGATTTGTTTTTTCGATGCTAATGTTAGGCAAAGTTTGCCAATTATTTAAAAAGAAGTAGACAATATATCGTATTTTCGGGTATCAGTTCTTTCTATTAGTGGGATTATTTGAGGGTGCTCAAACTAAGCAAAAATATGTGCCTTCTATCAAGAACATCTAATGTAAATGCGAAGGAAATAAAAAGGTTACCTTCTCAGAATGGATACTAAGTGTTGGATGGCAAAGAAGGACGACCTGATGGTGGTGATGGTGGTGAGGTTGTTATAGAGATTTCAAACAATCTCTAATAGATTGTAGGAATGATCTTATATTTTCTATAGTAGACAATACATACCCCGACTTAGTTCGCCCCAAGACGTCCCGGGATCTCCAAAATGTCAGGTTCGGGCCTGCAGGTCGGTTTATATCTCCCAATACCCTTTTTTTAGCCACAGTCAGCTATACATAGCTAACTCAAGAGTGACAAGCAAAAAGAGTTTGAAAATTCTTATTTGCGATAAAGAGCGTCAGAGCCCTAGTACTACAACAAATGTTATTGTCTACAAAGAAATATTCGATACTATGTGAGTCATTGAGGTAAATAAAATTCGAACTTCATTACTAACTTTGTCTTATTTTGCTAAAAAAAAACATTTTAAAGGGTCGGTTTTGCGAATAAAATTTTTGTAAAACATTATTTGCAAAGGAGAAAAAAAACCACAAACATGCATGATTTTTCTTGTAAGATGAAACCTATTCCATTTTCCAGTGTGATTTTTGAGATACATAGGGATGGTGCTACAGTTAATGGAAAGAGGGATTAAAGGAAGATAGAAGGGTCAATGACGGAATTGAGAAAAACCACATGCATCGAAAAATGAAAATAGATTTCATTTGTAAGAAAATTAAGTTGATAGTTTCGCTTTCCAAAGAATGTTGTAAAAGGTTTATTTTCGCAAAATAAAAGTTATTATTGAACAAATTTTCCTATGTAATAATTTATTTGTGTTACAATTGTTATTTGTTTCATGGTGTAATTATTTTTCCTTTTTTGGTCCAGAATTTGTGATTTGTTCCGCTTTTGAGAAACAACTTTTGTTGATGTACCTATTAATAATACATACGTTTTTTCTTTACAGATTATCAATATAGCTACGAATTTTTTGTTGTTTTGTTCTCCATGTAATTTTGTTAGCTATATACAATTACTATCCTTTTATTGAGTATTGTTCATTTGTAGGGATGGCAATCCAGTCTGAATCCGACCCTAGTCCGCTCCGATCCGAAGGAAAAATCCGAGCTGACTCCGAAAAAAAAGTAATCCGAATCCGAATCCGACTCCGTTTAAAAAATCCGACTCCGAGTCGGAGGAGGGTCGGAGTCGGATCTCATAAAATAATCCGACATCCAAATTCGGCTCCGACTTTGAGTCAATCAATCCTTTTTTTTCTTATTTATGTAATGTATTATTTATGTATAATCTGACTTCGACTTTCAGCCAATTGTATTATATAGGATTTTCCCATAGAAAAAATGATTGTTAAAAATAATAGTAATAATTAGATTATTGTACTATATAAGATTTCCATATGATGATTAGAATAAATTGTAATGATTAAATTATTGTATTATAGAAGACTATTCTATTATAAAAAAATTGGAAGAAAAATAAGTCGGATCAGGTTCGGAGTCGGATGTTCGGATTTTAAGTCGGATGTCCGGATTTTAAGTCGGGTCGGATCTCATAGTCGGATGTTCGGATTTTAAGTCGGATTCGGATTTTCAAAGTCTGATGTCGGAGTCGGACTCAGATTTAAAATCCGATTTTATGTAGGGTCGAAGTCGGATTATGCATAATCCGGTCCAAGTCCGACCCGCTGCCATTCCTATTCATTTGTATTCTATATACAAGCTGATAATATATTTAATTTTCTAATGATTTAATGTATGTACATCCTACAAAGAATCTACTTAAGCAAAAAATATCCCAGATACACAGATCCAAAAACTAATTACTTTCAATAACTCTCATAGTATTATCTATATCTATATATAAAACAAGGTTCATTTATCCTACTTGGCATGTCCACAATGATTCTCTAATTGCTAATGCCACGTGTCATAGCTCTCCACCATTTTGCCATGTGTCAATACATATTGACAAAATTAAATCATGGGCTGTTTGATATCCTCTTGCGGCAATGATTTCGTTGCTTTGCATTGAAAGATTTTGGCAGAATTTAAGGAAGGAATTATGGTAATATATCAGCCAATCAACGTAAGGAAGAATGATTTTATTTCGGTATATAATTATTTTCAAAGTAATTATACATCCTAAAATAACAGATATGATAGCATAATATAATAACATAATAGGCTATATTAGTCAATGATAGCTCGAAATACGTCAATTGGTATAAAGCAAATATATATCCTTCAAGGCAATATTCTAAAATTTTGTTATTTTGGGAACATATTATGGTCGTGATTTTTGCTATACTAATTGGCTTCCAAATTTCTCACTACTATGTATATTTACATGTATGATGCAACTCCTAACTCCTGCTCTCTTTTTTTTTTCTCTCCATTACGTCCATTTGTTCAATTAAAAAAAGTTTTAACATTATTTCAACTTATGATCCCAAAAAATTGAAAAGACATGTGGATCAACCAGTTAATAGGAAGACATTTTTTTGATGGAACAAACATGAAAATATTAAAAAGGTTGATTGAAGATTAACGACGTTTGCAAGGAAGGCACCGAAGAAATTTAATTTTACAATGAAGATGAAATACATATTGTTAACCACCTTCTTTTTAATTCTCGGTAAAAAAAATACTTTTTAAAAAAGTTATTAAAAATTAAAGCTTAAATCATCAATTCATAAATTCAATGACCACCTAATTAGGATTTAGTGGGGTTAAAGCAAAGAGAATTGGTACAACTTTTAATTAAACAAAAATATTAAGTGCATATTCACCGATTTGATGTATAAACAAAAAACGATGAAGTGTCATATAAAAAAAAACTACCACGTTAGAAAGTTGACAATCTATGATTCCACTCTCATAGTCTCACTTAGATTTGCATTGGATTAAGAGGAAACAAGCGACATTGATAGGGTTTTTTCAAATAGGAGTTTGGTTTATATAATTGAAAATAAATAGAATGACAAAAACAACCATATTTTTATACAACAACCATATTACTATACAGTCGGGCAATGGATGACGAAGATTGAAAAAATTCGTGTAAAATGAATTACCGTATGTAATTATTATACAACAACCATATTATTATAGATAACTGTATCTCAAGAAGATTTGATATACCATTGTCAATTACCATCACAAACAAAATAGTGGTATCGAAGTGTTGCAGCCTTTTAATGGATATATCTAATAGTAAGATAATCAAAGAATAACAAAGAATCTAGAAAAAGGGGAAAATAATTTTATTCTGCAAATAATCTTCAAAAATATAATTAAGAAAAAAAATCAAATAGGTGATTTCACAAGTTAAAAGAGGTACCTTTTAAGCAAATTATAACTTTTAATTTTAAATGGGTCACTTTTAAATTAATAAAATTGACATATTAGGCAAAAAATTACCGCCGTCCCACATTAATTTATTGTATATTTGAGTTACTAAAGAATTTGTATAAATAAAATAGTCATCAATATTTTTTAGTATATCTAATCAACAAAAAATCTCCCGTGTATTTTATCATGACATTAGCTACATCAGTCATTGAATACACGGGTCATAAGCCGGTTTAAAAATATTTTTTTATCACACGATATGAATATAAAAACTTTAAATCACGAGTAATATTCAAACCATGATTTTAGGAGAAACATCCTAAATTTACAAAACAAAATATTCTCGCGCACTTTAATGTGTATTTTGTTTCATCTATGGATTATATATGTATATATTATGATTACAAGATTTTTAAAGTTTAAAATGTTGTAACAAAGGATTTTTATATATCATGAAATATAATTTACATTTTACATTATTTCCATCTTAAAGGCACGAATTACGGATTCAATAAATTTGAAACAATTACAACTAATTATTAATTAACAAAAGAATTCCCATACATTATGCACGGGTCCAAATTATATTTATATAAAACCTCCCGTGCATTTTTGCACGGGTTAAAAGCTAGTTAGTATATAAACGATTTTCCGTTTTAGTTGTTTCATTCAAAACTTTACCACATTTCCTCATTGTAAACGGTCATGACAAAAAAACAGAACTATACAGCTGAGAATATATTATATATTATATATTCTCATATGAATATAATCACCCAAGATCACGACCAAAGGCAAAAACGTTACATGTTCCCATTTGAATAAACTTCTACAATCCTCATTATTCCAGGCACAATCAGATATACCAGCTCAAAATTCACTAACTCAGCACCCTACAAATACAATTCAAAGCCTCTATCCATTCATAGTGGGGATACATTGGTTGTTTCATTCAAAAAGAGACAGCCAAATACACTGTTGAAGAAGTCGCGACCCTTGATTTCTGCTCCATCACTGAGCACTGGCTCCATGTCGTAGTTGCATGCTCTCGTGCAGTCGGGACAGTAAGTCACCTGTGGGAAAGCACAGTGCTGTAAACTATCGTGTTTATCAAAGTTACAACTGTGACAAATTTATGCATGTCATATCTTCTACATTTGGATATTAGTCTGAAGTACAACAGCCAAAAAATTTACATATATAATTCCTCCATTTTTTTTACTTGCACCATAGGATGTTGCCATAAGAAATTAGGAGAGGGAAGTATATAAAAGCAGCAGCATCTTCCATTTTCATGTTTCATAACCAGGTTCTTTAAATTTGGCTGACACGAGGGTGAAAACTACAAATCTAAAATCAAGCACCTATTACATCAATATTATCCACTCTGCATTATTGTACCATCCTTGAAATGATCTCCTCACGCATGTCATTTTTCGAACGTCAAAATAACTTCATGAAGTATTTTGGAAAGAAAGAGTAATATGCTCATTCATACAATACTATTTGATGAAAACAATCATATTATCATCAACCTCTGCTCTACGTACCTCCAATAGCTTAGGACAGAAAGAAGCATCAAGCATGACATCTACACCATAGATTGCCCTGGATTTTGGACTGTGCATCTCTGGATGTACTGCGGCTGCTGCCTCGAAGACAGATCGGATCATATTTCTAACTCTTTGATGGACTTCAGACCATGTCACTGTGATGATTAAAATTATGTTTCACTCAATTGCAGGATATACTACTATATCATGAGACCTCAGTCACAGGCGAGGCAAGGTAGATACTGCATTTGATTTCGCTAGGACAACTTACCTTGGTGCTCGTGCTCAAACTCTCTCACAAACTCTTGTGTTTGCATGTGATTCATTATCCCACGATAGTTCTGAAACGATGACACAACAGTTTAGTCTATTACAGGTGCAAAATAAACAAACTGAAGCAAAGCTTCACTACATAAGAACGGGGGGAAGGAAAGTAAATATCTCTGGCTAAATTTGCACTTCCTCTAATTAAAAAAATTAAGAGCTCAGTAAGTAGAACCTACCATAACAGTAAAATGAGTCTCATACTCATATAAGCTTCGGTTATCCAAAGAATAGGCATTATTTGCCAGCCTTACCTGACAGAGATCAAGACAGAATGAGATTCGGACAATTAGCACATTGTAAAGCAATACTATCACGTTTCATGTGTAACAATTCCTTGCAAAGATTTGTCACAAGAACTCCAATAATACCAAGGAGCATACCCAAAAGACATCAGAAAGGAAGATTTCCAAAGGATTTATACTGCGAACAAGAACAATGTAGCGAAGATCAAACTTCTTCCCTTTGAATAAAGCTGGATGTTCAATATACTTCTGGCATATTTTGGGACCAGTCTCCATTAGACGAATTATTGCAGATAAGTTACTGGTGATTGTTGTATCAATAGTTCGTGCCATATTCCAAGGTTTCAGTATCCACAAATTGTCAAGCCCTTCTCTCTCACGTACGTAGTAATCTCCAATTAATTCAGTTAAATGCTTTTCCAGATCATATGTTGGCTGCAGCCACTCAGGAGTCCCATGTGCCTGTCAAAATAAGAGTACTATTGCTTAAGCATATACTGTGATTTACTTCAAAGATTTGAGGCCCACAACCCGGGATTGTATAAACAATCAGATAAAGAATTATGCAGAAGAAATAATATGAAGCAAAAAATTTAATAATCAAGTTTACTTTCTGCTCCTACATAGTGAGGATAAAAAATCCTAACCTCTTGAATAGTTTCTGCCAAATGATGTTTCATAACAAGACAAGCTTCATGAGGAAATTGGTTGATGTATTGGTCGTCTCTTATTCCAACAGCCTTTTTAGCAGCCTCGTCCACCTGCATGCTGGTCCACAAAATATCTGCGTCCTTTGGTTCACTAGCTGCATATTTAACAAAAGTAGCTTAGACTAAGGTTTTAGTTCTAACTTGATAAACAGACGTGGGCTGTAAAAGGAAGTTGAACAGAGAGGGAAACAGAAAAGAACCAGGCAGCTGAAGCAGCTATTACATCTTTTGCAATCAAAGGTCAAATCAGATCATTTGAAATTTTAGAAGCAAACAATCAAATTATATCACCAATCAAAGTGAATTGAGGAAAAAATCTTAGCCAAAGGTCTGACAGAAAGAGCTAAGATGCAAGCAAAAGTAGACAGCATTAGCAGCTACTATTGAAAACCATGCCAACTAATCTCAACAATATGCACAGCATCTAAGTGCCCTTAAGCCATTAACCATGACTCCATGAGGACTATAATGACATTTACCACCATCAAAGTTTACTTGCAATATCAAATATGACTACATCTTAAAACCATTTGTGATCAGGATAATCTAAATAAATAATATCTGGTACAGGAGAACATAGGGCCTTAATTTTACACCAGAAATTCAAGAAAAAAATAAATAAAAATAACAACACTTACTAAGTGCAAATTCAGGGCGAGTCAAAAACTCCTGAACATGGGGTATATCTGTATAAACTCGCAAAATATTTTGATGGCAAAGCAGACTTGAAGTTTTCAGTGATCTCATTGAAGGAGAAGTGAAGCATTTCGATTGCAACTTCAGAAGATATTTCTCATATCCCTGAACAATGCACAAAAATGTTTTAACAAATTTACAGTACCTCACAGCACATAAATCAAGAATCCCATACTTAGCGTACTTTGATAAAATAATTCTTAGGTGTGTGAAACCAAGCTGTTAGTCTCGCAGAACGTTGTTTATCCTCTCCTATACCTAATAAGTAATCACGTGTGCACTCGTCTCCTTCTCGAACATCTTGGGTTGGCCACAAAATCGAGAAGCTGAGAATTGAACGTAGAATTAGAAATGTTACCACTGCCTGGAGAATGAAGGCTAAGGCTACTAGTAAAAACCAACCAATCAAGGAATTAAAAGTGCCAATAGGCAAGTTAAGCCTATGTATCTGCAAAACTAGTGATTAAAATAAAAATAACCTTTCTTAAAGCAGCATCATAGCAATTATATTTATCTTCATAAGATATAGATAATAATTCCCGGGAACCATAGCAGAATATTGTTAAGAGAAAACCTGACAGCTGATGCTAGATTCCCATCACGCATGTACAGAAAAGGTGCTGTCCGAAAATTTGGCTCATCGCTGTGTCGCAAAGCTGAACCCAGCTCATCCATCACATACCTGTAAGATATTTCAGAAACAAGTGCTGTCACTTCTTGTAGAGTAACTGAGAAAGTTATGTCAAGGCAAGAATCTATTGTGTTCTCGAAGATTTCTTGCTCTTCATCAGCGGTTTCACATGAATAGAGACCCATAGATTTTGCTGTCTTCGAATTGGCCACTCACTAGCTTCTGTAACTTAAGTATTAATTTGATAGACGTATAAAGGCTAAGTGAGCCTTATGCAGAGGTGAGGTTTTCTCTCAAATCTTAATAAAGCCAGTCCCATTGGCAGCATAAGGCACCTTAGAGAAAGCAGATGTACTACAAAATGAGAGGTTGGTTGCAGAAAGCATCCTAAACTACTCAAATAAAATGGGATTTGCTAAAGATAAAACCATTAAGAAAAATCTAGATTCTTGGTGTTCATTGCCGGTTTTGTGTACAAATTAGCAGATTTTGTAGGTCAACTACTGAATTTTATGCACCTGGAACATTGCAGGGCTTATTACTGGATTTCTCAGTAAAACAGCCAGCAATGACAGCTAATAAGAAAATGGAATAAATAAATCATAAAAAGGTGGTTGAAGTGCCCTACCACACAGAGGTTTCATCAATCTTCTCCTCATCAGCAAGTCTATAAGTCATTAAATACAACCACATAGCATTGAGTACACGATCTGCAAGGGGGTCATCAGGATTCCACTCAGAAAGACGTGGTTGCAACGCTGAATCAACCACGTGCTTTTCAGTCTCAAATATTTTTGTCGATTTGACCCCGTTATAAAAAAGAGATTAGGAAGAGATTCGAGAATCTCTAGTGCACTTTCTCCAAGGGGGCCTGGTATATCAACCTGAAAATCAGTTCTTATCACATTCAAGATACCAGCACAACATCGGAGGAGCTGGCCAAAAATAATTAGGGTATTACCTCCAGAGAATTCAGTGATGAAAATCTCTTTAACATTTCGAGCAACTCATGAGCGGAATTTTCTTCCATTGGATTTCCACGAATATTTAAGTGCAAAAGTTGAGGAATTTTAACAGATGAAAATGCCTGCAAATTGGATACAATAAACTGGGTGTCCGAGAAACGAATCCACATGAAGGTCACGTACTCATGTATGCTACTACTCAAAAGCAAAATTTGCTGCCAACTCAAAAAGCAATTGTGGCATTACCTACATCCTCATGCTAGGTTTGTAAATAACACAAAAACATAAACTAAAACAAACAAAATTATAAGAGATGGAACATACAATAGAAAAAGAATTCACAGAGAAATAGCTACAACCTTATTGTTTAGATTGCGGATGCATCTATTTGAGAGGTCAAGAGAGGTAATATCCTGCAGTTGATATTCACCATCATTCCCAGGATTGTCCTTCCCATAAATTCCTCCACAGAATCCCAATGCCCACTCACCATAATTACGTGTAAACTGCGAATTGAAAATCTCTAGTTCTGGGAATGCCTGAAGAACATCTTCCACCATGTTGCTAGCACAGGAACCCCCATTTTTCAACTTAGGTAAAGTAATAGCAATAAAATAAGCTAAGAGAATGCACTGATTTACTGATTCAAATTAGAATCCTGATTAAACGTAAGTGTAGTTTTAGAGTGTTTTCCTTTATTCATAACAAGGGTTGTTGACTTGTTGTACAATATGTCAATATCTATGAAAATATTAATATACTTTTCAACTTTATCCTAAATAATTTTCCAGACCCATTAAGAGCTATTATTATCTCTCTTACTAAAACTTCGATGAGGATAGTTAATTAACTCATGTAATTTCTAAATTATTTGTAAATTATCTTAAAACAAATTTCCTTTGCAACTATAAAAAATAAAACTCACCTCTTCTCCAGAACAGGGTTATCATTTAACCAAAGGGCACGTAGGTCTTTCAGTTTCGAAAGTTCCTCCAGAACAGTTTCCACCATTTTTATCTTGTTCCCAAGTAGACTGAGAGCAAGTAGATTCTGAGACAACAGCAAATATGGCCTTATCAGAAGCTAAACAGAACAGATTTTGTTGACGGCCAACCAAAAGGTACATAATTAAACTATAGAATCAGAATTTCAAGCACAACCGGACATTTGGAAGGTAAAGCCAAAGCCAATAGCTTGGCATCATCTATGTTGAGCTCCTCCAGCTCTAGCCACTTTACCCCATCATTCCTTGTCTCTTTTGCCCTATATATTTCACTATCTACTGTTTCTTCTGCAGTCAATTCTCCATCAATATCATTTAAATCATCAGCACTTTCTTTGTCGTCTTCATGGCAATCAGCATCAACACACATCAAAGAGGACATTCTCTCAACCAATCCTGGCACTTCCTCAAGCTGCAACATCCAAAAGTGCATTGTAAAGAATCAAATTCATATGATTTTATAATGTCACATCAAGTCTTCATCAGAGTTTTACTTGTCAAAGCAAAAACAGTAAAATTTTGCCTCATATGCAGAGAATTAATTAGTGCATCTTCTAAAATATAAGGTTGAAACTTTTAGGAGAAGTTCTTCATGGAGAAAGTATAGCTTCTATGTTTGATCTTATCAAGGAATTCATCTACCTCACATGGATCCAAGCTGATCTTACCATGATAGGCAGGAATATAATTACCATTACTCAAACAAGCATGCACAACATTATCATATTTGTCGATGCATAATTTCAAATATTAATAGCTTTAGTTATTAATAAGTAAAAATTTAAAAAACTTGATATTAAAAAAATATACAATGTTTTTCCTAACATATAAATCACCAAATACAATTAAAGTCTAAGATATGAATAGTAAACACTGGCTCT
Source organism: Beta vulgaris subsp. vulgaris (assembly GCF_026745355.1). Lineage (NCBI taxonomy): Eukaryota > Viridiplantae > Streptophyta > Magnoliopsida > Caryophyllales > Amaranthaceae > Beta > Beta vulgaris. The sequence continues at coordinate 49,269,199 of NC_079209.1, read as the reverse complement.
GTTTGGGGAAGCATTTTAACTACCTCAAATGATAAGGTGCTAACATATTTTAAGTGCTAAAATAATTAGTAGTGTTTGGGGAGCACCTAAAATAAAATTTCGGGTGGTTAAAATAACTTAAATGATAAGTTAAAATTTTTACCTTTTCAAGATCACGTGACTGATTTTGACAACAACTAATTTTGCCATCATAATTTATCAACTTAATCAGCTAAATTTGTCAAACAGTTAAACTAATCAGTTACTATATTCCAGCACCTCATCAGTTTCAGCTTTATCTTATCAGTTTCAATTAACTTATCAGTTTCAATTTATTTTCAGCTAGTATTGCCATACAGAACCACTGTATAAACGGTGCAACTATTTCTAAATGGAGAAAGTATTAGATAACTCTTAATAGCAATGTGCTCAAACATGGGACTTGATAAGTCTATTACTTATCCTTATATATATCTCATGATGCTCAGTGCTCGTCAATTACATGCACAACTCCGAATTATCAACCGGTCGAAAACTCGATCACTAAAATTAACACAAACAACCCCTTTGCAGCTGGCTGACATATTCAACAAACATAGAATTCCGTTAAGCAATACAGCAGTAGAACAAAGACTGCCCGTAGCATACATTTATTCTCTTATTTCTTCTGACTGTTCATGTTATCCGACCCCAAATCATTACCTCGTCTAAAACAAAACCCAATTTCATACTAAAACTCTTGCAGCAACCCATTGTTAAAATGCAAATAAAATCCCCCAATTAGCCACAAAATACCCACAATTAAATGCAACCCATTTGAACTATCTTCAGAAACAACAGTTACCCAAATTCAAAGAAAGAAGTGCAGAAAGAGGAGAGAGAAAACAAGGACCTGTTTGGGAGCATCAGGGAGGCGGAAAGTCCAAGCATGATCAACAAGAAAAAGATTGGAGTTTTTAGGCATGAAATCAGAAGTGAAAACAAGCCTTCTTTGACGACCATCTTCACAAGGCTCAATCTGGAAGAATTCACCACCGTCAAAAGTTTCAGAGGTGAGTTTACGAAAGAGTTGAGCGTAAAGAGATTGAGGCAGTCCAGTTGCAGCTAATAGTAGGCCGTGAACTCTTAAGAATTCGTCGAAGCTTTTAATCTCTCCCATTTTTGTAGCAGAGTTTGGTGCTCTGTTGTGCTACTTCCGGCGTCACTTGAGTGAATGAGAGAGTGAAAAAGAAGGTTTTGGAGAGTTGCACAGTTCAAAGAAGTTGAGGTTTCATGCTTCGAAGTCTGGTGTGGTGGCTGGCTGTAACTTCTAGCCCAACCCGTTTGTTGGTTTACTAGTCGAGACTCGAGACTCGAGTTAGGGATTTAAGTGGCCATAAAGGTGTCAATACATATACTCGGCTCTTAGTTTTATCAAATTCATTTTGAAGTTTTTTTTTTTTTTGTGATATTTATATTGGGTGGCTAAACAACATTTTAATTTTTACTAGTAACGTCTAATATATACCAAAATACTTATATTCCTTTCTAAAAGATTTTCCTTCAATAGAGAGAACTCCATTTCTTTTTTTTTTTTTAGAGGTAAGAGCAATGCCAATGGTGATCAAACCCATCACCAAAATCAGAAAATTTGAAAAACTTGGATCCCATCCGTAACATAAAACCCATCACCAAATGACAAAATATGTCATTGTTCACATGGTGAACAAACTCATCACCGTATAATTGAAGAAAAGGGGTATTGTTACACACAGCCAGCCAGTGGCAAGCTGGTGTGTATTTTTAGGGAATTTCGTGGAAATTTCCACGAAATTTCCCAGAAAATCCCCATTTAAAAAAAAAAAAACAAAATTCATATTTTTTCCCCTCTATAAAATGATACTCATATTGATATATTTCAGTTAAAAAAAAATAATTAAGAGAGAAAGTTGAGGTGGGGTAGTAGAAAGTAGGAGAGATAAAGTGGAGTTTGATGGTTATTTTTATTCATGAGTGGAGTGGAGGTGATTCATTTATTCACGAAATGATCAAAACATGAGTAAGTAGGGAAATTTGGTGATCAAACCCATCAGCATTGGCATTGCTCTAACAGTGTGTTTGGTTCATTTTTAGTGAAGGAAAGAAGGGGAAGAGAAAAGAAAAGGATGGAAGAGAAAGGAAAAAAACTTTAATTTCCCATGTTTGGTATAAATTCTCTTTCCTTCCGAATTCCCCCGCTTTTGGGAGGAAATGAAAGTGAAATTTTATTAAAGAGTTTTTCCTTCCAATTGCTCCCATTTTCTTTCACTTAATTTTTTTTTAATGAACCAAACATTGGAAAGTAATAAATTTCCTTCCACTTCCTTTCCTTTCCTTCCAAATTCCTTCTACCAAACAAATTGTAAGAGAGCTCCATCAGTGTGTCGGATAAATGAAAAATAAACTGAATAATATTTCTCTTTATTTCCTCTTCTTCAAAACTCCCACGGCCACCCTCTCATCAGTTACCAGTTTACCGCTTCCCACCCATTGCGCAAATTATCATTTATCAGGTCGGTCCGTTCATTCTCAGGGCAAAATAATGGAGTACTACTAATTTTCTCCAATTTTAACTTCCTTCAAAAAATATCTACCATAGTTCCTTCATATTGGTGATAAAGGTGCAAACTTTAATATTTTACTTTTTCATTTTTTCAAATTTCAATTTAATTTACTATTCAAAATGGGGTTTTTGAACTTATTGACTATGTTAATTTCTATTTTCTCATAAATTCAGGGTGGGTTTTGCTGGAAAATGGAATTAAATCCGGGTGTTAGCACCGAAGAACCGCCTTCCTGGGATGAGCTTTACAACGTTAACTTGGTGCCCTCCGAGTTGTTTCTCAAATTTCGCAAAGAAATTGAAGGTTTCAGACTTGGTGTTAATTTAGAGGTAATTCTTATTTTGTAGAAGAAAAAAATAGTAATTCTGAATTTACTAATTTTTGTGTAATTTTCTTAAAGGTATTTCACTCCAAATGAATGAGATTATGCTATCAATCCAGTCATTGTTATGAGCATTGAAACTTGAAAGGATATGCCTCATTTTAACTTCTTTTTTTCAAAAAAAAAAAAGTTGCGTTTGAGTTTTCTTCATATTTGGATTCATGGGTCAGAATTAGACATTTATCTTGTTGCTAATTGTATGAATGAAGTAGTAAAGGGAATTGATGTGGCTAGGTTAGAGCTGAGATATATTCAAACTTATAGTTGTTGGCTTCATATTGTGATGTTGAATGAGGCAATGTGCTTTGATTGGTAATGGCTGTGTTCTTAGATTGTTGCTGTTCAACTGTCTAATTGTAGCTTTTAATTATCATCGGCGAATATTTCGAATTATTTGGTTTGTCCCAGTTTAGTTGCTGCAAACACTTTGGGCATAAGTTTTAACGGGAGTGTTGAAGTTGAGGTAAAAAAATTGGTGGGTGGAGGTGGGGATCAACTTAACAGAAGAAAAAGAGAGAAAATGCTTAACATAAGAGATATGTTGCAACTAAATTGAGACATCCAAAACTGGAATATGTGGCAACTAATTGTGGACGGAGGGAGTATAACATTTAGAATCTTTCTGTAATCGGCAAAACTCATTTTGGGTGTTTATTGTTCATTTCTCCAAATACTGCATTTGGAGTGTTCATATCTTAACATATTATACTGGGTTAGTGGGTTGTTAATGAACTGTTGAAGTGTTGATTATGCTAAAATCATGTTCGATATGCATGGAAGTTGAGATCATAAGCCAAAACGATAATATCATTGTAGTGGATACTTGATAGCATTTCGACGTATTTCAGGGTTACTTATAGTGATGGCACAACATTTAGAAGTCTTTAGTGTCAGTGCGATTCCTGCATCAATTAAAAATAGCTTGTGCTTTTCTTAGTAATTCTTGAGTTTGATGGATCCAGAGTTACAGATAGAGATACTATACATGTAAGTACTTGGTGGGCAGTGATGGTTCCAGAAATGTATTTCTCTTTGAAGGAGGTAGGTTTTTTTTTTGGGAGGGGGGGGGGGGGGGGGGTGCTGTAATGGAAAATAAAGACTTGTCTGCCGTATGGAGCTGATAGAATTGTGATTCATTTGAAGACATCATGGCTAATGCACTGACATCTTGATGCAGTTTTATAATGCACCACTTAATGATTTCCAGACGAAGCTGGTTTTAAAGCCTTTGTCATCCGAGAGAAGATGGAAGTTCATATATGAACCCATTCATCATGATGTGCGCATTGTTTCTAAGAAGATACCTTTAACTAAATTCGTAAATCTCCAGGTATTACATCTCTCAGCATATCTTTATCCGTTGACCGTTGTTAGACCTATCTCAAGCATCATTGGTCTTATGTTATGATTATCATTATCTGCTCTTGTCGTTTCCCTATATCATCCATATGACAACGTTTTCTCCCTCCCTTCCACCTGCGAAGTGAGGAAAATAATTGCATTATTTTGACATTCACCGTGTGGTCAATGTCTTAGGAAATTTGAAGTCCTTGAAATATGCAGGTAGGCGTTGGTCATAGCTTTTCTTTAGGTGCTACTGGGTGGAAATGGAAGCTTACTTCATGTCTGGGTGGAGATAACGTGTCACGAATTCGGAATAAGACATCAGTTGGATTGTGCGATGGTGTGGATTTGCGGTTTGGCTGGAGGGCAGATTATGTTCTTCCCGAGATCACTGGGTGAGTTTTGAATCTTCTGCATTAAACCCTCTATGAATGTAAAAGCTGTTTCACTCAGCTTTCCACTGTTAGCTACTGCTGTGGTGATTTGTGTAAAAAGTGCTGTTACTTTGATATTGTATGAGAACTACGAGTGATGATTTTTCACACCCTACATCAGAATTCATCACGCTCACTGTGAGAGAGTACATTTCCAAATTTCAATGCTCCTCTCACACGGAGGAGTGCAGATATCAATACCGAGAGTGTGAAAATCATCTCTCAAGAGCTCTCCTTTGGTTGGCAGTTAATCTCCTTTTATACTAAAGCCAATTGGTTTATCTTTTGCATATGATCAGGGCTCTGGGCACAGATGAACCCTTATTTAACATGGAATCAGGACGTCTAGAAGCGTCGCTAGACAGAGTTGAGGCTATCTTCACACACAAAGATGAATAGTTCAGTTGTACAGCTCTGTTTTCCTTCACTTTTTCCTTGATTTTCTTCACAATATGAGTTATAAGTTTGTTATATTAGAAAGGTAATCAAGCAAGTATATATTTCAGCATGATCATGTTGTGACAGTTTGTTTTGGTATCAAATAAATCTGTCACAGTATAGGCTACGAAATGAAGGTTTTTACTATAGGCTATTTGAAGCTTTTCCATTAGTTGGCTGATCTTCTTTGAAAGGAATTGGATGCAGACATGAGTGTTCTGCCAAGAGCATTTTGTTCGACTTGTTGAGTGTTGTTTGAGACTTAACTTGGTTACTTTTTTTTAAGGTAACTTAAGCTTGGTTACTTTAAGAACACCTTTATTTTGAGTATTTTCTACTTAAACTTTAATTTGTAGTATCTTGTAGTTTATAGTACAACCTGCGTTTTTTGAGTTGTGCCTAACAATCTTGACACGTTTGCCGGCACATTACTTTGGGCACTCATATCTCTAAATTTGAATAATTAAAAATTATAAAAATTTTGATATTATAAAAAACTATATAACAAGGTGAATTTAACAAAATTTTACATGATTATGTTTTTTTATGTATAAATTATAATAAAAGGTCAAAGTAGAAAATGTGAATATAGTCAAAAATTAATATGATATAACTTGAAAGAGGGAGGGAGTAGAATAGGAACAAACATCAAGCAATTTGAGAGCAAAATTATGTTGTAAATTTTTTTATTTCCAACCTTAACTGCTAATTTTTTGTGTAATCTGATGCTGATCATGACTTCTATGATTGGTGGAGATTGGAGAGAGAACAAAGGATTGGGATTATATGATTTTTTGCGTCATTAAAATCAAATAAACAAAAAATGACCGCGACACTCATTTTCAGCTTTTGTTGTATGTTTAAGAAAAAATATGATTTCTACTGGTATGACTTATTATTAAAATTAATGTTGTTGTTACATGACTCAAACCAAAAACTGAAAATTGACATTGATATCAAATACTCCCTCCGGCTTCAAATGTTTTTCCTATTTTGACCAATTTTCTCTTACAAAAAGAATCCAAGTAGGAAAAAAAAAAACGGAATTAATGCCTTTCTTCACCTTATTTTTGCTTATTTCCAGAAAGGGGTCCATTACTCTCATTTAGAACATCTATATAAGTAACTTTCACATACTATTCTTATGAGAAGTGGTCGCCTTGATGCTCTTTAATGCCCGCTCTTTTTTTTCCTCCTCTACAAACGCTTAATTTAGTTGCGCAAGAATGCCCGAAATTTAAGAAGAAAGCTACATTTACCCATTGACACTTACCCCCAAAACTATAAGAATACTCTATTAGTTTAGAAATTTATGACATAGTCCTGTATCGATTATCATTAGTTTTTTTTTTTTATATAATCGACCCTTAAAGTTGCACATATGAGAATGTAAGGGATAGCCTAGTGATTAGATCTTTTCTCCCGGTTCGATGAAGTCCTGGATTCGATTCTCACCCTTAACAAGTTGGGATCCCTTTATTCCTCACAACTTGTCAAGATTTCTCTTTACCTTATTAAAAAAAAAAAAAAAAAGTTGCATATATCAATTTTCTAATAATCCTGCCTCAATCTTTTAAAATCCTAACTCATAGGCCCTGTCACTTAAAACCAAAAAGGAGGGAAATAATCGTTTATCGTTAGACGAGGTCTACTACATCTACATGGGTCCCTGAGTACATATCCGTTGCAACTTCAACGGGAAACATTTCCTCACCTATAAAACATTTCAAAATTTTAACACTCATCATCATTTTCAGCACCAAAAATTCTCACTACAAAATAGAAAGAAAGAAAGAAAGAAATGGCAGCATCAAGTTCCAAGCTAAGAAGCTCATTTTCCTTCCCAAACCTTGTACTTTCATGCCTAAACTTAATCCTTTTCTTACTATCCACAGCATCACTTGCTCCAATTCTTCTCCTTAAAACACATCCAACTTCCTTAGGCTATGTTCTCTTAATCTCCTCTTTTATCTCTCTTTTATCCTCCTTCATCGGCTTCTACTCTCGCCTTACTCACTTCTGCTTCATGACCCACATCTCATTTGTCCTCGCCTCGCTCGCTAGCCAAATCCTTGGCTTCCTCGCGCTATTTACTAAAGAGAAATCAAGCCTCTCGAAGCTCGATTCACCGAGGGATCCTAAGGAGGCAAAGGTGTTGGTGAGATTGGAATGTGGGATTTTGATGGCTATGTTTGTGTTGCAAGTTGTGGTATTGATATTCACTTGTGCACTACATAGGTGTTGGATGAAGGAGTATGAAGGATTGGAGGAAGAAAGGGAGAAAATGGCGGTGAAACGAAGTATGAAGATGGCTGAATTTGGTGAGGACTCGATGGTTGATGGGGCTAAGATGTCTGAGGAAAAGTCTAAGGAGTTGGATGAGAAGGTGAAGAGTAAGCTTAAGTTATGTGATTAGTACTATTGTACTATGTTGTTTCTGGATTTGTATAATTGTATTACTTCTAGTAATCTCTGGCTCACGTTTTATATAGTAAAGTGGCCTGTCATCGCCTATGTGATCATCTTGTATTACTCCCTCCGGTTTTTATTAGTTTACATGTTTTGACTTTTGCCATCATTCACATATATGACTTTGACTATTTTAGAGGTGGGAATGAGCCAAGCTGAGCCAGAATAGTGTTAGGCCCGGCTCGAGCTCGAGTTTCGAAAAGAAGACTCGTCGAGCTTTAAAAACGGACAAGGTAGGCCCAACATCTAAATGAAACTCCAACTAAATTGTTTTATTCATTAAAATTTAGATGTTGAAGAATCAGTCCCAACAACTAAGGTAGGCCCAACATTTAAAACAATCTAAACATCTGTAGATACACCCATATTTATAATGTTGAATTTCCAATACACTTGTTATTCCTTCGATGTGGACATATGGAGGTTAAAAAGCAAAATCAACCAGCTACGAGCCTTGGCCTGAGGATTTGTAAACTATTTCAATTTGTAAAATATCCCTACCACCCATTCCAAAACAAACTTTCCAACTACCTTAGTGGATCGTAATAGTTTTATATGGTATAATAATTAGATAGCGTTTAAGTTATTTGTTAGAAGCTTATAAGATTTGTGCAACCTATAAATTATCAAATGTTGTCAAAGTATAAATAGCCTTCATCAAGAAAAGTTAGACATGGTAAACAATAAGTAAGGGAAAATAAGGGTGTTGTTTGTCTTTGAAATCGATGTGGGACACTTAATAATTTGCATAAATATTACCTAAATAAGAAGTTTTCGAGCATGCTCACGAGCTTTCGAGCCGGGCCATAGACGATCGCTCATTTATATATTGAGCCAAACGCGAACTCGAATCGAGTCGAACTTTGACGGAGCCGAACTCAAATAGTTCACGAGCAGGCTTGGCTCATTCCCACCCCTAGACTATCTCTTGTGATTTGTACTTAAGGAAAAATATAGTCATGTGATTTCTTATTAGATCTGTCTCAATGTGTATTATCCAAAATATCAACTTTTTGTAATTTTTACTTATTTATAGTTAGACATATTAAGGTTTAAGTTAGTACATCGGTAAATGTGCCTTGAAAAAATAATTGAAGGGAGTATATTTGAAATATACTTTGAATTCAGTCAAAATTGACTTAAGTTACATTGATATTGGAACTTTCTCTAGAATATGCTAAAATAAAAAATATTTCTCACTTTACGCTAGGGTATGTTCAGTTCACGTTATTTTTGCTTATTTCAGATCTAATCAGATCAAATCAGATCAGAAAAAATAAGTTCAGATCAGATCATGCTTATATTTAAAAATCATTATACTATTAAATATCTTTCATTACATATTAGTAAAAATTATAATAATTGAATATTAATAAAGTACTCTTTGTGACGAATCAAATAAGACCCCCACATGACTATATTTTCTTCTTATATATTGAGAAAAATCTAAAAGATAAGATCTTGTAATCAGATCTGATCAGATCAGATCAGATCAGATCAGATCAGTTCAGATCAGATCAGATCAGAAAAAATTAAGTTCGGATCAGATCAGATAAGTTCAGATCAGAAAATTTCATGTGAACTAAACATAGCCTAAAACAAAAACTACTTTCATACACATCGTTCATGTAGAACTAGGATAAAAAAAAATATTTTTATATAGAATGCAAAACTACTACTTCAATTACCGGTATTAAGGTAAATAGCTACTAATATGAAATTTGGCAAATCGCTACTAATATGAAATTTATCTTGATAAATCGCTAACATATATTGGGGTTTAGCTCACTAATTATGCCCTTATAATATATTAAATGAAACTCCTTTACAACTAGCAACTTTAGAGGATAGATGGTGAGGTAATTGTAATGGAACCTATGTTCGAATCTTGGAAAGGGCTGTAATTTTTTTTTCCTTTAAAACTAATGCAAAATGTCAAAATTGTAATTGCCACAAGGCCCACAACTCTCCTCCCAACTGAGCTCTAAATATCATCGATTTGTTCTTACATTTAATTTACTTATTCTTACTTTTCATATATTTCTTTTGACAACGGAATAAAAGTTACATTAAATTACATTTGAAGTGAATCCTAAATAAGTTTGAGCATATAATTTTACTAAATCGTGTGCTTTATGAACTTATTGACGATTCACTTTTAGCAAAAAACACCTATCAAAATCCCTTGATATCACCTTAATACGTTGGAGTGTCCACCTAATTGAATATGGAAAAAAATGTTATACTACCTGTCTACCTCTGTCTTTGTTTAATTTTTACACTTTGACATTTTACACTATTTACAAATTTTACTTTGACCACCGTTTGTGATTTATACGTGAATAAAAATATAATCATATTGGATCTTGTTAGATTCGTCTTAACATGTATTTTATAAGGGAAAATTCCCAAGGTACCCCAGAGTTTGGCATAATTCCCAAATTACCCCCATATTTGTGGAATTCCTCAAATACCCCTGAAATTTGTATTTGTGTTTGGGAATTCCTCATGTACCCGGCCCGTCAAAATCATATTATTTTTATAGAATTACCTGTTTTTTCCTAGCGGATCGTCGGGTCGGGTCAAGTGTGTTGTTTTTTTTAACACCCCTAGCTTTTAGTTTTAAAAAAATTAACACCTGATTAGAACCTCTGGTGAAAGTAACGGTTTCTCTCTTTGAGTTAACCGCCACTTCACGTCGTTGTTTTCTCTAAGATAATAAAAAAAAATATTTTCTGCGTGGTTCCGTCTTACATGGACAGTATAGGAATTATTTTACACTTTGACGCAAAGGGAGAAATATTTTTTGGGAAAATTCCTCAGGTACCCCTGAGGTTTGGCGTGATTCCCAAATTACCCCCCACATTTGGGGGATTTCTCAGATACCCCTGAGGTTTGTGTTTGGGCTCAAGATACCCTTACTATGGACGGAACCCTAACGCCCTCTGGTTTTCTTTCTCTCTCTCCCCAATTTTCTCTCTCCTCTCATTCTGCTACCTACTACCAAACGCCCCTCCCTCACTGTCGCCAGCGCCGAAGTGGGTGGTGGTCGTCGACTGTTGGTCGTCGGCTGGGGGAGGGGGGTTGGCAGTGGGTGGGGGAATGGGAGGAGAGAGAAAATTGGGGAGAGAGAGAGGGAAAACCTAACAGCGTTAGCGTTCCGTCCATAGTAAGGGTATTTTGAGCCAAACACAAACCTCAGGGGTATCTGAGGAATTCCCCAAATGTGGAGGGTAACTTGAAAATTACGCCAAACCTCATGAGTACCTAAGGAATTTTCTCATATATTTTTTGCATTAACAATATCTAGGGAAAAAAAATTCTTGATACGAATATAAACATAGTGATTCACCTCATTTAAATATGACCTGAATTTGAATTAAATAATTAATCACCTGTATTTTGAGCTGATAATGATTGAGCTCGATGCACAATAACTTGTTTACCACCTAGATTTGGACACTGATGAATATATTGGGCTTGGCTGACAAATAGACTTTTAAAGACTTTATCCAGAATAAAGGCCCCAAAAGAGGAAATATCTAGGAGATTAAACATAGGCCATTGTCTTCATGGGCAGCAGATAACAAATGAAGTACTCCTATATTGTAGCTGAAACTAACTTTTGTAAAAGGGATAAGACCGACAATTCGACAAACATTGTAGCATAATGGCAAAAGCAGTCAAAAAACACAAATTGATATTGTGCTAAATAAAGTAATTTTAGCAAGTTTTAAAGGAAAGATGAAACAGTGGGCAGGTGGCTACTACATGCCTAAATCATTTTATCAATAGCAATTAGTTTTAGGTTAAAAACAATGTGCTAATTAAATGTCTTTTCACGCAATAGATTGGTAGTTTTAATGACAGGCAGCTTCGCGCAAATCTCTATTATATAAGCCAAGGGAGGAGAAGTGGTGTCCTCTTTTGAAGTGACTAAAATAGCCTTAATGATCTAATTAATAGAATGAAAAAAATTACAAAAGCAAATCATTAAAAATTCTCATTCCAACTTGCCATTTAAAACAAGTTTAAAATGGTATATGCATCAAATACTTCAATCAAAAATTAAATGAACAAAATATTTATACCTTATAAAAAAAGATGGCATACATAACGTGCACATGAAAAGTCTGAACATTCAATACCTTTGACACTCTTTAATTCAGTTAAACCAACTCATTATTTTCGTTCTTTCTGTTCAATATTCATTCACAAAAAATTAATGTTAACAATCACTCACAACCTTTTTATTTTTTTACATTAGCGAATTAATATATCTAAATTCATCTAACTGTTGAATTTTTCACATTTAATTTGATCATAAATAAAGTACGAATGGAGTATCTAATATAATAACAAATTTTGAAATTAACGCACGCATCGCGTGCATATAAAGGCTAGTTAGATCCTACACTAAGGTGTAGGATGAGCATCATACACCTTGTCCAAAACTACGTCGTTTTGATGGTTTTAGGGGAGCCAAAATTTGGCAGGCTTTGGCAGTATTTATGAAAGTGGGCCAGCTCTTCCTCTCTCATCACTCACTCATTCCCTCCCTTTCTCTATCATTTATTTTTCAAGAACCATTTCAATTCTCTCTCTCATTTATTTTGTTCTTAATTTATTTCTCCCTTATTTTCATTCATTTGTATTATAAATTTCCAAATGTTGATACTTCCTCCGTTTTTTATTAGATGTTACATTTTTCAAATCACGGATTCCTAGGTAATTTTTGGAGTGGAGAGAGATAGAGAGAATGAAAAACAAAAGGGCCCCATGTGAACATGTGATAGGAGAGAGATAGAGAGAAGTTATTACCCAAAATAAAAGTGTAACATCTAATTTAAAATTTCCTAAAATAGAAAGTGTAACATTTAAAAAAAAACGGAGGAAGTATTTGATTTTATTTTCTGTTTTGCATTTTTAAAACTTTTTTTAATGTACAAATGCATATGGTTTGATGTACAATAATATACGAGTGTACATTTGGGGATTTTCAGTGATCAAAGTAATGACCATCAGTGTACATTGTGATTTATCCTTATTTACGTTGGTCGCGGCACCTTTTTTTATTACTATTAGCTCCACCTACAGTTGCATGTACATGCACGTACCGTGCATGTACACTTTGTTGACATTCATGTACATTAACTGGGTTACAATCATGTTGTTATGTGTTGACCTTTTGTTTTAATACCCATATTGAGTTTTTTTTTGTTTTGTTTGTGTCTATTGAATATGTTATGCATGCATGTTAATGAAGCTAATGTATATTTAGTCATACACAGTGAACATTAACGCAACTTTAATGTACACAGAACAAAGTAAGCTCTATAAAATAACTTGAACATCCAGTCATAACAACATTGTACATTCAGGCTTAGTAATTGAACAATCTTGCTAGAACATTTGTACATTGAGTCATATCTAGTGAACATTCAATCAAATACTAATTTATGTATCCTTATTTTCAGTGATCAAAGTAATGACCATCAGTGTACATAGTGATTTATCATTATTTACGTTGGTTGCGGTACCTTTTTTTATTATTAGCTCCACATACAGTTGCATGTACATTCACGTACCTTGCATATACACTTTGTTGACATTCATGTACATTAACTGGATTACAATCATGTTGTTATGTGTTGACCTTTTGTTTTAATACCCATATTGAGTTTTTTTTTGTGGCACCTGGACCACTATGAGGTATAGGACTGTAATTGTACATATTGAATTTCATTAGTGAACAAACATCAACACACTAGTGTACAAAGATTGCAAATTACTCACTTGACATCAGCTTTAGGAATTGGGTTACTTTTATTCTATTATGTTTCTTTGTACATTCTTGGCTTCGTGGTCGTTCATTAACAAAATCAAAATGTACAATGACAGTCCCCCATAAAATCGTCAATAACACACAATGAATAATAATAGACATCCAAAGTACAATCCTTGTGATATAGTGAACAATGTGATAACACACAATGAACAATAACAGACATTCAAAATAGAGGTTCAGATATTTCTTCATATTTTTTCCCTTTGTTCTCAAAAGGGTGGCCAATGGTATTTCTTCACTTTGTGTTTTTGCAACCTCAAAAAATTTAGTAACTAGAGGATAAAATTTAAAAAACAAAATCATTAAACATGGAAGGAGGTTGAATGTGGAAAAGAGAGAAGTGGTGAACAATATATGTGGGGAAATGATGGCAGTTGACATCAAATCAGTTATTAAATGGTGAACATTAACTATCAAATCATTTACTTTTTGAATTTTCGGCATGTACATTGGATGTAAGGGGAATGTACATTGGCTGTTAAATCAATTACTTTTTGCATGTTGAATGGTGCGTTTTATTCTTCTTGCCTTGCGTTTTGGAGCTGGTGTAGGATGCTCATCCTACACCTCTGTGCACCATCTACTTATTGGCAGCTTCGACCCTACTGTGCAAGGTAACCTGACAATGTAATAGGCGTAAAATCTTTGCCAAACATATTTGTCTTTAAACTTGCATGTTAAGCGTCAAAAAGTAAAAAGCAAAAAATTAAAGATAAAAGTTATAAGGTCAAATTTAACCTATATTTCCTCCGTAATAAAATAGATTTTACATTTTTAAATATACACTTTTTTAAGCAATTTTTTTAAAAGAGGCAACAGATAGAGACAAAGAAAAAAGAGATTAATGTGATAGGAGAGAGATGGAAATATATTGTTATCTAAGAAAAAAGTGTAACATCTATTTTGTTTCAAACATATTTAAAGACAAAGCATAGATTTTTGTATACAAGAAAAATAGTAAATATTGAGTGTGACATGTTACATACTACACCATAACTTAAGAATTTTTTTAAAAAAATAGAATTTGATTCAAAATTAACTAATAGATATTGAGTATAATTTTATACTTCATGAAAATTTATAACTATTGTACCATTAAAAATGGCTTTAAAGACACTTCAATATAATAAGACGGTCTATAAAGTATACTTATTTAAAATATTTTATAGTAAACAAATTCAAATAATAATAGTATAAATAAGATCATCATGCAGTAGGTTTTGATAAATTACATTTACCTTATTTTTCATATGTATTGTTAATTCTCGAGCAAATGTACATGTTATTCCTTTTAAACTAAAACCAATATATAAATTGAGATTTATTTGACATTTATGATAAAATCCAAATCTGACAAATACATATCTAAATAAATCAAATAAAAAGCTTATCTAATAAGATTACAATCATCTTACACAAGATTTGACATTTTTACGTATCTTTTATCATATCTGATAGAGTATTAAACTATTCATGGAACTCTAACCATTAACGTAAGTTTTTGGTTGAGTTTGTCCTTTAACATGGTATCAGAGCCAGCGTGACATAAAAGTCACAAGTTCAAATCTCATCCACCCTCTCATTTCTAAGTGGAATATTTAGCACCAGAAATAATTTAATACGTTATTAATATCTTTCTTTTATTTTGCAGTCCATGAACATGAATTAAAAGGTACAAGAATGAAGAGGATCACATGAAACTTCGACTTCAATCAATTATATGCAGATTAGGACAATTTTCTCTTTCACTTTTTAAAATTTTTCTGGTAGGAAAGTGTTAAGTGCCCCACCAATCAATCCACATGCCCATACAAATTCAATAATCCATACACGAAGCCAGCTAAAACATATGGTGATTCTTTTCAATTCTTAAATCGAGGGCCCCACTTAACTCCTACATAACTTGATTGGCCTGCAGTTAAAAACGTTGCCCATTCCTGATTTCTCCTTCCATCACCTTCTTTTTGGCATTTTTAAGTTTCTCATATAAGTTCTCCATAACTACATCATCTAATCCATTCAAACTTATTTGAATCCATTTTACACCTTGAAATCTCATCATATCCAAACAATTTGTGCGACAATGTTTTCAAAGCTTGCTTTTTGCCAAGTCCCCTTCTTCACGTATTCAAGCTATACCCAAAACTGCCGTGGAAGACCTCTAAACTTGATATGCAGCATGTAAGTTAGTCACTTCTTTTAACCATATATCTTCTTTATTGTCTTTGTTATATTAAGTCCACACAAGAATGACTTAAGCGTAAGGAGCTTGTACGACAAAATTAGTTGTTGTGATAGCAATTTAGAAAAATTGTTAAAGGTTCCATTTGCTAAATTGTTATTAGTAGTCAGCTCTATATATTGTTAAATTTCAGCTATCAAAGAACGTGATCAGTGTGGTGTTTATCACAACTACTTTTAGTTGTTGAGATAGATAAATAATATGCTAAATACTATTTGAGATAGTTTTTTGCTAAAGAATTTCTCTATAATGATTGAAATTTATAAATATCTAAATGTAAAATAGAAAAAAGTAGGGTCTACTTTGAGTGAGATTATGAAAATACTCACGACACATATTTTTAACTTTTGTATATCTAAGATATTAACTATTCTTAAAACTCAAACAACAAAACGTATTACTTTTTTGGTAACCAAATTCTAAACAGTATAAAATACTCCAAAAATTATTGTCAAACACGCCCGGGAAAGAACTAACATTTCACATAGAAGATAGTTAAAGGCCATGTATATGATTCATTCTCTATTAAGTGCACTCATGCAACATTGCAAAAGCCCAAAGGTCTGAAAAGTAGATGAATTGATGCATAACTGCACAAAAGTAACTAAGTATGCTTAAACTAATAATTGGAGACAGAATACAAGTTTCTATATCATCTACTGAAAGGAAATCCTTGTCTTTTCTTAGTAGAATCTGGAGAGATGAAGGTATGAACTTTATAATATAATGTCAACTACAAAAACTAATGGAACTTGGTTATATCATTAGGGAAATGCAGGCAACATCCTCTCCTGTTATAAGAGTTGAAGAGGAAGGTTTAACAAAGCAACCACAAGCACGAGTTATTCCTGATTTAGATACATTAAAGAGATCAGATCTTCAATTTAACAAACTACAGCATTTAGATGAAGATATCAATCAAGATAACAAATATTTTGGAGAGTTTGTAGCTCGAGAAGCTGTGCTTGATGAGGAATATTGGGTAAGTTATTATTATTTTATTACTGACTGGATAGTCAACGATCCGATCATAATTCATAAGTATTGATTAGACTATATATTACGACCTGTTTGATAAGAGATCATAAATGGCAGGAATGACAATGCATAATTATAGTGTAAATTTGTACTAAAAATTCAATGTCATTACCTATAATAATGCTTACGTCATCCCAAGTTATCCATTTTCTTCTGAAAATCTCGTCATTATCAATTACCACTTGGGAAAGTGACATTGCATGGTAATGAAAATTTATAAAAGAAAATTGTCCATGTTTTATGATAAAGTTCATTCACATAATCATTGACATGATAACTTCTTTACGAATTTACACTAAATTTCATTACCATTACCATTATTTATGATCACTAACTAAACAAAACGTAATGTAAGAATAGCATGCAAAGTTGAGCGCAAATCTAGGAGTATAATTTTTCAAATTTTCTTTTTAAGGAGAAAGAGTTTATACATTCTCGAACTTTCACAATTTCTTGGTCGTATTTGTGGGGTCAATCTTCAGGTGCTTGCAGATGTAGGTAGGGGCGTGCAAAAATATCCGATCCGAAAATCCGCCGATCCGATCCGAAATTTCGGATGTCCGATCCGATTTTAAGATTTCGGATATTTCGGATCGGGTATCCGAAAAAAAAATTCGGATTTTCGGATCGGATACGGATCGGGATTTTTCAAAAATTTCAACGTACCCGATCCGAAAACCCGGTATCCGATCCGAAAAGTTCGGATATCCGAAAAGTTCGGATATCCGAAAATTTCGGATCGGATTCGGATCGCAATTTCCCCGATCCGAAATTTTCGGATATCCGGATTTTCGGATCCGATCCAATATCCGACATTGAACACCCCTAGATGTAGGAATATATAGATAAGCTTTCTTTGCAACAAATGATTAAATATAGGAAAATTGTCAGAAACAACGTTTTACATATAGATTTTGGAAATGAAAACACCTTTAAAAAATATTGCAAAAGAGACCTTAAAAATAGAGGAACAACCTTGACTTATTTTTCTGACATTGATCAAGTAATTCCTTGCATTGACTCATTAAAACCAAACATGTGAAGGATATATGATCTGCATCTCTTATGTTTCAACCACATTTTCCTCCATTTTTAGACATTGACTCCATCAGTATACGTTGACTCTTCAAGGAAATGGGTTTGAAACCTAAATAATACGGTCACGTGACTCACACATGTTTGGTTTTAACGAGTTAACGTTGGAGAATACACGGTCAATGTTGTAAAATGAGTCAAGGTTGTTCTTCGCAAAATATAATTTTAAAGGTCTTCTTCTGCCAGATTTTTAAAAAAAGTTGTTTATTACAAAATATAAATTTAAAATGTTGTTTCTAACAAATTTTCCTTAATCATACAACATAATAAAAAATTGTAAACAACTTTTATGTATTTTGCTTAGCTTTTTTAATATTTGTATAACCAAAACTTGGTTTGACCAAATACTTCAGATTAAACAATTGACACAAGAATTTATATATAACATACGGTTTTTTCACCATATACCCTTGACATTTTTTTTTGCACCATATACCCTTTCAACTTTGAAATTCACCATATACCCTCCACTTTTGAAAAAATACATCCACTTAACTCCGTTAGTCATTAACCTGTAATTCCCGCTCTAACCCTAATTAACTAACCTAAATCTATCCCTAACCCTAATCTAATACCCTTATCTTAACCCTAACCACCCCTCCCCCACCCCTTATCCCCACTGCCCCACCACCCCCGAATCCCCTCCTCCCTACATGTAGTCGTGCCCCCTCCCCACCTGCAGTCTCTAACCCCCCTCTATTTCCCTTGTTGACCCCCTCCCGTTCCCCCGCTGACCCCCCTTCCCCTGATGTCGCGAATTCCACCGCATATGCAGTCGTGCACCCCCTCCCTTTCCCCCGCAACGTGCGACTCAGCTGAATTTCATCTCCTTGCAAACTCCTCGCATAAAAGCTCCAAAAATGGTACGTGCAACTGCAGGTGGGGATGGGAGGGGATTTGCAACAGCATGGGATGGGGGGGCAGCCGGGGAGAGGGGAGGGGGTACACGATTGCAGGTGGGGAGGGGGGTTGTGATACGCGGGGAGGGGATCAGCGGAGAAGGGGAGGGGTCAATGATTGCAGGTGGTGGGGGGCTTTGGGGGGGTGGTGGGGAAGTGGGGGTAAGGGATAAGGGGTAAGGGGTAAGGGGTAAGGGGTGGGGAGGAGTGGTTAGGATTAGAGTTAGGGTATGAGATGAGGGTTAGAGTTAGGATTTGGCTTAGTTTTAGGTTAGTTAATTAGGATTAACAGGATTAAGGATTAATGACTAACATAAGTCTAACATCGTTAGTCAAAAGGGTAGTTTGATGTATTTTTTCAAAAATGGGGGGTATATGGTGAATTTCAAAAGTTGAAAGGGTATAAGGTGCAAAAAAAAAATTTGTCAGGGGTATATGGTGAAAAAACTGTATAACTTATGTTACTTGAACTCTAATACTCGTACTCGACATGGGTACATGTTCCCGTGTGCAACTCGACTATTTTGTGGAACTTTTTCATAGCTCAAACAGAAAGTCCAGTATCCTATCCATATCTGAATGTCGATGATCCAATACAGATACTTGAGGTGAAATAAAGAGTTTTAATAATATAGTATTGGTCCTGTTTGGCAAATAGAGTTTATAGTTTAGCTGTTAGAGTTTTAACTTTTTGTACAGCGATCCGACTGTTGATTTGACAACTTTTTTTATATAAATGTATTTGGTAACTATTAACTGATTGCTAAAAACAATTTGCCATTTATTTGTAGAAAATGACATTTATAGACATTTTAATACATGTGTCATATTATTATTAAAGGCAAAAAAAAGTTATTGAACATATTTTTACCTAATCCTTATAAAAAAAAAAGCTCATATTAGGAGCTTTTTCATTTTAAGAGTGTTTACTTCAAAACTCTCTCTAAAGCTATCTTTTACCAAACATCTCTTTTAGAGTTTTTGACTAGTCAAAACACTAAAAGTGGTCCAAATTTCTCTCTTTACTCCAAAACTCTAAAAATAATTTAAAGTAAGATGAAGACGACTCACTTGAGAGAAAATAAGAGAAAATTCTCAAATAAATCTCATAAAATTTTGATTTACAAACCTAAGGGATATGAGATGAGAAGTGATGTCACTACTCCACCCCTCAAACTCACTCTAAAACTCTAATTAATTGACCCCCAATATATAGTAGTTAAAGATATTTTGGGTCTCATGTAGTTTGGTTGTCTTTGTCGTAGACAGCTGCTTGGCTTCGTGCGGAAAGCCACTGGGAAGATCGACCAAATGAAAGGTCCATATCATCTATAGCTTAATGTACTTATTCAGTTATTTGTAAGTTGTAATTAGGAGAATAAACTTTCTACAGAAATATTATGTCACTGATTAACTCAAAATTCATTTTTGTACCATCAATTTTATTTTTTTTATAAATTTTAATTAAAATTACACACCTTAGAAAAGCTAAAAGCATATGCAGGTTCCTTTTTTTCTTCAAAATCAATTTAGTCATATAATAAATGACAAATACTTTGGTTTTATTGATCAGATATGCCGAGAGCTACAAAAGGAAATTCGCAGACCAGGTATAGCTTTGAAACCAACGAATCATCAATCCTTCCACTTCCATATAGAGTTAATAATACCGTCACAAGTACACAACGTTCTCATCATTTTAAGCAGGAGTATAACGCTTTAAAAAGGAGATGCAGAGGATACCATGGCCAACGGTCGACATGTCTCATAACGGTAATTATCTTCATAATTGACCTCATGTTACAAAGCTTACGTACCAATAATCCAATCTTTTATCATCTCTAATAAAATGTACATATTTAAGGTAGTAGTTTCCCTTGTGTAGAAGGTATTCTAATCTTCTTTTTCTTACTTTTATTTTTTTAGGGGAATTTTTTTTGAGGGAATTCTTTTTCTTACCTTTCAAAAAAAAAAATGTACATATTTAGTCTAACATATTTTTTTGGTTTAATGAGAATACATTTAATTTCCTTTATAGGAATATATTCGGCAAATGTTTTTCTTTTTTTAATAGAATGTTCATTCATAACATATTTTTGCGTCTTAAGTAGTTTTACCCTTTTTTTAAAAAAAAATAGTCAAAATGATAAAAGTTGATCATATTTTCAATAGATAGAAAAAACATTATCATATGAAATATATGATCTTGTTAGATTCATTTCATTGTCTATAAATATTTATCACAAAAAAAAAATTAGTATCTTTATAACTCTATCATTAAATTAAACAGCTTATTAAAAAAAACTACTCCCTCCGTTTCTTAAAGATCTTCCCACTTATTGTTCCTACATATACCAAGGAAAATCAAGTTGTGTGGGGGCATGGTGTGAGTAAAGTAGGAGAGAGAAAGGGGTTAAATAAATAAACAAATAAAAAGGGGTTAAAGTAGGAGAGAGAAAGGGAGTAAAATTGAATTAATAATGTAATGGTGGACCATATGATAGTGACATGAGAGGGTAAATAGGGAAATTTGTTTTGCCAAATAAGGAATAAAGCAAAAGAGGGAAGATCTTTTGGAAACACCCTTAAACGGAAAGAGGGAAGATCTTTAGGAAACGGAGGGAGTATGATAAAAATGAGTAAAGTATCTTTTTTTTTTTTTTTTTTTTTTTGGACATCGGAAAAACGTACAAGAACATAAAACAAAAATAACCAACTACAGGGTGGCCATTGGTATCTGTCCTAGGCGAACATGATTGGCCAGTTCATGTGCCTTCTGCACCTGTTGCCGATTAGCTTTTATAATACGACACCATTGAAGTTGTTGTCCCAGGATTCGAATGTCGTTGAGAGTCCAGGCAATTGAAATAGGTTGTGTGGCTTGATGAAGCAAACTCCGGACCAGGATTTCGGAGTCTGTGTAGATCAAAATTTGATAATAACCCGAGCTTGAGCCCAAAGCAAGGCCTCCAGACAAGCCCGTGCTTCAGCCACCAGGGCTGACTCAGCATAAATGCAGCTACCTTGCCCCTCCCTTGCGTTAGTACTAACGTTATCAACAACCCAGGCAATACCGGCCAAAGGAGAAGACTTTTTCGAGGACCCATCCACTTGTATCTGTAACTGTGGTACCCTGGAGAAGGAGAACCCAAAATGTGCGAAAAGAAACCCTGGAGGACCTGGTGCCTCATGCAAGAACCTAAGCTGAGGAAGAGGAGTATCTAGAAAGGTGAAGTGTTGCTGGATACCTTTGTCCTGAAGTGAACGGAGTAGAGGCAGATCAGGTGTTGTTCCGTTGAAAAACTTTTGATTCTGTCCCTGCCAAATAGCCCATAAAATAGCCACAAACAAAGGAAGACGATGGCCATTGTATCCATCCTGCTGGTAGAAATAGTGTATCCATGCAATGAGCCAGTCTTTAAAGCTCACAAGGGGAGTTATATTGGAAATAATACTCAGTTGGCTAGTTTGCCATGCTAACGTGATAGATGACAAAACGGAAAAGGTGTTGGCATGTCTCGGTTCCAAATTACAGCTTGGACAAGCATCTGAACTAGTCAGACCACGGTACGAAAGGTTAGATGTTGTTGCTAACCCGTTATGGAACAGTTTCCAGAGGAAAAGTTTTCATTTTGGCATGATGCGCAATCCCCATAAAATCCGAAAGAACTCCGAATTGAGAGGGGGGTTCATGCTATAGATAAGGTATTTCGAGAGAGGAAGTAGTAACCAGATTTGGTAGTATATTGGCCCGAAGTAGTAAAAGGCCAAATAGAAAGGTCCTCTTGGTTTGTGAGTCGTGGCACTTCAAGAGCACGTATATCACGAACTGTGCTGGAATGAAAAAGTGAATGAAGCCGGGAGACATTCCATCCTTGTTGGTGTGGCAACAAGAGGGAAGCAATGGAAACAGTAGCAGCAGTGTGAAGAGAGACATCATCCCGAAAGAGGGGAATCCTTCCATGAACCCAGCGCTCGTTGCCAGCACGTAATCTGGACTTGGATCCAATTTTCCAAATATAATTTGTCAAGAGCACCTTCTCAGCTTGAATTAACCCACGCGCACCCCAAGAACATTGACTCCGCATAGGACGCAGTGTAGCTATTGATGAACTAGGCCGCAAAGTTTGATCAGCAAATACTTTACTGATAAGGCCATTGGAATTCCTATGAATACGTCATACTTTCTTAATCAGAAGGAAACGATTGTGCAGCGCAATACTACGTAATCCGAGTCCTCCAGCACCTTTTTGTAAATGCAAGAGCTCCTTGCTTTTCCAAGCAATTCATTTACCCGAGCAATTGGACCAGAAGAATCGTGCTAGCATCGCATCCAACTTATTAGTGATTGTTGTGGGAATTAAGAAGACGGATAGAATGTGAGCTATGGAAGCAATGAGAACTGAATTAATGAGAATCAATTTCCCAGCTTGCGAAATTGGTGAACGATTCCATGCAGTTATCTGTTGAGAAATTTTATCAAGTAAGAAGGTGAAGTGCTGAGTTTTCTTCCCTTGGATATCCACAGGAGTACCCAGATATGTGCCCAGGGACACGTTGGCATTTAATTGCAAGATACGTTTGTATTCCTGACCCATGTGCTCGGAAACATTTGGACTAAATTTAACAAATGACTTTCGTAAACTAAGCATTTGACCAGAAATATGGTAGAATCGAGCAAGTAGATTGGACAGTTTCGTACAAGAAGTAGTCGACGCTTTAAAGAAAAGAAGAGCATTGTCAGCAAAAAACAGATGGGATATAGCAGGAGCGTACCTGTGAGCTCGAATTCCATCAAATAGTCGAATATCCGTAGCCAGTATTATCATGCGAGAGAAGATATCCATACAGAACAAGAACAGATAGGGGAAAGTGGGTCACCCTGACGGAGCCCACAATGGGAAGGAAAGGACTCTGTAACCTGTCCATTAACCAGGATGCGATATCTCACTGTAGATATACATTGACTAATCAACTGTATCCACTGTGCAGGGAATCCATAGGCCTGAAGAACCTTTAAGAGAAACCTCCAGTTAACCCGGTCATATGCCTTATTCATGTCAATTTTGAGAGCCGCTAGATGAACATTACCGCTTCGATGTTTATTAAGAACATGGGTTAACTCATGACTGATCAAAATGTTGTCATCCATATGCCTTCCCGGTATGAAGGCACTCTGATATTCTGTGATAAGATCAGAGAGCAATGGCCGTAAGCGATTGACAAGGCATTTCGAAACACATTTGTAAATGGTATTACATAAACTAATTGGCCGAAATTGTGTCACATCCTCAGGATTCTGTCCTTTAGGCAACAAAACAATCAGCGTCTGGTTCCATTCATGAAGTATGAAGCCTGTTGTGAAAAAGTGATTAACAGCTTGAAACACCTCGTTTCCGAGGCCAACACAGTGATGTTTGAAAAACTCCGCCGTTGAGCCATCCATCCAGGAGATTTCCCTGACCAATACCAAACATGGCCTCATGCACTTCATCCTTAGAGAAGGGTCGAATGAGCTGTTGTTGTTAGAAAGAGAAAGATGAGGTAAATTTAAGTCGCGAAGTACTAAATCAATGGCCTCATCTTGGACCTGGTCAGAGGCAGTAGACACCTGAGACGGCCCATATGCAACCTTGAAATGATGTAAAATAGTGTTTACTATGGTAGGACCATCCTCCGTCCATTGGTCATCTGCTATCCGTAGTAGGTATATATATGCTGCTCGTTGTTTTTGTCGCATCTTATTATAGAAGAACTTGGTTGGGAGGTCTCAGATTTGAACGAATTTATCTTTAGATCGTTGCGACCAATAAGAGTGTGCCAAAGCAGACTTATCCAACTCCTGCTGACGTTGGAGCATGAAAGCGTTACCTTGAGGAAGAGAAGAAATATCAGTCGCATTGGCCATTAACTTTGTAGAAAGTTCTTGCCAATCAATCCCCCATACAACTTTATGATCCAAACACCATCGCCTGATCTGAGTGCGAAAGATGGATAGATGTTTCGTGAACCGGTACATTGTTGACCCAGCTATGGGAATGCGCCATACAGACGAAATAATGTTAGGTAAATCAGGTGTATGAGGCACCAATTTTCAAACTGATATGGCCGACGATGAACCTGGGGTGGTGGCTCTGTCTGGTAAAAGATAGCTGCATGATCAGAATGTAGAATAGGGAAATTTTTAATATAACCAAGTGGATATCTGTCATTCCAATTTGGGGACGCATACACTCGATCGAGACGTTCCATGATTAAATCCACACCATCCCTGTTATTTGTCCAAGTGAACCGAGGCCCAATAAAGGGAATATCTTGTAGTTGTAGAGTATGCTTCCAATTGGTAAATTCTTCCCATCCCCTAATCATAGTAGCCCCACCCAACTTATCCCCATAATGGTCAAGTTGATTTATATCACCAATAATGACAAAGTCAGGATATGCCTCTAACAAGTGTGCCAGTTGATCCCATAATAAATGACGATATTCTTGGCGCGATTCTCCGTACAAAAACAAAACGTACCATATCATTCCATTATTTGCTGATATCTTACAAAACAGGAAATTACACATGGACCTAATTACGTTAACAGCAAAAGGTGCCCAAGAAATCACAACCAACCCACCACTAGACCCTAGTGCATCTACCCCAACTACAGTATGTGGATTAGTAGTTCGTAGCACGGACTGTACATGTGCAACTGAACATTTTGTTTCTTGCAAAAACAAAAACATGGGCTTAACCGTCGCAACCAACCAGCGTATGTACAGAATTATCGGGGCGTCACTGGTATTCAATCCCCGACAAATTTAACGAAAGGATATTCATGGAAGTAGAGGTGACTGGTCTGGGTCAGTCACTACCCTAGTTAAGTCATCAGCAACCTTAACCAACAAGGAAAAAGGTACGTCCATGTTATCTACATTGGAGCCGACTTCCTTACCACGTTGTCGTTTGAAAATCCATTTCCTAGCCGGCATAGATGGTGAACTAGCTGCATGACGTTTCTTTGACAAAGGAGAGCAAAATCTCCACACCAGGTTCAACTCCCAAACTTCGAGCCATAGAAACATCAGTAATAGCTTTAGTACAAACGTTGCCATGTAGGAAGCCTACATTAAATCCGCCTTTAGCTTCCCATTGTTCCAGACGTTGTCGTTTTCCCGCTTTAGACCTGTAACTCACCTCTAAAGGCAAGCCTGCGACATCATTAGCAGATTGACTATGCATCTCGGCCCTACACTTATTACCTGCGAAAAACCAAGTACTAGGGCCAGGTTCATCGG
This sequence comes from Beta vulgaris subsp. vulgaris, assembly GCF_026745355.1. Taxonomy (NCBI): domain Eukaryota; kingdom Viridiplantae; phylum Streptophyta; class Magnoliopsida; order Caryophyllales; family Amaranthaceae; genus Beta; species Beta vulgaris. The sequence goes on along the minus strand of NC_079209.1, from coordinate 49,243,162 downwards.
GATGCGGAGGACAAATCGTAGTTCCTCCTTGTTGAACTAGTGCCTCAAGAGTCCCCATATTGCTAAGAGAATCCCGAGAAGGAGACTGAGGATCAAACCCCGATGCAGCAGCATTTGTACGCACATAACACTCATCATGCTCGACGGCCACACGAAATGATTTCGGAGGTCGCGTAGTAATCCCCAGATGACGATAAAAAGGACGACGTCGATGTACTTGTGCTTCGGCCGTAGGTGACATTAATGAAATAGGAGAAGCTACTGCATTTACGGGGGGGGTTGTTTTGGGTTACAAAATCCCCAATTTGGCCATAATCAATGTCATCAGTAGCAAAGCGTCGGCCAGGAGGAGGTAGCACTTCATGGCCGCTGGTAGCGGGAGAGAGTATTTGAGTGACACTTGCAGGTGATCCCCGAGAGTAAGACATAGGGGAATTAGTATGGAAGTCTGATTCATGAAGTGAAGGATTATTTGCTTGTGATGGCAAATTTGGTGGCTCAAGCGAAGGTTCAGAACTTGCCACCTCCACCGGTTCCTCGTCCGAGCTTGAGTCCACCATATGAACATCGACATGGCGTTCATCAAATATATAAGGATCATGGTCAGGAACTACACGAGTTAAATCCACACGAGCATTGCGATAAATAAACCGATCTGGTAAGCCACGAATAATATTCGTATAAAGAGGTACATCCATAGGACCAAACATGATGTTCATACCATCATGTTCGAACTCTATGAAGCGACGATGAATAAGATGGTGTGCATCGTATGCAGACATTGGACATCTTCCAGTATGATGTCCTACACAACCGCACTGTTTGCAAAATTTAAAAACCCCTTCATATCGAAAATAGACCCACACAACTTGACCATCTCCCAAGGGCAAGAAACATCCTGGGATTAGCGGTTTTGTTAAATCAACAACTAAGCGAGCCCGAAGAAAAGCCTCCTGTGGGAGACCCGGCCCAGTTTCTTCGACTAAATCAACCAACCCGACGTGAGATAATATTCGAGCAGTCCATGCATTTTCCAAGAAACGCCAAGGTAAATTATGGATACGTACCCATAACGTAGCCAAGCTAAAGTTGATAGTGGAAGGAACTTGATTGGCTGAACTAGCGCGGAAAGTAATAATCTTGCCATCTATGATAGTGGTATGTTGGCGGAGAAGAGTCGCGCTATCCCGCGGGTCTTGACACTCAAAGATAAAATAGACCCCGGTGCGAAGAACTCGAATGGAGCCACGAGTAATCCACTGAGTATTAACCACATTAGTAACCAAGCTTGTATTTGGAGGCACAAGGTCAAAGAAACGGCGAACTACAGAGTGGCTCCACTCTATATTAGGAAGCGGAGGAAGATTCGATGGAGGGTGGCTAACAAGGATCCCCATGCGCTTATGGATAGAACGAACAGGAAGTCCTTCACTATTACTAGTTTGAGGTTCTGAGAAACTCATAACTCTCAAATAAATAGGTTTTGGAAGGTGAAATTTATAGAATTTTGTTACTGGAAATGTTGTTGGAACTAAGCGAAGAATAACCAGCACGAAACAGCGACAAAGGTTAAATAACTGAAATTCTCAATTATATAGGTTTTGGAAGGTGAAAATTTCAAAGTAGAATTTTGTTACAATGAAAGGTTTTGGGACTAAGCGAAACTTTCCAGCAAGAATTACAGCAGCAGAGTATTAAAATAAACCGAAGGAAGGGTGGTTAGAAAGAATTTACCGGTGGACGAAGAAATTACCGGTGGAGTTGTCGACAGTTGGTTGGCATGCGACTGGACATCTGCCTGGAGCTTTTTGTTGTGAAGACTAGAACTTGCCAGGTGTAGCTTGCAAAGAACCTGTTCGGTGAAGGAGAGTAAATCCAGGCGACAGGTGGAGGCTCACTATTTTAGTGAGATAAGCTCTCGTTTTTTAGAGAGAAGGAGAAAAAGTACATCACTTAGAAGTATATGAGTAAAGTATCTTAGAGATGAAAAGAAATTTAAAAAAAAAAAAAAAAGTTGAATTTGAATATTGAAAATAAGGTGCACTATTGTCGATAACATAAGACTGAATTATTTTTGTATATTTATTAATGTAAGATGGCGAAGATGTTACAATTAGTATTTAAATTTGGCATATTATCATAGAAAATGTATACTTAAGTCTTAAGCAGCCGTCTAAATGGTGTGCAGGTTAAGAAGGAAGATAAGAACGTTAAAAATACGATACTGAAAAGTGTGGTAGGAACCTTGGATCTGAGCATCCGTTACTTGTCACAAGGCGAATCATTTCCTGGGGTACATTAGCCTTAAACTCTTATAATAACCAAAATTAATTATCATATCAAATCATATTATAAAGGAAACATAATTTAATATCCAAGAAATTATATATAAATTTAGGAAAGAGTTCAGGCACCTTTGTTCTGCAGCATTGAGAGGAAGGAGGCAAGCAGATATGGCTATGTTGCTAACTTATGCGTTGCAAAATCGGCTCGCCGAAAGGGGATTGCCATCAACATGTTGAAGTTTGCCATTCAATCTGCAAAATTAAAAGGTAACTGATAATAAATTAATAATACGCCTTTTGAGTATTAATCATATGACTTTTTAGTTTTAGAAAAAAATAAGGTCAAAGTTGAATATGTAAATAATGCAAAAAGTCGAAGTGGAACCAATAAAATAAACAAAGGAGTAGATATAAACGACAGATTGATTTAGATAATTAATTAGTCAATAGGAGGTTCTTTTCAAAAGTTTTTTTTATAATTTTGATTAAATTTTATTTTTAAAATGTAACAGGTGCAGATATGATATTTGTACATGTTCATCGAAAGAATACACCAGCTCAAGAACTGTATTCCAAATTGGGTTTTGAGGTGAAAGTACTGAAACACAGAAAAAAAAAAAATATTTGCCTTGGTTATGTTTGTGTTTAGATGAAAGCTTATTTGAGTTTGTTGCATCATGTCATCAGATGGTAGATGTTGCAAGCCTGCAATTAGTAGAGGAACAAATGTACCTTCTTTGCTGCAAGACGTAAAACTATATCAAACAGAAGTGCACATTATATCCGAGCACATATTATTTCATACAACCGGGAATACTAAAAAATGGTGCTCGTGGTCAAGCACATGCGGAAATGCCAAAAGCATACGTAAATTATTTTCCAAAACATATAAGTGTGCTCTTTACATTATGCAAATGTTCAACAGCTGGCAATTGCATTCATTCTTAACTTCATAAAAGAGTTTACTGAGTAATACTCATAGCAATTTAGAATTTAATGTTCCAAAAATCCTATACATGTGACAATTAATTCAGAATGAAAGAAGTAATTACTGTTTTCACATTGTCAATTAGTATTACTTCCTCTGTTTCGTTTTAAAAGCAACAAACAGGTATTATTTATAAGATATAAAATATTCCTTTGTTGATAGGAAGTATAATGTTTTGTATCATATTCATCATTGACGATCCATGTACTATCCCAACTCTGATCCATGTATAACAAGTAAACAAAATCACTGCAGTCTACATATACGTAGATAAACAATTGTTTGCTATGTTAATGTGGTTGTATTAAGCTGTTCATAACATTGTTAAAATGTAGCAACTTCTGCTAACTGCGATCCCAGTTTCCTGATCAAAAAATAAACCCATATCTGACCTAGCTGTAACTCTCCCTCTGCCAAAAAAAATTGAAGGGGAAGGAGAGACCAAGAAATACAACAGCCACAAAATTGCCAGATGAATGGGCTGAACCACTAAACATGGATGAAAATCTACAAAATCTGAAAAAAAGTTACCCTAGCAAAATGAAACGACGCAGACCAGCAAATCCAAGAATCAATATGGAGGCACTACAGAATAGTGCAAGGGTCCTTGTTGAAAATCCGGCCTCTTGATATGGTCTAGAATTGGAGTCAGCTGCAACCCAACAATATGAAGATGTGGGTTTGAGTGTCCATCCACAAAAACACTACTAACCTGTCCATAATAAATCATGCTGATATTAGAGCGATGATCATTTGCCCCTTAACACCATTAATACCAACTTGTTTCTAAATGTTCAAATGATCAAAAATCATCAAATAAAAAGTGCATTATCTTACAGTAACATATTATAAATTATGCTTACAAAGCTAGTTTCTACATCCAACAGATAAACCAAGAAGCTAAACCGAATCCAAAATTTCCAACAGATAAAAGTATATATTTGTTTTAGTGCAAAGTAATTCATATATAATTATATATTGACAAACTTAAACTTGATTGCATTCCAATAGTAAGCGAGAACCTTAATACAATAATCTGCTCAGAGTGTCGCTCAAACACCAAATTCCTACTCTGTCTCTAAATGATAGGTCACATTTCTATGAAGTCATGTCCTAATATAATAGAGTTAATTCCAAGTAAAAATATTTGAAATTTGAACATCCCCATATGGCCATATTAGCTTAATGACACCATTAACTAAATATCAATAATTGAAGTCCACTTGTGGCATTACAAGTCTGTAAAATTTTATATAGAGAGGAATAATTATGTCTTTTCAACTCAATTATTTCAACCCAAAATCAGGTGTGGCCTATTATTTAGGAATGGACTAACAAAAGGTACTTCAGCTCAGTGATCTCATGCATGCTAGTTAGCAGAGCCATTTGCCTAAATGTTTTCTTACTAAATTCATATACAAGCAAACCAAAAAATATGCAGATGCGAACAGACACCTGGTAGATCAATTATGAACCTATGGTAATAGAAAAGCAAACCTCACTAATTCATACGTCCAAACACACCAACAAATACGCAGATGCAAACACAAACCTGGTAGATCATTTATGAACCTATGGTGATAGAAAAGCACAACAACGACATACAATTAAAAGTTATGTGCAAAGATATATGTACCTGTGTGCAACCAAAAAGTTTGAGCAACTTCAGGGACAGGCAGCTGTCAGCAATTAAACCCAGTGCCTCGTCTGGAAGATGGCGACACCATGAGAGATCCAAGCTTTCAAGATTCCTGCAACGCCTAGCTAGAGAAATGGTGGTATTCTGACCGACCTGTAAAACTAGCATATGCTGAGAATCAAACCATTCATGGGTCCACTGTTCAGAAGTCTCAAGAACAATAGGCAAAAGACAGAAAGTAGGCATCAGCAACAAGTTAGATTGACATTTAATACCTTGCGAATGTGATTTAGAGCTAACTCTCTCAGAGATTCTCCAGAAGTTTCAATGAACGCAGCAATAGCATCATCACTGTCACAAGAGAGGATGCCTAGAATCAGGGCTCCCTCATAAACAACTATAAACATAGGAGTAATATATTAGAAGATAACATATATATTTTATATGCATACAGCTAAAAGTCACTAATCTGATATCAGAGCAAGGTGCTTGTAAGAATCCTGTTGTGAGGTTGGATTCAGGACTCTAACTTCCAATTAAACCTATAATTGAAAATCATTTGCATAGTTATGCTCAAATTTCCCAAAAACTTGTGATCAAGAAACCAAAGGGGTGACATTTGGAAATTTGTCCCCTCCGTCCCACATTATTTTGGAAACTTGCTATTACTGCATGTCCCGAACTATTTGCACATGCCTTTTCAAGAAATTTTCTCATATTTTTTTGCCTCCAACTCACACTTTATCTTACTTTTTCTCTCTATATATTATTGGTAATCTTCGTTCTAGCACCAAGTGTGAATATGTAATGTGTAACTCCGGAGGTAAAGTATCAATTAAGCAACTTATACACATATCTATCATCATACTTGGTGCACCAACAAAGGAAGCAAATCAAGATGCTAAAAAAGAATAATTAATCCTTTAGAGCCTAATAGCTATACAATCCTGCTCCTATATTGAAGAGACTAACCAGCGCATACTATGAAAAAAATCTGAGCTGATCCAGATAGTTGCATACATTTTGTGTTATATTATCACCTTAAAACTGAACTGGCATATAAAAGAGTGCTGTTTGATGAAGTACACTAAGCTCAACATGCATATGTTGAGACAACAACAGCAGGGTTAAGCAACAAATAACTGAAGCACACAAAAACCTGAATGGGGAACGACAGAGTTTCAGTTCTTGAATTGTGCGGCAACCATTTGTAAGATGTGCCATGCCAATATCAGTCAACTTTCCCAGACAGCTAAGATCAAGGACATGTAACTGAGAACACATTTCAGCAATGAGCTTCAAAGAAGAATCAGTCAGATTTCTGCATCAAATTAGATAGGCTGTGAGCAAAACATACTAAAATGCTGAAACTTGCACAAGGAGAAGAGGGTTGGGGGGGGGGGGCTTCTCACATATATATTTGACAAGAGGAAATAGCGAGTTAAACAAGGCAGATGTAATTACAGGAGGATTGAAGGCATAAGTACCAAAAAAATCAACTTACACACAGTTAGCCAAAACAAGCTCCTTCATGTTCTGACCACTTGTACTAATTAATTCTCTGATAAATTTGTCAGAAACACTGACTATGCCCCTTAGTGACAGGACTTCCAAATATTTCAGCCGCTTGAGTGTAGGAAGAATACACATTGCATCTAAGGTATCACAATCATCAAGATATAGTTCTTGCAAAATCGACCCTAAAGAATTAGCAATACTGTCAATGCCAACATCTGTTAGAAGAGAGCATTGACTGAGATTTATTGATCTCAAGGCAGGGGCAGAAGAAACTAGCGCAGCTAGCCCACCATCTGAAATACGGCAAGCACCTTTCAAAGAAATAGTTGTCAATGCTGGTAACCCTTTTGGTACTAAGGCCTTGTGCAATGAAGAGTCAGATAAACAGTGCCCGCACAGGTCAAGTTGTAAAACCTGATTTCATATGACAAATAAATATCAGCATCACAATATTGTTGAAATGGAAAAAGATGCAATGTTGGAAGTATAAATGAAGTGTTTGTCTTTCCCTCTAAGCCCCTCAGTTTTTGAAATGTGGCTGAACAGACTAAAACAATCAGTACCAGCTAAGTCATTAGCATCTACAGTTACAATGGCTGGGATAAATTTAAAGGAGTTAAATTTAGATTGTAGCTATGCCTCAGGTATCTGTGTAGAAGCAGGAAACAGATTGCTGCCAGCCAAATACCAGCATTACTTCCACTGTCCTCCAATATGAGTGCCTTCCAGCAAAAGGTAACAGGCTAGCAGCATCATTCACATAGAAACTTCTCCCTCACATCAATGTGTGCAAGAGAGTCACTTGCATCTTACATAAACAAATTTGTATCTCTAATGCAGGGACGGATTTGAAATTCCTGAACTCGCCAAAAGCATTTCGGCCAAAAAACACCAGCATACACTGACAAGTGACAAACAAACATTTGGTATTGTGGATTCTATATTCTTAAGACAAACTATATGCTTTAAAAATTAGAAAAGGCTTACATTCTTTTCTTTTTTTTTTGAGGGGAAGAAAAGGCTTACATTCTAATATTGTTGTAGCATGACCATCATCACACAAGCTCAAACAATGTATTAATAGCAGGGTATAATAACAATATGATAATGAACATTACTTGAATTTACAGGGCAGAATCACAAAATGATGATGTCTATGCAAAGCTCGGCTCACACATTCATAATATGGAAATGAACAAAGGATAGGCAAACGAGTACAGCTAAGAAACTTAACCTCATAATACTCATTAATGCATTTATGCATCACAACAAGTAACCAAAAGAGAAATGTGAGTAAAGCAATCCAATCGTGTTACCGTCAAGTGTTTAATGTCGCAAGCCTCAAATGATTCCTCAAATACACGCTCCTCTAGCCACGAGCAATCTGCAAGACGTAATTCTGCAGGAGAGCCATCAAGAAGAAGATTGAGAAAATGCGGATTCATCTTCCTGGAATCACACAGCAATTCACTAAGCTTGTTCCTCAATGCATCTGGTACATACTTAAGAGAAGTAATTGCATCAACATTTTTTGCAAGAATATTCAAGCACAAACTTTGCAATGAAGGCGCAACTCGTTTCCTCCACTCAAGGTCCCTTTCCTTCCTAGGTGTCCAAGAAACTAAAGGAAAGCCACCTTTGACAGAACTCGAGTCTCGCACTTGACAATTCAAATTCTTTTCCCTCTCTCTTATAATCTTCATGGCAGTCGAAAACGGTCCTGGCCAATCCTCAACATTCTCAGCTGGTTCTTCCGGTGGCATTTCCCCTTCAACCTCGGCCTCCACACGATTCTCTCCCTCCCGCTCCGGATTAAAATGAGCAAATCTTGAAGCATTTCGCCTTGCGAAATTCTTGAAACGGTCCTTAAGCTTCTCTATACCCTCCCTAATCACCACATTATCACGAACATCAACATCCATCTCGTTCACTATATCTTCCATCTCATTCTCACCATTCAAATCAACATTCGCAGCGAATTCAACTAAATCATCCAAATCAATATCATCATCCTCTGACTCCACCACTACTACACCTTTCCCCTTCTCCTCTCTAGTAAATCTTCTACTTGAGCTCTCTAATTCCTCATCCTCCCAATTCAAACTCGAACCACCTTCCGCCATCTTTCCCCCATCCTCAATATCATCATCTCCTTCAATCAATATAGCCTTTCCTTTATCAATTTCCTTCACCTCTTCATCCACTTCCAATGATGTCTTAATAATTTTCGAACCGGATGGCAAACTCAAATGTCCATTTTCTTCTTTCATTTCCACCTCATTCGGACAATCAGATGATGTTTCTGTCACCATTAAATCACAATCAGAAACCCTAACACTACTTTTTTCCACTAAAATTGAACCTAAACTATCATCACCATTAACAACTTCAACATTCTGCAAACAAATTTGATCACTCGTAATAACACTCCCATTTCTCCGACGCTTCGTGCTCAAACTAGAACAAGAATTGCGGGAAATCTCAGTCTCCTCAGAATTCAACTTCGATAAGAGACGAAGACTTCGCCGTCTAGGTGGAACGTCAACCGTAGTCGAATTGGAGTGTAATTCGGCACAATTAGGGCTAGACATGTCACAATTTAGTGAAGATTCGGTGGTTTTAGAGGGAGTTGAAGGTTCGATAAACCCTTTTTCTAGGGTTTTGGAAGATGAAGGGGGAGATAGAGGGGGTGTTTTTCGAGACCTGAGGACCGCCATTGATGAAAGCTTGGAAGAGAGAGAAAGAGAGTGAGTTTATAGTGTGAGTGGAGAAGGGGAACGGCTGGAGTATGGGTTTCGGGAAGAGGAATGTTTCGTGGGGGTTTGGGGAGAACCGAAACTTCCGTGACAATCTTTTATTATTTCCCGCCAAAGTGTACTTGTGGAGTTGTGGTGGTTGAAGGAGGTGCAACTTTTTCTTCTTCCAAAAGTATCCTTATAAAAAGAGTACAACCATTTAGAGCACGCCCATTCACGATTTTGTTCGACATCAGTTTGAGTCATGAACATTGCTCAAAAAAAACATGGCAGCATCCATGGTTTATTTATGTTTGTATTTGAGTCATGTTATGACTCAATTCATGGTTAGTCATCCTATGACCCAACATCATAGTTGGTCGCTTTATGACCTAAGCCAACCATGGGTAGACATGTGGTAATGTATCATAAAATTTTATGATTTAAGTTTTGTGATAAGAATATATAACTTTAAATATACAAATAAATATTTCAACTATGGTCTTATCTTTTTTAGATCTATAAATAGACATCCATTTTGCTATATTTTGATACACTTATGAAATTAATTATTTTCTCTCTACATTGTAAGCACATGAATAATTATTTCTGGAAGTTTTTATTATTGATGAAGTTTTTAATCAAAATTAATTACTACCAAATAAATTTAATTAGGATCGTCAATAAATAAAATAATTTATTTATTATTTTGTATGATATTATTAAATATCAAAAGGTATAAATATGTATTGATGTAAGAGAGAGAAAATAGGATGGAGTATAGTAAGAAATGGGATAAAGAAGGATGATGTTCTTTTTTTTTGGATTACGAGTGGGGTTCATTTGTCAAAATGGGTCATAATCCATGAAAAACATTTGTAAGATAAGAGAGAAAGTTGATGGGTGAGACATAACATGTTTTTTTGGAGCATAAGTGGTCATGCTCTTATATGGAGAAGTGACACACGAATTAAGGTACATATTTGATTATTTCCCTTATCTAATTCTTTACTTGCTATTTCCTCCATCTAATATAAAGATGTACAGTAACGCACAAACTAACGCACCTAAAGGGATAAAGTTAGAGAATAGACAATTTAATTAAATAAAACATCTACACTAATTATCCAACAACTTTATATCCCCAGCAGCTTCCACCTATCCTCCCACAACACCGCCACCACCACCGACCACCACCGGAATACGATGTCTTCAACATTGAAATCAACATCAATGAGGAGCTTTTGCGTCCTCATCAACGTCGAAAACTTATCACTCCTCTCTTTGATTCTATCAAAAGAATCGAAATTTCCGTCTCTAGCATCGATAAATTGCAGATTTAGGTTTTTTTAGGGTTAACTTGATTAGAATTTAGATTTTTATTCTTGGGAATTAGATTGAGAGAGGTGTGTGGCTAGAAAAAGCAAAGGAGGCAGAGAATAAGGCGATCTGGGAAAGGAGAAGGGAGAGTCGCATCGACAGAGAAGGTGTCGAAGTGAACTAGAGGGAATCGGGGATTAGGCGGAGAATAGTCTATGGTGAAGGAGGAAGAGGGAGAATGCATGGGCAAGTGCAAGGAAGATGTGGGCGAAGGGGTAAGGTTGTATGCCAGTGTTGGCTGGAGATGAGGTAGATGTGGGAGTGGTGGTGTTGGGTTGGTAGTGCCGGTGGTAGTGTCTGGTTGGTTGTGTGGGTTGATTTGGGTAGAGGAGAGGAGAGAGAGGGGTGGATTGACTTGAGGAGAAATAGGGGTGGTTGAGTTGAGAGAAGTGGCTGAGATGAGAGAGGAGGGTTGGTTGGGTTGATTAATTAATGTTGTTTAGCTGGTACATGATAAATACTAAGTTGTTAGGGGAATTAAGTAATGATATTTCTGTAAATAAAAGAAAAAAAATTCCATTTTGAGATTCGTTGCATTTATTATGGCATTCCCAAAAATGAGAAATGTTGCACTTATTTTAAAATGGAGGTTAGTATTTATATTAATTTGTCTATTTAATTATTTTCTTTATCCCTTTGTTACCCTCAAACTCCTCTATATTTATTCTCCATTCCCACAAAGATTTCACTTACCCTTTCTATCCTCTAGCTTCATGGCCACCATGACCACCACTACTTTGCCACCAAACTACCACCCATCCACCACGAATCACCACCCCACCTAAAACCATCACTCCACCACCTAAGCCACCAACACAACCGCCGAAAGTAAACCAGACCACCACCCAACCCCACATGAAACCACCACTCCACCAGTACATGATAAATACTAAGTTGTTAGGGGAATTAAGTAATGATATTTCTGTAAATAAAAGAAAAAAATTTCCATTTTGAGATTCGTTGCATTTATTATGGCATTCCCAAAAATGAGAAATGTTGCACTTATTTTAAAATGGAGGTTAGTATTTATATTAATTTGTCTATTTAATTATTTTCTTTATCCCTTTGTTACCCTCAAACTCCTCTATATTTATTCTCCATTCCCACAAAGATTTCACTTACCCTTTCTATCCTCTAGCTTTATGGCCACCATGACCACCACTACTTTGCCACCAAACTACCACCCATCCACCACGAATCACCACCCCACCTAAAACCATCACTCCACCACCTAAGCCACCAACACAACCGCCGAAAGTAAACCAGACCACCACCCAACCCCACATGAAACCACCACTCCACCACCTAAACCACCCACCATACACGCGAAATAAAAAATAAAACCCACCACCACTCTACCACCTATAACCACAACCATCCACCCAAAAACACCTTACCCCAACTTGAAACAACCCTACCACCAATCAAAAAACCCTACCCCCACCCGGAACCATAACCCCATCCCACGAAACCCTATCCCTTCACCCGGAAAAACAACCATCGAATCACTCAAAAACCACTACCATCCCCCCAAAACACCTTCCCCACTCCCTCCAAGAACCATTAAATCTACAAGAGAGATAAAGAGAGAAAAATATTACCTTGAAGTTGAGGAGAAGTCACCGGCGAAACAAAGGGGAAGGGGGTGGCAGTGAAGGAGGGGAAGAGTGGTGGTGTGGTAGAGGATTGGAAGGGCGGTGGGGAAGGAGGTGGAATTTAATTCGTAGTGCAAGGGTGGTGATGGTTTAAGGGGGAAAGTTGTGGTAGTGGGAATTGTTAGGGTTTCCCTTTGATATGTCTAAACAAACAACTTAGAAAATCAAAGGGCAACCATTTTCATTCTCCTTATAACCCTTTCTCAAACCATTTTTATTTCCTTTTAACAAACCAAACTCCCCCTTAGTTTACCCACTTCTTCTTTTATTATTCTTGGAATGGTCCCACCTAGAGGGGTAGATGATGGTGTACAAGGAGCCCAACAGCACAAGGCCCCCAAAATTATAAAGGCTCTAAAATTTTTTATTTTGAAAATTTTACTTCATATTTGAAGAAATCACCCTTGTTTCCCACCCTTAATAAATTTTTCAATGATTTGTCTTTAGAATTTCTACTCTCCATCTTTAGAACTCTAACCTTCCATCTCTATTTTCTATAAATTTAGGGGCCCAATTTTCATGTTAGAACCGGGGCCCCAAAATCTTCAAGACGACCCTACTCCCACCAATTGTTTATTATTATCTTTACATTCCCATTCTACTTTTCTTGGCCCACAACATTAACTTAAATATAATATGTCAATAAATTAATACTTTATCTTTTCTTGTATGACCCACATACCTATTTCTCCTACAACTTTATATCCAAAGAAATGGGTAATTAATAAAAATTGGAGGGAGTAGTTCTCTTTCATCTTTGAAATTGTTATATTATACATCCATGTGTACCGTACACTCAAAGTTATTTCCTTGCTTACGGTTTATTTATAGAGCTATAGATGATCAAAACATGAGCAAGGTACTAAAAAAATAGTTGACTCGGGGCTTACAATATAGGTTTAAATAATATTATGTATGACCTTGTTTGGCAATTAGCAAACAGATGATAACTATACGCTTATTATATTAGTTGATAGTTGGTTATATTAGCTTGTTTAACTAGCTTATTGTCTCAGCTGTTTGTATAAAGGTATTTGGTAAGTACCTGAATGCTGATTGTTAATTATGTAAAATGGCCAATAAGGAGATGAGTATAATCCATTATTATACTTTTCGTTGTTTATAAATGTTCTTTTCAAGAAGGTTATGACATAAATGTGATTTACCCCACTCCTTTCTATCCACATCTCTAATGTCAATAAGTTCTTCCACCAACTTTTTCAAAAAATGTTTTTTTTGGCCCCAATTAGCTATTTTAAACTTCTAATCTCTGATCTTTACCAAACACTAAATTAGAGATTGACTAGTCAAATTCTCTAATATGAGTTGAAACCTCTAATTTTTTTTCAAAATCTCTTTTTACCAAACAAAGCTAATGTTTAGGGTATGTGTTTTTTTCCGACGTTTGCAACTTTTTTTAAGCTACCCTCCAAGTTTAAAGATGACATAAACAATCACGATTTGGGTGTGGCATTGCTAAGGTAAAAATTAACAACTTTTTTTTGTAGAAAAAAGAACTACATGACTAATTAATTAGGTTGGACATCACACCTATTACAAGTCGATTTAGTTTTACGACGAAGACGTTTTTATAATAATTACAGAGAAAGGGAATATGCCTACTTACATTGGCGCTAATATCAATTTGGTAATTGGTATGAATGAATAATTTGCCAAAAGTAATAACATCTTTCTCCTTGCTCTCTCTAAAACTCTCCCCAAACCCTAAAACTCAAAAACCCCCACTTCTATTCTTCACCATCAAGGATGTTAATTGATTTTCCTCCTTCTTAATGATCAAAGTGAACTTATATAGCTTCATGAATTCTTGACATAACTCCCCACATTGCGTCAATACATTAAAGTATGGGGCTAAACTCTAAACCGACGAGCGAGCTTATGGTTAAGCATATCAATGGTTTATTACATACACTCTAAAAGTATGGTTCATTAATTAATTTCTTCCCTTATACCCATCTGAAACCTTGTGTAAAGACATGTAATTATCTGTAACTAGTTTCTTTTTATATATTCAGTTCCATTTCCATATAATGAATTGTGCAACCTCTTTTGCTATACTTTCTTTCGTTAACAACAATTTATTTAGAATAGTTGTTATTCTAAAAGTATGGTTCATTAATTAATTTATTCCCTTATACCCATCATGCCACTATAAAATATATAAGAGTATTGATATTGGCCGCAACTAGGAACATATAATTTTCATATTTTTGAATAATCTTGCTCACTCGAAAATTTAGAGATTAGAAAAGAAGGAAATTTACGTAATTCTTTACTAATAACAGATTAAAGTTAATATCAATAAAAACTTCCCCTAAAAATATGTAACTATGTTACCTACTTGTATAAATCATGATTTATACAAACATCAATTCAATTATATGAATACTTCATTCTGATAGAAATTTATTTTTTCATAGAATTACTTGATTTTAGCAAATTAAATCAAAACATTGACATGCAACGTGCAAGCTTTTAAATTTATTATCAGCGCTACTGCTCTAATAAGTTTCATGAAGAAAATGACATAATATGAAGTTTTACATACAAAATTCAAAAGTATAATATCATAAAAAGTGAATTATGTGAAGAAGAAAACTAATCTTATTGGAAACTACACATTTAAAATCATTGTTAGCTACTGCCCTAATAAGTTTCATGAAATAACATATCATGAAGTTTTACATACAAAATCAAAAGTATATATATCATAAAAATTGGATTATGTGACAAAGAAAACTAATCTTAGGGCCTGTTCTCTTCGGCATAAAACAGCTGAACTGAACTGATCTGATCTGAACTGAAATGAGCTGAACTGAACTGATCTGAATTGAACTGGATTGATCTGAACTGAATTGAACTGAACTGAACTGAAATGAATAGTGATATGTGAAAGTAAAAGTATTGTCAAGAGCTGAACCGAACTGAACTGAACTGGCCTGAACTGAACTGAAAATAAGCTGGGGAGAACAGGCCCTTATTGAAAACTACACATGCAACCATCTAAACATTTAAAAGCCCTTATTGTCAAGCTTATGAAGATCAAAAATCAACATGCAAACAAAATTTTTTGAACTTGTCATAACATGCAAAGAAAATACCAAAGAAATTGTCTAAAGGTGAAACCTTTATGATGGTTCTTATGTACCTTAGTCTTTGGAGTTTGGAGTGATTCCCTAAATTAGCCCCTCCTTAAAATCGAGTCCCCCAACCGATTTATCAACCACCTATAATAAGAATAACAATCCAACACCAATCCTTAATAAACCTTCAAAAAATCTACCCAAAAACCCAAACTTATTTAAGTTGACTTTTACCTCAATAGTCTTCTTTTTTTCTTGATTTTTACTTACTTCTTTGGCTCTTTGGCTTGTATAAATAGCTCTCATCAGTAGCTATCAGAGGTTGAAATACCTAGATATATATTAGTTTACATGCAAGAGTTGTTTGATTTTGGAAGAAGAAATTCAGAGGAAAAGAAAAACGTATGTTTTTCGCTGGTTCAGACCACATGCGAGTGACAAAGAGGCAAAGAGGAAACTTATGAGTTTTCTTCAATTCTTCTCCATTTGCTACGAAATCTAAATGACAACTACCTATATCGGGCTATATGTGCTCACTACACTAGGATGAGTTTAAATCCCAAATTAAGAAGAGTTTTCTAGGTCAACTTGGCCTATTCTCATTAAGTATGCATGCAGGAATTTTGATTAGCCTTTTCTTTAACTATTTTACTTTTATTTTCTTTTTTAATCTTAATACCTATATTTATCACTTCTAAAATATCTCTAACATTTTAATTTAGATGTCCCAAGTCTTATTTTCTTCGCTTAAGTGCATTTTTTAGTTATTTTAAATTATTTTTCCATCTCTCGTTTCATATTCTTTTAAAAATAAATAAATCAAAATGAGTAAATTTTCTTGGCTTGATTATTCTTAATTAAACTCAATTACATCCTAATATAAGCATGATCTATAGAAGGTGGCTATTGCCGTACATATTTAACAACTTGAAGTAAGTTACTCCCTCTGTTTCAAAATATAAGACATGTACGATGTTTGAGGTCGAACTTTGACCGTTAATTATTCTCAATTTATGTTGATATATATTTTTTTAAAATAATGTTATTATAGTATTTTCAAGACGGATTCAACAATATAATTTTTTATAATTTTTGTTTATCATATTATAAGAGATATTTATGGTGAAATCAAATTTTCGTATAGCGTGAATATTTTATATTTTAAAATAGAGAGAGTGACTCATAGACTTCACTTTAATTTCTTACTAGTCTTATATGCACACGATGCATTAATTTCAAAACTTGTTATTTTATTATAGATTTTTTTTTGCCAATTGCAGCTTTCAAAGTGACCAATTTGTTAATTGTAGCCCTTTGATTGCAATCTCTTCAAATTACGGCCTAAGATAAACCAAACACTTTAAGTTGCAGCCTAAATCCACCATATCTTCACGCCTTTTGAGCTGCAACTTAAAAGTGTTTGCTTTATTTGAGGTTGAAATTGAAGATATTGAAATGAAAGGGCTGCAATTAACAAAGTGACACTTTAAAGATATGTATTTGACAAAATTATCATATATACTCCATTCGTATTATAACTATGATTACACTTAAAATGTCAAAGATTAATAGTTACATGAATTTAGATATATTGATTTGCCAATATAAAAACTAATAAAGGTTGTGAGTGATTTTTGATATTAATTTTTTGTGACTGAATACAAGAGTATCAAAGGTAGTGAATGTTTCAGAATTTTCAGGTGGATGTCATGTATACCATATTCTCCTATTAAAAAAAGTCAAGATATTTTGTCAATTTAATTTTCTGATTGAAATATTTGACATTACCATTTTTAACTTGTTTTCAATGGCAAGTTCAAATGAGAAATGATTCTTAAATTGTTTTCTTTTGTAATTTTTTTTCATTCCATTAAATCATTAACGGCCCGTTTGGTAGTCATTAATAAATTGTGGTAATGAGAATGAATTTTAAGTGTAATTTTATTAGGGAAGCACCCCTAAAATCTCCATGGGTAGGTATTCTTTCTCCATGGGCAAGCAATCTCATCCATAAGCTTGTGTTTTTATCTCCAAGGGGAAGCAATTTTCATTACCACCTACAAGGTAGTATTGGATGGGAATGAAAATTCAAGAAGGAAAGTGGACACTTTAGAATAAATTAGCATTACCATGGGAATAGACAATGATATTTCTCACACATTTACACACAAATTCATTCCCATTACCACAATTTATGACCAACTACTAAACAGGCCGTAACAGTAATTTAGTACTTCTAAATGAGGATACCATTCCTCCCTCTTCATTTATATAATAGAGATATTCTTATATGGACAAACATTCCCAATTTCCCAAATGCACATCCCTTTAAAAACTACTCCAAATTCAACCGTTCTCCAAAATAATTGAAGTAGGTCAATAAGAATCAAACATAATTGATTTTTTGTACATGCTTTATGCTTATAGACACACATCCCTCTTTCTTCCACGAAAGGAGTTAAGGAGGTGCAAATGCAATTATGAATAACACAAGAACTCAAATCATTTCCCACATAAAAAACATCTCCAACTCCCAAATAAGGACCAATAATATCATTTGTTTTTTAAAAAGGTTGTCAAAATTCAGACAACATTGAATCAATCAATCAATCAAAAACCGCGTTTTTCCCCCTCTCTCCTCAAACACCTACACTCCCTTTTCTCCACCTCCTTCACTTCATTAATGGCGATCATATTCATCCGCCATTAAAACTCCACCCCATTTTCTCTCTCCTCCAACAAAAATTTCATGGGTTTTCATCATCATCGCACCTCATCCAACGATGGGGTCCCACAAATCGTTAACAGCCCACGCATCTCAAGCTCCATGACTCGGCGCGCTCCTTCGTTCAAACGCAGCAACAACAATAACGCAGCAACTAACGATACTTCTACTTCTGCAAGCACAACTCCTAACAGCAGCAACAATAACAATAACAATGGCGGAAATTCTCTCTCCACCCACCATGAGATTGACCTAATTCTGAACTCACCCAGATCTGATTTTGATGCTAATCCACTTTCTACAGATGGGTTTGATTCTTTTGTTGAAAAGAAGCCGACCCAGAATCATTTTGGGTTGCTTAATCATAGGATTAAGAAGCATTCTTCAACTGTTCTTGGATCTGCTACTGTTGGGAGTGTTGTTGAGCTTGGTTACAGAGAAAGGAAGAGATTGGGTCAATGGATGTTCTTTTTGTTTTGTGGGATTTGTTTGTTTTTGGGTGTTTTTAAGATTCTTGAAGGTGGGTTGTTTGGATCTTCCTTTGATACTGCTCAATCTAGTCATGAGGTAACACTATAGCTTTTTTTTTTTTTATCTACTTTTAATGGTTATGGAATTGTTAATTGTTCCTTGTATATCAATTTTTGGCATGTTTTGATATTTAGGTAAGACTTTGGAATTGAAAATTGAGGTGGTGTATCTTTAGACATATTAATATGTTTTGTACACCCACCGTTTTTCCACCCTTTTTACAACCTTTTTTTTATAGTGTGAGCTATGAAAAGTTGTAAGCAAATGGCTGCTTTTGCTGAATTCATCACTTTTGTATTGTGGCTGAAGCATATTGCTAAATGATTGATACAGAAATACTGTGATTTCATTTCTTATGTGTGGAACTTTCTGAAATTTTAACTGGTGGTTGACAGAGTATGCAGAATAATTGGGTTATTTCATAAATGAAACATCTTTTTTCAAATTTATTATAAGGATGTATTTCATCGAATTTTGAGGGATGTGCAAAATACAAGGAGGCAAGGAGCTGGATCATGGGTGAACTAGGTTCAGTATGGACTATAGAGTTGTGATTAATCTATTACCTCCATGCGAATCTTCCATGTTAGCACTGATTGAAAGCTAACCTTTTAAGCTTCCTTCATAGTAGTTGAGCATTTACTTGAAGCTAGGGTTTCCATATGCCAGTTTGGAATGGGAGATGAGAGGTGAAAGAGGCATGGAGTAAGGGTAATATAATTTCTTGCCATTTTTTGTTTGATGTTTTACAAGAAAGGCAGGGGGACGAAAAATTGTTGGGGAGGGGAAACCGAAGTTTCTAATTTTTAGTTGAAATATTCTCTTTTCTCCGGTGACCATCTGATTTAAGGTATAGAAATTTGGACAAAGATGCATGACAAGGTGACGTCTAGCCACTTGATTCTTCCATCTCTACAAGTATCTCATTTGAGTAATTGGGTATGGGACTTGGCGATAGATTATCTTTGTTCTGAGTTTTAAGAATCTATCTTCAGATACTACAATACGCAAGAAAGCTTCTACCTGCGCAAGTTATGTAATTGGTAAATGTGGCTAGCAGTGACCTTCACGAGTCATGACCACATGCCCATGAGAATGAAATAATGAACAACTTTCTTCTATGCTGTTACTTGTTAGTGGTTTCTAGTCTAATGTGTGTCTGCGACTGTTAAACATGAAAAGAAGGCTCTTCTCTGTTAATCTTTGGATAATGACCTGTATTTTAGCTGTGTTCTTGCTGTCTTGTTGCTGTTTAATGATAACTTAGTATGGACATGTCATGCAAAATGTTGTCCAAACCTGTCGATATCATGACTCTCTTCAAGTTTCTTTTTTTGTAGCTTAATTTTAGTTGTTTATTCAATTTTTTCCCAGTAACAATTTGACTGTCATTCATACTAGGTTCATTCTGGTACCCAATTGTACCATTATCAATCGGATCTACGAGTTCCTGATTATGCATATAAAGAGGGAGTAGATGTTAGGGGGGAAGGCGGTGATATTGAGCGGACTTTGATGATGGTGGCCTCTGGTGTAGTGGGTAATGACAACAGTGTGAGTAAAGTAAGTTTAAAATATATATATAATATATATATATATATATATATATATATATATATATATATATATTATATATATATATATATATATATATATATATATATCTCAACCTTTCTGATTTTTTGCACTATTGCTAATGCTTGTATCTATCTTGCAGTATTCAGATATATGGTCTAGACCTAGCAGCGGTAACTTCAGCCAGTGCATCGATCTGCCAAAGAGGCATAAAAGTATGACTCCAGATAGAAGTTGTGCTGTATGCACCTGTTTTTTTTTATATATACATCTTTTTTGTAATTCTATGTAGAATTTCTCATGTATGAGAATATACTTACGTGTATGTGATAGTTCTCACATCTTTAATTTCTCTTCCTTGGCAGAGCTGGATGAAAACACAAATGGTTATATTCTCATAAATGCTAATGGTGGATTAAATCAGATGAGATTTGGGGTATGGTGATTGTTTGTTTTCATCGTATCAATGCACTTTTTTGAGCTATTAGGTTATTAGCATCAACTATGATCTCATAAGTAATAATTTTAGAGTGCAGATCTGCGATATGGTTGCTGTTGCTAAAATAATGAAGGCTACTCTTGTTCTTCCTGCTCTAGATCACACTTCTTACTGGGCTGATGAAAGGTAAGAATTCTACTTGTGATTTTCATTCTTGCATCCAACACTTAGAAATAGCTCTTAGGTTCATATTTCTCATCAAGTATTAATCATAGCAGTCATAATACTGCTTTTACTCGTTACATTCTCCCAAGAGGAGATGTAGAATTTCCTCAGTTCTGTTAATCCCTAGTTTATCTGAACCAGAATTAATTAGATGAAGTAAGAGATGTTACACCTCTACTGTTTCCTTATTTGGAGAACCCATTTGTATTGGTTCACTGGTTGATTTGGATTCACCAGCATAATATTATCATATTTAGTGTAGTCATATGCCTGTTTGATACAGCATGTTTGCTTTCATTATTCTTTCTTCCCCTGTGCATCTGTGCCACATCTTGTGTGCTGGTATCACTTTTTCTTAGACTAGCACCATGCTGTTTCTTTGCATTTAAAATACCTATTTTTCCATGCATGGAGTGCTTTATAGTTTTGTAGGACACTCTGTATCTTCAACGTGGTCCTACAATTAGAATTAACTGATTTCGTTATGCATTCACAGTGGCTTCAAAGACTTGTTTGATTGGCAGCACTTCATGGAGACATTAAAGGATGACATTCATATAGTTGAATCATTACCACAAGAATATGCAGATATTCAGCCTTTTCCAAAGACACTCATATCTTGGTCCAAGGTTCGATGAAGACACCCCCGTCTTTAAAGCATCATAATTTCCTTGTTTACTTTGCAAAAGATAAAATGGAATCTAGAATTTTGCCTTGGTCCTCAATGCATGAAAAATATCTCAATGAACATAAAATTCACTTCTTATGGTCTCCATAAATGTATATTATATGCTATCTTAACTAGCGATTGACCAAAATAGTAAAACCATTGTCTATCAGGTTAGCTATTATAAATTAGAAGTTCTCCCACTTCTGAAGCAGCACAAGGTGATATACTTCACACATACTGATTCCCGGATTGCTAACAACGGTCTCCCCAACACCACTCAAAAGCTGAGGTGTCGAGTCAATTACAGGGCATTGAAGTACTCATCCCCCATTGAAGAACTTGGTAAGACCTTGGTTGCAAGAATGAGACAAAATGAGGGGCCTTATCTTGCTCTCCATCTTAGGTCAGTTTTGTTGATCACATTCACCAGTACGATCACATTTATTTGCTTTTTGATCAATGAAACAGTGACATGCATTCTATGTAGTTTACTATAGTTTTTGCGTTTTCTCAATATTGTTGCTGTTGCATGTTAGGTATGAGAAGGATATGCTTGCTTTTACCGGCTGCAGTCATAATTTGACCGCAGAAGAAGATGAAGAGCTCCGTAAAATGCGGTATGAGGTCAGTCATTGGAAGGAGAAGGAAATTGATGGTACAGAGCGGAGGACACTTGGTGGCTGCCCATTAACCCCAAGGGAGACTTCCTTACTTCTGAAAGGATTGGGTTTCCCATCCAACACAAGGATCTATTTGGTTGCTGGTGAAGCTTATGGAAATGGAAGTATGCGATACCTCACAGACGACTTTCCTAATATCTTCTCACATTCAACTCTTGCTACAGAAGAGGAGTTAGAACCTTTCACAAACCATCAGAACATGTTGGCTGGTATAGACTATGCTGTTGCCCTCCAGAGTGATGTATTTGTCTACACCTACGATGGAAATATGGCAAAGGCAGTAAAAGGTCATCGACGATTTGATGGGTTTAAGAAAACCATCAGCCCAGACAGGTACAACTGCTTTTTCTGATGTCATTTTTTGAAACTATCTTAGTAGTAATCTTGTACTATAATGTATGTCACTCGTGTGACGTTCTCCAAAATAATCGTCCTCTTGGAAAATCACAGTTTTGAGAAATCACAATTACTGCAGGCTACGGGGCCCACCATATAATATCACTTCTTTCTCGTCAAAAGAAAAATTGATCCTATGCTATCCTGCAGTCAGCAATATGGTTGCTGGACTTTTTGTGTATTAAGACTTTAGGTTTGTCTATGTAATATGGGACGCCCAGTATACACTGAAGAATTTTCAAGCCTACTTTTCTCATTAATACGACAATTTTTCTAATTAGAAAGCCTGTGCAGGATGAATTTGGTGAAGCTTATTGATGAATATGATGAAGGAAAGATCACTTGGAAGAAGTTCAGTTCTAAAGTGCAGAAACTGCATAAAGATCGTTTAGGTGGTCCATATTACAGAGAAGCAGGAGAGTTCCCCAAGTTGGAGGAAAGTTTCTATGCAAATCCACTTCCGGGATGTATATGCGAAACGGTGAAGAAATAGTCAACCGACGAAATGCTTGTTTGAGATGAGTGCGCAATATGAGATAAAGCATTCGAAGATTGCTAGTTTCTCTGAGCACCATATTTGGGAAAGTTGCTGTTTTCTGAGTTTCTAAAAGGTGGAATACCCAAGTTTGTGGATATAGAACTCACTTGAAAGTTATGCTGGGTAACAGTATGAGAATGTAGGAGATTGTGATGATGGACGTGGGATATGGTGGGTGGCAACTTCAGATCGATTATAATCATTCTTTGAGGGCTTTATGGAGAAAGAAAATTTCTCTGTAAGCATAATTTTGGCTTTTTCCTAGTGTAACTTTTTTTTGTTTTGGAAAAAAAATTATAGGAAACTTATAGTGGGTGCTTTTATTCACACAAAGAAATAAATTTTGAAGCTATTACATCCAATTAAGCAAGTCCAGCCATTTGGGCTTTGTCCAATCAAATTTGTGGAATACTTGAGGGATGACAAAGAACCATCAAATGTAGCACTAGATTTCCAGTCTCACAAGTCACAAACATGGCTAAACATGAATCAATGACTTTTTTTTGATGGCCAAAAGGCAAAGAGAAATAGCATTAATCTGAAAAATGGATGAGAATAACCGGACTTGCTACCTTAATAGCCTCGGGAAAATCCTCCAACTAAATAAGTTCGCTTACAGAATGAGAATCAAATTTGGTAATAATATGGGCTAAAATATTACCCTCTTTTAACATGAGAAGAGAACAAATATAAAAAAATTAAACTAATTTCCGAATGTCTTCAATGATGAAACACGTGATGGTTACGGAGCAACA
Organism: Beta vulgaris subsp. vulgaris; assembly: GCF_026745355.1. Classification (NCBI taxonomy): domain Eukaryota; kingdom Viridiplantae; phylum Streptophyta; class Magnoliopsida; order Caryophyllales; family Amaranthaceae; genus Beta; species Beta vulgaris. The sequence continues at coordinate 49,219,324 of NC_079209.1, read as the reverse complement.
TGCTTTTTAAGCTTAGAGATAAAAGAAAGGTTGTCACTATCCACCATCAATCTTCTATATCCACTCTCTCACTCCAATTTGATCCCAAAACCTTAGCCTCCTCAACCTCCTACTCGACCACCCTTGTCGACTACACTTCCTCAACCATATCCCCAATACACCACCTGTAACTAGCTCACACTCCACCACGTCACCAGCGTTGATGTTGAGCTTTCAAACCCCATCAAGTCGAGGTTTTTACTTTGTGTTGTGCACTCCACCTCCACCAACTCTTTCCCTAATTCCACCCTCTTTCCCCAATTCCACGGTAGCTGCTCTATATTCATGAAAGAAATCAATGGCTCGACTTTCTGCTAAATCCCACCTTCGCCGAGCTTCCTTAAAAGACTTGTTTCCAACATTCCAAATAGTCCACATCACCGCCAACACACTCCCCAACTTCTCTTCATCCAACACCCCAAAACATCTAGTCCACACACTCTCTTGCTCATGTGAATCTTTTATTCTTCAACTCTACTCCGCTTTTCTCCCACACTTCTCTAGCTACCGGACACTCAATGAAAATATGCATGCCCATCTCCTCCATCGCCCCATAACACCCACAACCCCTACTGCTAGCAGGCATACGTTTGTTAATATTTTACCCAGTAGTCAACCCATTCACACATGCTTTCCACACAAACATTCGCATACGGGGATAAGATCCAACTTTCACAACTTCTGCCAAATTTTTTTTTATCCATAAACGGGAAGATCCAACCCATTCGTCTCAACTTTCGTTGACTCCATAATCATATGGTTTGCTGAGCGCAAACAAAATCTTCCAGCAACACAATAATGCAAAACCATTTTATCTGCATTCCTCGCAACTCCCTGAGAAATATTAAGTACAATTTCTACATCATCAGGGAGAAAAACTTCCCCCACCAACTCTCTCTTCTACATCCTCAACTCCAAATCAATCATATCACCTACTTTTGAGGATCCCCAATCCCACATGGGGTAATGAATTTAAAAGTACGGGGCTTAGGTACCCACTTACTATTCCAGACATTAACCTGTTGTCCATCCCCAATAAGCCACCTAGAGCATAGGTCAATTATCCGACATGCCCCAGAAAGGCTTCTCCACGTGTGAGTAAGGGCTTGATTCCCTCTCCCCGACCACCCTCCCTCTCTTTCCTCCCTGAACCCCTTCATCTTCGGCCTCTTATTTATCCTCTCATCCATCTCCCTCCTCTTCTCCTATATCCCCTCTCAACCTCTCATCCCTCTCCTCCCTAGCCCCTTTCCTCTCTCCTCTAAACCTCTATCCATCCTCGACCCCCCTCTCCCTCTGGCCACCCTCCCTCTCTCCTCTCCCTGATCCTTTTTACCTCTCTCCTCTCCTCTCCCCGTACCATTCCTTCCTTAGCCCCCCTCCATTCTCTTCTCACTTCGGCCACACTCCCCCACCCTCCTTGGCCACCCTCCTCCCCAAACCCCTCCATCCCTCTCCAACCCCTCCCTCTCTCCTTCCACAACCCCTCTCCCTCTCTCATACCCACTCTTCTACTCTCCTCCCACAACCCCTCTCCCTCTCCGGCCCACTCTCTCCTCTTCTCCTCCCTCCTGGCCAACGTTTCCCCTCCCTATTTCCTCTCCCTTCACGACCTACGCTTCCCCTTCCATTCTCTCCTCTCCCCACTCCCTCGCTCCTCCCTCCTTCCCCTCTCCCTCTCCCTCTCTCGGCCCCATCCCTATCTCCTCTCCCTCCTCAACCCCTCCCCTTCCCATCACTCTCTCCTTTACCTCATGATATTATGGTATTATATAGAGTTCCCACATACTTATAAGCTAAAGTGTGTGTTAATAGTGCTATTAGTGTGTTAATAGTGCGTTAATAGTGGCCTGTCTCAACTCCTCAGCCTTAGAAGACAAAGCAACTAGGACCTCCTCCAAAGTTTGAATTTGCTGAGTAATCACGACATCAACCACCCTAGGCCTCTTAGATTTAGAGGCACCTCCAGATGGAACATCATCCACCCCCCTTTGAGGATTGGAACCAGAATATGAGTCATACTTACCCGAGTATGGGTGATAAGTAAATGTGATTAACTGACCCAATTTTACCTTAAAATCGCATCAGATCGATTGTTAGAATTTATGTCCAAAAAAAGGTACAGACATGCAGTCTGCAGGTCTGCAACCACTTTCATGTCTCACACAATCACGCTTAGTTTAACAATAACAATACATATATATTAAAAGAACATATATATACATATATACACCATAGCAATACATATATATACCTGAAAAAATACATACACAATTCCAGTTCAACAATGAAAACAAACGAAAATTGCAAGAAAAAGGAAAAAAAATGTCGAAGGTTTGGAATTTGAGAACCAAAAATTAAAATGAACGAAAATTACAAAAAAAGAAACACAAACTAGATCTAACTAAAAAACATAAATTACAGAAAATGAACGGAAAAAAAAAAACGAACTAAATCTAACTAAAAACATAAATTACAAAAAACTGAACGAAAATTTTAAAAAAGTAACGAACTAAATCTAACTACAAACATAAATTATAGAAAATGAACGAAAATTACAAAAAAAGATCTAACTAAAAAAACGTAAATTATTGTAAATGAAAGGAAAAATGAACTACGAACGAAAATTAAAATAAAAAATCTAACTAGATCTGGAATTACAAGAAAATCTGCAAAATTATAAAAACGAAGAGGAGAAGACGAAAATTATAATAACGAATTAGATTGATGAAGACGCCGAAGGATGAAGGATGATGGCTCGGTCGAAATTCGCTGTATTTTTCGTTGCATTATTCGACAACGGGGACTGATGAAGACGAGATATGGAAGGCAGCAAAAACGATGGAGAGTTCAAATATGGAATGTTGAGTGAGCGTTGTTAGTGGGGTTCTCTTGGATTGTCGTTGCGGTTCATGGTTGGTGCAGTTAGTCTTCGATTGAGATCTGAAATGTTCGTGGTTGGTGCGTTGGGAAAAAGGTGGTTGTTTCGTTGCAAGTGTTCGTCGTTGAGTTGGGAGGAGGGAGGAGGGAGGAGGGAGGAGGGAGGAGAGAACAAGACAGAGGATGTCAGATTGAGGAGGGTTAGAGAAACGACGTTGAGAGATGGATTTAGGTTTAGATGGGATATGGGATTTAAGTTTAGAGAAGAGAGAGAAATGAGAGAGGGGATCCGATATGAGAGAAATGAGGAGGGTTAGAAATGAGTTGGGAGGACCCGAGGAGATCGGGCTCGAGTTGGGCCGCACATCCTTCTTTATTTCGTGGGCTACATCGTTTTGTAGGCTGCATCGTGTTTCATGGACTGAAATTTGATGCGGTCTACAAAAGGACCGCATCAGTTTCCTAAATCTGATCCGGTCCACAAAAGGACCGCATAAGATCGTCCTCTCAACTTTCCCTCTCATTTCTTATGTTGATTTTTGAATGTTGTTTTACAAAAAACAGAATCTATTATTAAGTGATAGATAATATTTTTTCCACTAGTGATTATTGTCAGAAACTAGTCAGCTCTGAGGAAGAAATACTAAATGCAAATAAAAAACAAGGAGCATATCTTAGTCAAAACTTGGTCTCATACCACGCCCAGGGCCCATATTCTCTCCTCCTTGGAAATGTAATCAAAATTGGGGAGCCCGATGTCAGGCAAATTAAAGAGCCTGGAAACTTTCAAAGCGTAGTGGTAATATGCTTGATACCTTTAATATGGTTATAAGCAATGAGCTCATAAGGAGTTAGATCCTGATAGCAAATAACTTCCAATGAACGAGGTCGAGTCAGGAAAAAAGGGGCCTTTTACCTAAAAAGATGACCTGAAAAAGTGGGCACCCTAACCTACAACCAGGTGTTTTTCAGCTTGTACCTGCCATATTAATGCAAGGAAATGTTGTGGTAGCACTATGCAGAGTAAATATTAACCACCAACGTAACCCAAGGTATGATCATTATTTGATGTGGATCATGCTCATTAATCTCCATTTGAGGAAGCTGAACCAATTTAAATAAGTTCGCTGCTTATTTTAGCTGGATCCTCCAAAAGTCCACTGACACCACATTGGACCATTTTCCCAAGCCCAATTGTTGTGATCAACTCAAAGAGTTCCAAAACTAGATCAAAACCCATTATCCTAAATATGATAACGGGTTTGGAGGGAATACCGTTATGGTTCCATATATAGGCTCAAGCCTAATTCAAGCTAATCTCATGTTCATTGCGACACCACCAAGCCCAAAAGGATATGTGTGGTGGTATAACATCAAGTGGGACCGACCCAAGGCCTCTCGACCTACCTTCCATTATATGTATTCCACTTGGCGCCAAAATATAGGTAATATCATCTAACTAAGGAAACTCATACATTAGGCAATTCTCTCCATTCTCTTGCTTAGTAATGCTTAGCCATCTGACTTTAAGCATCGGGGAAGGTTCGCCCGAAAACCGCTGGATTAGTCTTCCTGTTTTGTAGGTGACAACCCATTTAGAGATTTAACCCAAAATTCATCACACTCACATCCAATTAAGGCCTACTTGCTAATCATACTCACATTACTTTCTTTAGTAGAAACCAGCTTAATTGGCAAGTTTCTGGACGAGTCAAGCTTGAGAACATTTAATTTCACATGCATGTTTCTAATTGAGCACAAGTTGTTATTCGTGAGTCGAGTTAAGATCAATTTCGAGATATTGAGATTATGAATGAAATTTAATCACGTCAAATGCAAATAAAGGCCGTTACACGTCCGATCTAAGAAGCCAACATCTCTGATGGACGAGATGCATGATGAATTTGATGATGAGATGTTATCAGTAATAAAACTTTAATTTGGTTGTGAAATGAGGCCATTCTTTGCGAAGTCTTCCACTAGTTTATCTTCATAACCTGAATAATTCCTGTATATGACAAAAATTCTTGCAAACAAGCTTCATCTTAAAGAATAATTGTACATGCACGTTCCGTGCAGTTCAAGGTAATAGTATTATCTTGACATGAGATATATTTGATGTGAAAATTGATGATACAAATAAGTTGTTGTATGTTAAGAATATTTTTTTTTTTGAGGGGTGTTGTATGTTAAGAATATCAAAACAATATAATCTGATTTGAAATAAAATTCTCCATATAATAAAATATTAAACGTTTTTTTCACCATATATCCCTGAATTTTTTTTTGCACCATATACATTTTCGACTTTTGAAATTCACCATATACCCTTTACTTTTAAAAAAAATAAATCAAACTACCCTTTTGACTAACGGTGTTAGACTTTCGTTAGTCATTAACCTTTAATTTCTCCTAAACCTAATTAACTACCCTAAATCCTAAAAACCATAACTAACCCTAAAAACCTAACTAACCCTAAAAACCCATATCCCCCACCCACCCCCAACTCACCACCCCACCCCCACAGCTCCAGCCTCACTAGCCCCTCCCCCTCCCCTGCAGCCGCGCCTCCCCCTTCTCACTACCCCCCAGCCTGCATCCCCCCTTCCCTTCGAAAAACAGAGGACCAACGAAAAATAGAGGAGAGAGAACATGGGGGTGTGCGTTTTTCCGGCAAAAAACAGAGGAGAAAGAGATAGCGTAGGGGTGTGCGTTTTTTTTGGAGAAAAACAGAGGAGAAGAGAGAGAGCTTGGGGGTGTGCGTTTTTCCAGCGAAAAACAGAGGAGAGAGAGAGAGCGTGGGGGTGTGTGTTTTTTCGGCGAAAAACAGAGGAGAGTGAAACCGTGGGGTATGCGTTTTTCTAGCGAAAAACAGAGGGGAGAGAGAGAGCATGGGGGTGTGCATTTTTCTGGAAAACATAGGGAGAAAGAGAAAGCGCAAGGGTGTGTATTTTTCCGGTGAAAAACAGAGGGGAGAGAGAGAGAGTGTGTGTGGGTGTTGTTGTGCTTAGGGGCTGCGGGAGAGGGGGAGGCGGGTCTACGAGGAAGGGAGGCGGGTGGGGATCAGGTGGTGGTGGGATCAGGTGGCGCTGGGGAGGGGCTGGTGGGGGTCAGGTGGTGGTGGGGTCAGGTGGCATTGGGGAGGGGCTGGTGGGGGTCAGGTGGTTGTGGGATCAGGTGGTGGCGCTAGGGAGGGGGTGGTGGCGCTGGTGACGGGTTAGGGAGAAAGAGAGTTAGGGTTTACTTAGGGTTAGGGTTAAGGTTAGGGTTAGGGTGGGGGAGGAGTGTTTAGGGTTAGGGTATTAGATTAGAGGTTACAGTTAGTGTTAGTGTTAGATTTAAGTTAGTTAAATACGATTAAGGGGGGGGGGGGTTCAGGGGTTAATGACTAACGGAGTTTAACGCCATTAGTCATTAAGGGTAAGTGAACGTATTTTTTTGAAAAGTGAAGGGTTTATGGTGAATTTCAAAAGTCGAAAGGGTATATGATGCAAAAGAAATTTATCAAAGGTATATGGTGAAAAACCGAATATTAAAAGTATAGTTTATATAATACTCTCTCGATCTCTCCATCCTCAATTTATTTTTTATGTTTGATTTTGGCATGTAATATTAAGAGTAAATAGTAGAGACTATATGTATTTTGGAGAAAATATAGATTAAAAGTATCAAAAAGAAAATGGTTTGAATAAGAAAGAGTGGCATTGAATACCTCACATCAAAATTCTCTCAACCCTAAGTACACCAAACACTGCATAGAGCAGATCACTAGTGACCGGCCTGAGCGCGACCTGCTCTAACATCGTAGGTAAGGCATTTCATCGGCCCACATTTTTTTCGCTTTCTTTTCATTTCGTCGGCTTCCACCGTCCGAGAAGAAGAACGGGAGGATCTTCGTGGCATTTTTGCGGTGTCCTCCCTTGCCTACTCTTTGTTTCTCTTTCCTTCTCACCGGTTCTTATTTGGGTTTTTGTCAGTTTTGGTTTGTTTTTTGTTAGTGTTTGGGAGGATCTACTAATATCTAAGTTCAAAAACTTGGGCAGCCTCTCTCCAAAGCTTTCCCAAGAGCGGTCATTGATAGTCTCGCTGGTAAAGGTGAAGTTTCGGGTTAAGGTTTCTTGTTTAGGTTAGGAAGTGCTAAATTCAAGTTTCGTGGGTCTATTTAGTTAGTGATTCTGGCAACGTTTTATCGGATCTAGCCTTGTCGCCGTCATCTTGTGGTTTCAGAGTGACCTTAATCTTGACGGTAAAGGTATATACCAGGTTAGGGTTTTTGTTTTGGTATTGGGTTATGGTCAATTGTCGCAATTTTGTCTTCCTATTTGTTTGAGTATGATTACTGTTAGTTGTTACCGTTTGTTAATTTTGTTTTGCCTTCTCGTTAGTTATCTTAGATGTATCCTTGTTAGGAGTGTTGTTTGGACTGATAATGTGTGGAAACAGATGTTGGATTTAATGCATGGGCTAGAAAAGGTAGTTGGTGCTTGTTCCTTCTCCGATGAATGGAGCTTGGCATTCGGAGGAGTTGTGATGTGGTATGGTGGGTTGTCAAGGAAAAAAGACTTGAGTGGAAGAGGGTTTAGGGTTTCAGGGGCCGGGTTTGTTAGTTTATGTGTGGAACTAACTGAGGTTAATTCTCCGTCTCGATTATCGATGATATTTTTTTCATCGCCCTCAAAACTTTTTATCTGAACTTTGCTCCTCATTTATGAGGGTTCATAGCATGCTTCTTGAGTCACTTGTAGTGACTCTTATGACTTATGCGAAAAAGCCTGTTGTCAGTGTTATTGGCTCGAGTATTTACTCCCCTTTCGGTTCTTTCCTTGGTTTCTAATTAAAGCCCCCAAGTTCTCAAGGGTTTATCCATCCAACTGGAGTTCAATCTCCTAATTGATGGCTTCGGCAAGTTTAACCGATATCAACCAAGTCATCTCAACAATCAATGATCCATTGGAGAAGGGCTTGTTACTCTATTAGTTTCTTGTAATTTGTTTTTGGTTTGTTTAATCAGTGTTGTAAGCGCCTTTAATGCCCCTAGTGGTAGGGTGTATCTCGTTTTTATCTATGCAAATTTTTGCGAGTTAAAAAAAAAGGAGGACCTCACTTCACATGAATCTGAGGAGAGAGTGTATGAGAGAGATAAAGTTAGTCAAGAGATCTACAACACATGAGTTTTCTGAAGTAAAATTTTCATTTAGAGTAACAAAAAACGGTTTTTTTTTCACCAAATACTCCTGACAAAAAAAATTATTCACCAAATACCTCCACTTATTTTTCAAATTCACCAGATACCCCTGACCTTTAGAAAAATTCACCAGATACGCTTTTGTTGACGACGTTAGTCCTCCATTAGCATTTATTTACAAGCTTGCTCTAAGTCAACCTAATTAGCCCCAAGTCTTCCTAATTAATCCTAGCCCACTTTTTCTCCCCTAACCTACCACCCCCCCCAACAACCCTAGCCCCACTAGTCCCCAGCCCACAACCCCGCCGTTAATTATTAAGGGCATTTTGGGTAATGTTTAAAGGTTACGTATATCTGGTGAATTTTTTGAAAGGTTAGGGACATCTGGTGAATATTGAAAAAAGTGAGGGTATTTGGTGAATAAATTTTTCTGTCAAGGGTATTTGGTGAAATAACCGTATTAAGTATTAATGAATTAATCAAAGTATACTCACTCGTTTCTTCAAAGATCTTCCTACTCTCCGTTTACATCCGTTCCTCAATGATCTTCCCTATTTTACCTCATTCCTTATTTTGTAAAGTTTTGTTCCCTATTAACATTACTTTATTTACTTATTGGACCCACATAATTCTACACTCTCTCACGACCACATCCTCTTTCCTATTTAAATATATAAATTAAAAAAAAAGATCCACTTGCACACTCTATCTAGTCTTTATTTTATTATCTGTAGTAACAGTAACTACAAAGAAGAACATAGAAGAATGGAGGAGTACAAAACAATTATATATGAAGACGAAGAGAGTTTAGTTAGCTTATACTACCTCCTTTTCTTAATAAGTGCAACATTTTCCTTATTTGGAATAGTCACAATAAGTGCAACCAAGCTTAAAATGGTAAAAAAAGTTCAATATTATTACAAATATGCCACCAAAAAGCAAGAGGGGACCACAACTTTTTTGTTTCATCACTTGAATTACTCTACTTTATTGTGGTCTCAACTTTCTCTCTCTACATTCCTTGGTATTCCCCCACTTTCTCTATGTTGCACTTATTAAGAAACGGATGAAGTATATTTTATTAAGAAGTGGACGGAGCAAAACTCTAAATTACTTTTCGAAATTCTATAATTTGTATACCATCATATTTTAATTTAAAGTACTTTAAAGAATGGATCATCGATATTATATTTAGAAGTATATAAAATAAATTCAACCAATTCATTAGAAATTACATTCGAAATTTTAAAAAAATATAATAATAATTGAATCAATTAATTTGAAAAGTGTCTGATACAAATAGAGTTCAAAATTCTTTTTTTTTTAAAACATCATTGTTAATGATTATCTCTATTCTATATGTGAAAAGGGGTAGGACTAGGGGTGATAATGAGCCTGACAGCTCGGGCTCGGCTCGGTCAAAGCTCGGCTCGAGCTCGGGTCGGCTCGAGACTTAAACGAGCCGAGCCGAGCTAGACAAAGCTCGCCTCGTAATTCGTGAACAGCTCGATGATTATTTTTTACTTAAAAAATATTTTTATTAAAAAATTATTTTATATTAAAAAATTATTTATACATTAAAAAATTATTTATATATATATTAAAAATTACATTAAATATTTCTTTTAAGATATTAACCAAGGTATATAATAGAAGAAAGATAAAAAGAAAAGGTAAAAACAATTAAAAAGGGTATTTTCATTAAGGTGTGATTGTTTAATCATTCTCACACTTAAAATAGAAAGACGAGAGGGAAAGAGAAAGTGGGAATAATTACTAAAGAGAATTCACGCATGGACAATGGGGAGCAATGTTGCAAGATCGAAGCAAGTGAGAAAGAAATTTGGCTTTCTAGAGTTCCACATCGGTGGAATAGGATGAGGATGTGAGTTAGAGGCTTTGTAAAGGAAAACTTTCACTCCGTAACTTTCTACCATTAGCTTGCTACTATTTGCTTGGCCATGCAATAACAAGTGTAAGTTATTGGGCCGTCGAACTACTAAACGTTCGGGCCTAATGAACTATGACTTTAGACTTGTTTAGGGTTGAACCTTGAAGTTATATTAGAGCTCGAGTCGAGTTTTAAAAATTATATTAAGTATTTCTTTTAAGATATTAACTAAGGTATATAATAGAAGAAATATAAAAAGAAAAGGTAAAAATAATTAAAAAGGGTATTTTCATTAAGGTGTGATTGTTTAATCATTCTCACACTTGAAACAGAAAGAGGAGAGAGAAAGAGAAAGTGGGAATAATTACTAAAGAGAATTCACGCATGGACAATGGAGAGCAATGTTGCAAGATGGAAGCAAGTGAGAAAGAATTTTGGCTTTCTAGAACCCACATTGGTGGAATAGGATGAGGGTGTGAGTTAGAGACTTTCTAAAAGAAACCTTTCACTCCCTAACTCTCTACCATTGGCCTGCTACTACTTGCTTGGCTATGCAATAACAAGTGCTTAGGGTTGAACCTTGAAGTTATATTCAGACTCGAGCCGAGTTCCAATTTCCGGACTCGAGCTCGAGCCGAGTTAGGTTTTCGGTTTGGCTTGTTAACACCCCTAGTCGAGCCTAAACGAGCTCACGAGCCGAGCTCGAGCCGCACATTCTAATCACGAGCTCGAGCCGAGCTCGGCGAGCTCACGAGCCGAGCCGAGCCCATGAAAAGTGAAACGATCTCGAGCCGAGTCCATGAAAAGTGAAACGAGCTCGAGCCGAGCCTAGTGCTATTCGGGCTCGGCTCGCTCGATAAGCACCCCTAGGTAGGACACCAAAATATTAAAATCCCTTTTATCCTCACTAAATTAACTAAATTACAATAAAAACTTTCCAAGAAAAAAAAGAAAAAAGAAAATACATCACAAATATTATTAAAAAAAAAAACTGAAAGCCAAAACACAAACGCAAACGTGTAAACTGAAAAATCTAACCATCCAACACAATCTAAATACTTCATTCGAGTCGACTTAATATATGTTTAAGTGAAAATTTTATAATCCTTAAACACGAGAGAAAATGTGCTCGATTAAAGTGAGGTTTATCAAGTTTAATTGAATTTAACTTGGGGGAGGGTTTGTGGTTTGCCATAGTGAGTTACGTTGTGAGTACATAGGTATCTGTGAGGTTTGATTTTTCCCTATCTTCGTCTAGTCTTATAATTATAATATCTTTCATGTTTTAGAAGTTGAACGGTTAAAACATACAACTCTTGTATAGACGGGTATCATTATTGGCATATTAGGGCGCATTTTTATGTAGTATTAGAGCATTTACATTGTATTTATGCATATTTAGGTCCCTTTTTATAAGACATGGTGCTTTCACGGGTTGTTTGGTCTTTTAATGTAATCCCAGCTACTTTGGACTCCTAATTGAGGACATTATGGTTAAGACACTTGGATGACCTTCAAAATGATATATCATGTGCCGAAAATGAATTTGAATTGAAGGAGTTACAAACTATTTTACATGGTTGTACGAAATATTGACACCTCTTCATTAATTTGATCATAACTTTTCACAAAAAAAAAAGAGAAGGTATTCTGTCAGACGGGTCTGACAAAACAAGTGGTCGGACCTGTTTCAGTTGGAACCACTTTTGTTTCAGTTAGAAGCATTTGTGTTTCAGTTAGAAACAATTCTCCTTCAGTTGGTTATTAATTTTTTTCAGTTGGTTTTTATTTTTTATCAGTTGGTTAACTGAATGACTTTATTCTACCGCAAAGGTTTGTTTTCATTTTCAGTTGGTTATTAAATTTTTTCAGTTGGTTTTAATATATCTTCAGTTGGTTAATTGAATGACTTTATTCTACAACATAAGTGTTTTAGGTGATAGATCCAGCATCCAGTGCTTCAGTTTATATAATTATTGTGTTCAGTTAGTGTAATGAGTGTTTCAGCTAGTAGGATTAATATTTCAGTTAACACTTCTATACCACCGCAATCCACCTCTATCATCCACAACTAAATAAAAGGAAAATTGAGGGTATAACCTGATTACACCACAAACTTACACATACAAGCCGGTCACATTTTTTTGCCATCGTTTGGGGAGTTGGGTATTTGAGGAAGAAGATTGCTTACTCGAAAATCGCCGCCGTCCAAAGAAATTGGAAAGCTGAAGAAGAGAAAGCTATGTTCGATAAATGGTGAAGGCAATCCTTCATTGGTGTGGAATCAATTTCATCATCTGTCAATCTTTTCTTCAGCGTTGTTTAACACCAATATTTTACTTTATATATTCTTATATAAGTTTTCAACAGCTAAGCTCTACTTGAAGCTGACAAACTGGGATGGTTGTTGGAAGATGAACGTTACAACGAGCTTTGTAAAACTTGAGCTTAGCCTAATTAAGCTTAGATGAAGGCAGTGTGGCTTGTGAAAGTTGGAAATGTGGGATTGAGTGGGATTGCAGTTTAGTTCTTAAGTTTGTGGGAAATAAATTAATAAGCTTTTAGGGGTGAATTGTTGATAACAGTGGTCGTCTGACCATTATATTGGGTCAGACCGTCTGACCCAATATTTTTTCAACTGGGATGAAAACTAGACTTCAAGAGTTTTCCAATGATATATGACATGGGCAAAACAAAGCTCCGGCTCAAAAGTTATAGCTCTATGAAGTTCATCTGGAAAATCTCACGTCACAAGTCACCACGCGCGTGTGTTGCCCTAATTTCTTTGAGACCTTTGCTTATTTTTGTATACTTAGTTTATATGATTATAGGTTAGTACATGCATGTCAATTTTGACATGATCTTGTTGGTCTGCTCCGTATAGCATTTCATATTATCGATTTTTGATTGTTTTATGAAAGTATAAATACTCTTTTATTTGTTTGATTAGGGGGATAGTTTATAGTATACAATTTTTAAGGTTTCTAAAGTGAAGGTAGAGAGAGAAATTTGCAGATCTTCATTATTCAACAAGACTCTACCTTTCTTCCTTTAATTTAAGTATTAATTTTCTTCCTCTTTTCTCTTTTTTTTTTATGAAGCTTACCTATTGTTTGCTAATTTATTTATTTATTTCAATTATGTTTGAGTAGTTCTTTATCGATGGTTAAGTTGACCCATGTTATGAATTAATTCATGATCACACTTTTAAATTTCCAAATTAATTATTTAATTGTTATTGGTTAATTGATTGTGCAATCTCCAATACTAAATTAGGGATGATTAGTATTGTCATCTTTCCATTATCTTGATCACAAAGGGAGTGTGTTTTGATGGGTTTGAGTATTTCAATTAAGGACGTGAAGTTATCAACGGGAGTAGCTAGGTAGAGTAAATTGTTAGGAAGTCAGAGTGACACGTTTAATGTCTTTAATTTGCATGATTGCACTGGATCGGAGTAGACTTGCGTGCATATTAGGGAAGACCTAGATAGGGTGTACTTTTCCTTAAAAAATTAGTTTGGGATAGAAATTAGTATTGTACCAATTCATACCAGTGGGGATACTTAACTAAAATCTTTTATTTATATATTGATAGTGTAGCTGATTCAACCATCATTGATATTAATCTTTTTTAGTTTTACCATACTCTAAAGGTCAATCATATATCAACTTCCTCTTTATAGGATCGATTCTGACTTATCCTACTATATAATTAAAAAATTAAATAAATTATTAATTTATATTAAGTGTGCGACATGTCTATCAATTATCTACTTTGACCGTAGTGGGACACCCTGACCGTACACATTTTGTTCTCAAAATCGATAATGAACCCCAAGTCCCTATTCCCTAACCATCTCTATAATTTTAAATTCCCATCATCATCTAAGCCAAAGAACAAAAGCGTCATCCTACAGATAATTTAGTCTAATAAAGTTTCACACCTTGGGGAACACTTATTAGTATTAAAAAAAGTACATACTTAAACACAAGATTATAATTTATAGGATAAATCGTATCTTACCACCTAGACTTTTCACGTTTTTAGAAACTCCCATCTTAATGAATGTTTTTTATAAATTCTACCTACCATTTTCAATTTTATTAAAAACTCCCACCATTTAACGATTTTTGTTAAATTCCATTAACAAAACCGTTAAATGGGTCCCTCATATACATTTTGTTAACAAAATCGAACTTGAAATAGTTGCAAGTCTTTCCAAATAGTTACAATTCGTTCCAAACTTGCTCCAAAATTGTTGAGATTTTGCCCTTAAATTGATGAAATTGTCTTTGATTTCAGCGTAAATTAATAATAAAATGCATATATGAGGTCTACTTAACGGAATTTAACACAAATCGTTAAGTGGTGGGAGTTTTAATAAAATTGGAAATAGTAGGTGAAAATTTATAAAAAAGATTCATTATGGTGGGAGTTTCTAAAAATATGAAAATTTTAGGTGATTTTGAAAAAAATATCCTAATTGATAAGATAGTAAGATACAATCCCTTCAATATATTATTAGACCTGTTGTCAACTGCCTTGAAATGATACTCTGATTTTTTAATATAAAACCCCTTAAACATACTATAAAGTCTTAAATCTTTTTTACCCAGCACAAATTTTAACAGAAGCTGTAAAGAGACGATGCAAACAGATGTCATACATTGCTACAAGTCTATAACAAAAACATGCCACTTTGCTAAAACATGCCACTTTGCAAAAACAAAAACTCTCTCTTCAAGAGTTCTTAAGGGAAACACATGGTTTTACGTTTTGGCTTTTTTATTGGGGCACCAGTAAAGAAAACACATCCAAGACATTGAACCAGAAATCAAGAATACTAGAATAGTTGCAGATAAAGACTTATGTGCCTATTCATGGGAAAGAGACACAATTTACAAAGCAGATTAAGCAGCTGGCAATTGGTATAGAGCCCACTACAGATCACTTTGATGTAAACTATAATACTACTTTACTTTCCTCCATTTTAAACTTTTAATACGAGTACTTCATATGTGAGACTTGGTTAAGTTTATTTCAAGGAATCTTTGTTGCATTAAGTATACATTATGTGTAATGTTTATTGTCTTAAGCTAATGTTTATATGTTAGTTTGGACTGGTCCATATATAGTTTTCGTATAGTTACTAGGGTTGTATAATATCCTTGCCTTTAGAATAAGAAGACATGTGAAATCACTTTGCCCAACTACATTCTTCTTCCAACTAGTAACACTGCTACCTTGCCATGGTACCAGAGCCGGAGCTTTGACTTACGTGCCTGAGAACCACCGTCGCCTGAGCCTCACCCACATGACGTGCGAAGAAAGAAAACTGTAGCGATGGGCGACGACTGACGTGCCTGAGAACCACCGTCGGCTGAGCCTCACTCGCGTGACGTGCGAAGAAAGAAAACTATAGCGATGGGCGACGATAAGAAGGAAATAACATGAGGCAAGAGAGATTGGACCGTAACTTAATTCGCTTTTTTATTTGTATTCCGGTGATCAACCAGGAAATGTAAATACTCACGTCATCTTTATCGGTGACAATTATGTGGCTTGGGCAAGAGCAATGATGCTCTTGCTTCGTGCTCGACGGAAATACTGAGGGCTCGATTCCTAAGCCCACTGAACTGAGTGCAGTGCTTGATTGGGACATTGGGACACCGTGAACTCTATGATCGTGTCTTGGATTTTGAGGAGTATGGACCCTAAGATTGCGGGGACAATCCCGTTACATGAGAATGTTAGAGACTTGTGGGTGTATCTTGAAAACGCTTTTACGTGGCAAATGGGCCACAGATTTCACAAATCAAATCTGCTATTTTCGATTGCAAACAAATCGGTTCTATGACCACACATGAATATTACACTAAGCTTATGGGGTACTATGATGAGTTGGCTTGTTTAAAGCCTTTACCTTCTTATGTGTGCAATAAGTGTGACTGTGGACTTGCATTGAAATTAACAAAAGATAGAGAGAGGAGGTGTTTCATCAGTATCTTATTGCCCTTGACAACAATATTTATGGTGTTATGCGTACCAATCTATTGATACAACAACCCCTTGCTGACATCAATCGAGCGTACCAAACTTTGGTGCAGGAAGAACAATCACGGGTAGCCTCTCGTGACAAAGGGGTGAGTGAAAATGCATGCCTTCGTCGTTCAATCTGATCGGGGGAGAAATCGGTTTCCACGAGTTGACAAAACCAAACTTGTATGTGCTCATTGCAAACAACAAGGCCGTGAAATCAATACCTGCTTCAAGATTCATGGAAATCCCGAGTGGTATGAAGAAAGGTTGCGCGCACGCAATGCGCACAATGATGGAGTTGCGAATGGTGGTGGCGGGTCTTTTGCCACAACTATTGGGTTAGACGTGGGCGGAAACAATGCTCCTAGTGGGGTAGCACGCACTTCAGGGGGGTCCTAGCTCATGTAGTGGCTGAAGAGGGCTTTGGTAACTCTCAAACTTCCCAAGCCGTAGCTGATGGCTCATTTGGCACTTGTCATGGGGGTGGCACACCTCTCGCGAGTCTCATGCAGGAACAAATTCAAGTTCTTATGAACTTGATTAATAATGATAAAAAAAAATCTAGTGACTGCATGGCAAGTAATATAACTGGAGATTTGTCGTTTTTAGTGAATGTTGGGAGTATGGATGTTTGTCCAGTTGGTCTATTCGACTTCTGCAACCATGGAGGGAGATGTTTATCTTGCTGATACTCTCGTTTTGCGCCATGTTTTATTTGTTCTTGCATTTCAATGCCACTTGATATATGTATCTCATTTGCTTGTTGATAATGGTTGTACTATTCAATTCACTCCCTCTTTCTGTGCTATATAGGACCCATCCTTGAGGACTCTGACTGGAGCAGGTGAACGGCGAGGGGGCCTCTACTACTTACGTATGGTGGTTATGGTGAATGCTATTGGTGTTCTTGAGTTGAGCATGTTAGATCAGTGTCATCAAAGGTTAGGTCATCCATCGGAAAGAGTAGTCAAGATGCTTCCCGTTATTCGTTCTAGTCATGATTGGAAGAAATTAAATAAAATTTGTGATGTTTATCCTACGGTAAAACAAACACGTGATAGTTTTCCTATTATTACTCATAAAGCAAGTTGTTTGTTTGAGTTGATTCATTGTGATTTGTGGGGTCCTTATAGTGTACCCTCCTCTTGTGGAGCTATTTATTTCTTGACTCTTATTGATGATTATTCGTGTGCTGTCTGGGTTTATCTGTTGCAAAATAAAACTGAAGTTCATAAAAAAAAGTCTCTCCTTTCTTTGCTATGGTTGCTCGTCAGTTTTCAACTACTGTTAAAATTGTTCATAGTGATAATGCTGGGACTGAATATCATTCTGACCAAAGTGGAATTTTATTTCAAACTTCTTCCACTGGGACACCTTAGCAGAATGGGAGGGTTGAGCATAAACACTAATATATTCTAAATGTGAGTAGAGCTTTGATGTTTCAGGCTAATTTACATGTTCATTTGATTAATCGTACACCATTAGGGATGTTGGGTAACAAGACTCTTATGAGATGATTTTTGGTCATATGCCTGATTTTGATGCTTTGAGGGTTTTTGGTTGCGTGTGTTTTGCTCACAATCAAAAAGCAAAAGGGAATAAGTTTGCTCCTAGAATCATAAATGTCTCTTTGTTAGTTTCTCCACAGGGAAAAAGAGATGGAAGTTTTATGATTTGATGACTGGTGATATTTTTGTATCTCGTGATGTTCAATTCTTTGAAACTTGATTTCCATATTCTTCCTCTCCTTCTTCTTTTCTTGATGAACAACCACTAATAAATTTGAGTGTTTTTGACTCTTTAGCCCAACCCCTTGAGGTCACGCCTCTTCCTTCGATCATCTGGCCCAATCCGTTTCCTCTTTTGCCTCCTCTACAAATTCTCCTCCTAGCCCATACACATCTCTTGACCCAGCTTCCCTTTCCGGCCCACAAAACATGGAAGTCCCTGCCCTGTTTTCCCCCGCTCCATAAATGATTCCAGGCCAGCTCTTCTCCCTGGACCAACATCACTTAGCTCACCTACCTCAAACACGAAAACCCCTGTAGCCTAGCCCAATTTTGCGTCTGACCTAGCAAAAACTCCTCTTGATCCTGAACCATTCTCTTCGCCTTATCAGAGGGAATAAACAATATGACAATTCAACCAATGGGAGGCATTCTTCATCTCATAACTTTCACTTCTTTGGAGGAAAAACAAGCCATGCTTGAAAGTAAGTGGCTTGAGCAACGGTTCATTAATTTGAGAAATGTAAATAGCAAAGTTGGTTCGTTATGGAAGATAACATGGATCAGTGTGTATGGTTCCTTTTAATGGCATGGGGATACGAAAATTTCTTCAAAATTGGATGTGTTTTCGGACGAATCATCTCAGTTAATTATTCGAACTATGATTGTGCAAAAAATATAATCATAATAGGTAATTTATTTACAATAAATTGCATAATGTTGCTTGATGTTGAGGGAATACAGTTCAAAATTAGCATCTTTATGGACAGAATTCTTTCAATAAAAAAAACCATCTACAATCACCACTACACCGACTCCCCATACCGGCGGCAAATCCAGTTCCTCGGAGAAAGTCTCTGACACTAATGATAGTGGAATGTAAAAAGACCTCAACGATTTTTCTCAATCAAATTGCAATGATGGCAAAAGCCCAATCCCAAAGGATTATGTCTCCTTGTCGTTTCCCAAGGTCAATTCACCTACTCACTCTCCCAAAAAAGTCTCTTAAGCTCCTCCCATCATTAATATGATGATTATTGACCATCCCCACATTCAAGAAAAATCCTTCCACTCTTTGACATCATTACCTTGTCCCAAGTCTGTCAGTCAAAAAAGCAGCGCAAACAACACAACTCACCCGCCTCCCAAATCCAATAATTCTTGTGCCAAGCCCATCCCAAATTCAGCCTCACCAATTCCATCCAAACCTCAAATTCATCCCTCCCCAAGCCCATCCCCACCTCTTATCTCGAATAGGTTTGGCCCACTTCTTAGGCCAACTTCTAAATCTTCCTCCTCGTCCTTGCTTGGGCCTCTCTTCCATCCTGGCTTTGAGCATAATATTTCCCCTCTTACCAAGCTAGCCCATGAGAAAAAAAGATCAAAGTGCATATTAAAAAAGCGACTGAATAATACAACCAAATCCTTTCCTTTGATCCCTTAAAAGCCTCTCAAAACTTCTCCAAAAACCCAAAAAAAATCACTACTAATGATGTCATGCAAATGGCTTCCTCCTTCATCAATATGTCATTAAATAGTTCCCCCTTTGAGCTCAAGAATCGCATCTCCCAAATTCTTGACATCTCCCAAATTCTTGACCAGCAAGCCCAAGACTGGAATTCGGACTCATAGTGCCTCTAGTCTCATATTCTCACTCTTCCACCTTTTTATATCAATGATTCTGTAACATGGAACCTCGGAGGCCTTGGGGACCGAATAAAAAAATCTGCGCTTCGAAAAATCATAAACAAGCATCAACCTTTCTTCGTGTTCATTCAAGAGACTAAGTTTGAGCATCTTAACCCCTAATTACTGGGTTCAATATGGAATATTGGCACGGTGGATTGGTGTCTAAGTCCTTCCATAGGCAACTCAGGTGGGCTAATCTCACTATGGGATAGAACTCAATTCAGTATCACCGCCTCTAGATTTGGCCGCAACTGGATGTCAATTGCTGGTTATCTCTCCTCCCTTGATTTCAAATGTCTTATTCTCAACGTATACAACCCGTGTTTAATGGAAGATAGAGCACATGTGTGGAAGGAGCTTGTAAACTTGTGGAACGAATTCAAACTCCCTTTCTTGATTACAGGAGATTTTGATGAAGTGTTATCTCCTCTTAACAGAGATAGCCAAAAAATTTCTACTAACGAGTCTCTAGAGTTTCAATCTTTTTTGCAGGACACTCAGTTGATCGAAATACCCCTCTCTGATAGGGGGTTACATGGCATCATGGCTCCTCCAAGAGCAAGTTAGACAGAGTCTTTGTGAATAATGAATGGATCCTCAAATTTCCATCATTAACTGCCTCTATTCTCAAGAGGAGTGTGTCTGACCACCGCGGAGTATAAAAATCATCAAGGAATCTTTGGAATGTGGGAATAATATCTCTCTTTTTTCAGAAGCTTAGAGATGTCAAGTCATCTCTCAAGTCTTGGAACACGCTGGAATTTGGGATAATAGGTGACGATATCTCCTCCTGTGAAAACAAAATCCATGACATTGACTTAGCCGCATATTCCCGCTCTCTTAGTGATCACGAAATCTCTCATCGCAAGTCTCTTCAATCTGATTTATGGTCTTGGCTTGGTTGTAAAGTGATCTATTGGGCGCAAAACTCGAGAATTAAATGGTTGAGGAAGGGGATGAAAACACCCACTTCTTTCGCACAATAGCGACCATTAGACGACAAAGAAACAAAATTGAGTCATTGGTTGTCAATGGAAACCGTATTGAAGATCCCCCTGGCATAAAAGAAGCAGAAGTCTCCTTTTTCAAAGGCATTTTGAACGAAAAACTTTCTCGGGCCTTGACTTTAGAACTCTAAATGATGACCAATGCAGTTTCTTAATCGACGGTTTCTCGCATGATGAAATTGATGATGCTGTGAACTCGTGAGACGGGGGTAAAGCCTCGGGCCCCGATGGAATGACTTTAAATTTGTAAAGGCTGCATGGGACATTATAAAAGAAGATGTGTATTGTATGGTTCATAAGTTCTGGAAACATTCACGACTTCCAAAGGGGTGCAATAACGCCTTCATTGCTTTGATTATGAAATCTGTTGATTCAGAGGGGCTCAAGGATTACCGTCCCATTAGTATAGTGGGTGCATATACAAAATTGTGTCCAAAACTCCTAGTTAAGAGGCCCCAAGCAGTGATGGACTCGCTAGTTGGTGCTACCCAATCCTCCTTCATCAAAGGAAGTCAAATTCTTGATGGAGTGCTCATAGCAAATGAACTCATAGAATCTTGCAAACGACACAATTCTAAGGCTATCCTATTAAAGCTTGATTTTCATTAAACTTTTGATAGCGTCTCATGGAACTTCATTGATTGGATATTGCAACAAATGAATTTCCCAATCAAGTGGAGAGAATGAATAAAATCTTGCGTCATGAGTGAGTCGGCCTCGATTCTCATCAATGAATCCCCTACCACTCCTTTCAAGCTACATAGAGGGCTAAGACAAGGTGAATCTCTCTCACATTTCTTATTTGATCTTGTTGTAGAGGTTCTAAATCTTTTGATATGTAAAGCCATCTCTATACAATTTTGGAATGGTATTGATGTTGGGAAGAATGGTGTGACCATTTCACACTTATGCCGATGACACTCTTATTTTTACTCCCAAGACATCAAAACTATTTTGAATATAAAGAAAGTCTTGATTCTCTTCCATTTAGCTTCGAGTCTCCAAGTAAACTTTCACAAGACTTCTCTCATTGGTATAAATGTTGATCAAAATTGGCTCTTGGATGCGTCTGGCTCTCTTCTTTGCAAGATAGGAACTCTTCCTTTCTCTTATTTAGGACTTCTCATCGGAGGAAAAACATCACAAATTTGCCTATGGGATCCTATTATAAGTCGTATGGAGAGGAAATTATCATCTTCAAGGGCAAAATTTTATCCACTGGAGGGAGACTCACCCTTCTCAAAGCATCTTTGTCAAGTTTGCCCATTTACTTCATGTCTATATTACTTGTTCCAACGGGAGTTGTTGACAAAATTACCGAGATTCAACGCAAATTCTTTTGGTGTGGATCCATGGACTCTAAGGGCCTCCCTCTTATGGCATGGAGCATCTTACAACTGCCAAAAAATCTCGACGGCTCAACATAGGTAATCTCCTTCATTAAAACTTGGCCTTACTATTCAAATGGGTCTGGCCGTACCTCACTAAGCCTACCGATTTATGATGCCGAGTGATTTAGCAAAAATACAAGTATGGTCCATGTTTTAATCTTATGGATCACTAGTAGAAAAAGGATGATTTGCGTCGCACATACACGGAAACGACGCAAAAATGTTACTTGCGTCGCACCTGAAGAAGAGTGCGACGCACATCATGGGTAAATGAGCATCAAGATGAGCTATCTGCGTCGCATGCAACAAAAGTGCGTTGCAAAATCCCAATTTGCGTCGGACCACGTGGCGAATATGACGCAAATCGTCTTTCACTATCTGCGTCGCATGGTATTTTAGTGCATTGCAAAAGCCTAAATGGCGTCGGACCTCATGGCCCATACGACGCAAATTCGCGGCCCACTTATTTACTACAACACTGCGCCTTCTCTCTCACCCTCAAACCCAAAAAACCCGCCTCTCTCTTCTCTCTCTCACCCTCAAACCCTAAAAACCCGCCTCTCGCTTCTCTCTCTCACTGTGCCTCTCTCTCACCCTCAAACCCTAAAACCCTAAAAACCCGCCTCTCTCTCACTGCGTCTCTCTCTCCTCGCCGCTTTTCAACAACATCTTGAATGAAATCCTTTGATAGCATCTTGAGTTAATTGAACATCAGCCCTAATTTCAGCGATTTCAGCAATCCTTTGTTCAACGGCAAAATCGTCATATAATTTGAGCATAATTTCAGCGATTTCAACTCGATTTTGATTTTTGAGTCGCTCGTTCTCACCCTCCATTGTGTCTTCTCCTTTTCTCTTTATCTTCATCAGTTGAATGTTGATTAATTTCTGTTTGTGATAATTGTTATTGATTTTGAGTAAAATTTTGAAAATTTGCAGTGAAAATACGTCTTAGTTCGTGCTTCAATCTCTTTCTCCTCGTCACGCTAATTTCATATGTTGCATTGCATAACGTTGGAGTTTGTTGCTGTTGGTGCTGTTGCGGTCGCCATCGAGAAGCTAGAAGGTTTTAGATCTCCCGTCATCGAAGATTAATAAGAACGCATCAGGTTTTTAGGATCTTTAGTTGTATTACATTAGTTGTTGAGAGATTCAATTTTAGGATTTTTAGGGTTGTTAGAGTATTTTTTGATTGGATTAACAGATTGTTGCTTCAATTTTTCATTGTATTTCATATTCTTTCAGATCTGCACTTTTTTTTTTAATTTCTTTGTTGTTTTTAGTTCTTGAATTTGTACATATTTTTTCTAATTTCGCGATGTGTTCGCTTCTTGATTTTGTTTTTAGTTCGTAATCTTTAGTTGTGTTCGCTTCTTGATTTGTTGTTTTTAGTTCTTGATTAATGCACTCGAAAAGCACATCAGTATTCTTGACCATTCCAATTTTTGAGTTGTATCTCTGTTGTTGTATAATTCCAAGGTTTTTTAATAAAAAAAAATTTTTTTTTTTTAAAAAAATAGCAATTTGCGTCGCACGTAGCCCAAGGTGCGACGCAAATCACTTATCTGCGTTGCACCCTAGGTGATGTGCGACGCACGTTATCCTTTGAGCTTGGTGTTGGGCTGGGTAGCCATCTGCGTCGCACCGTATACAACGTGCGACGCAAATAGCTAACTAATCTGCGTCGTTCCGCATACGACGCAGATCGTTTGTGAGTCATTTGCGTCGAGGGCTTTGGCGTCGCACCATAGTCCGACGCAAATAGGCGCCTCACATCCGACGCAAATTGCCTTTTTTGTACTAGTGGATATATCTCACTACCCGTAAACATGGTGGCCCATGGAGAAATCTTTGTGCGGCCCTCCTGAAAAATCCCTACTCAAGGGAGATGGTCACTACTTTGGTTCGAAAGCAAATTAGGAAGAGGGATTCCACGTTACTATGGCATGATTTATGGCTAGGGGACTGCACTCTTAAAATTCTATGCCCTAGATTATTTCAACTCAGCACCCTACCAAACAGTAAAATATCTTCCTTTGGCTTCTGGAATGGAAGAGATTGGGAATGGATCTTCTCATGGTCAATAGATTTGAGGCGGCAAGAT
The DNA here is from genome assembly GCF_026745355.1 of Beta vulgaris subsp. vulgaris. Lineage (NCBI taxonomy): Eukaryota > Viridiplantae > Streptophyta > Magnoliopsida > Caryophyllales > Amaranthaceae > Beta > Beta vulgaris. The sequence goes on along the minus strand of NC_079209.1, from coordinate 49,195,370 downwards.
TTGATGGAGTGGAATAATCTTAATTGCATTTTGAGTCAATTAAATTTTAACGTAGAGGCTCCGCACTCATTCATATGGTCCCATGAAATTTTTCACACGTGAATTAGCGAAATCATCCTCAAATAAATATCCTACCTTTAACAGCTTTTGGCGCGGCTTAGTCTCTCCCACCGAATCGAGCTATTCTCATGGTTCGCAATCATTGAAAAACTAAACACTAGGGTCAAATTATCCCTGCTTGGTATAATGCAGCCCTCTGAATCTCAATGTGTAATGTGCATGGCAGCGCCAGAAGACTGGAACCACCTCTTTATTCACTACCCTATATCCTGGTCCTTATAGAGCTGGTGGGCTGATTTAAGGGGCTTCAAAGGCCCTCTCCCGCAAAAGCTTGGTTAGCTTTTCATTCAGGGGCACACCCCACTCAAAGGTAAGTTCTTTAAAAAAGTTTGAAATAAAAGCAAGCTTTTCAATCATAATATGGTTGATATGGAAAGAAAGAAACAATCAATTTTTTCAGCAAATATCCATGTCGAGGAGTCAAATTAAAGACCTTTTTTTTACTCCGCCTTAGCTAGTGGATAAAATGATGGGGGATCCATTTCCCTACAATTTAGAAGAAATCATGTGAAATCCATCTTATCTCAAATGGAATTCTTCTCCAGAGGCTCCCTCGTCACTGATCGTGCCTCCAAAAGAACCGTTATGGTCTCCTCCCCCACATGGATCTTTGAAATGGATTGCGGATGCATCTCTCAATCCACTTCTCTCAAAATCCTCAATTGGTGGTGTCCTTAGAGACTCCCATGGGACCTTTTGTGCCTCTTCTCCGCCCCAATTCCTCCCATGGAAATCAATATGGTTGAGGTTTATGCGATACACCGTGCCATTGCTCTCACAATAAATTGCAGACTTTTGAATTGTTAGGAATTGATAATTGAATCAGACTCGTCAAACGCTGTGAAATGGTGCACAACTGATACAGGAGGGCCTTGCAATGTTCAATTCATTGTCAACTATATCAGAAATGCAGCTAAGCATGAGCTTGCTATTTCAATCACGCACAAAGGGAGATCGTCAGATGTCGTGGCAGATGGGCTTGCAAGACAAGGGTTGAGAAGGCTTGATGGCTTTGTTGTTTGGCTATAATTTAGTTTGAATCATGTAATTATGTGGAACTTGCAAGTGTTTTTGTGGAAAGCCAATTGTAACAGACTTGGGCATTGGCCTTGAAATTAATAAAAACTCAATTGTTAAAAAAAATACTATATCCCCCTCTTTGTTTTGATTTATATTGCTACAACTAAATGTGTTTGGGATCAATTTTAATTACTCATATATAAAGGGGTTTCAGACACATGAGCAGAATGAGCGATCGCTCAGAACCCTCAATTTTAAAGGCTCCACCTATATTTCATTTTCTTACTTATAGGTTTATTGAGTTTAGAAAAAAAATACATTTGTTAATCCCAAATTTTTTGCCACTAATCTATACTCTTTTTTTTTTTTTTTTTCATATTTCTAGTTTTATTCTTGTAATATATTTAGTATATATTTTTTAAAATCTATGTTGTCTTCCTGTCTTCTTGCTAAAAAAATGAAAATAACATTAAAGTATTTAATAAAGTTATTTCATTTTTCAATTAATAAAAAATTATACTTCCTCCGTTTTTGTTTAGATGTTACACTTTTCAAGTCACAGACTCCTAGGTAATTTTTAGAGATGAGAGAGATAGAGAGAATGAAAAACAAAAGGGTCTCATGTGAACATGTGATAGGAGAGAGATAGAGAGAAGTTATTACCCAAAATAACAGCGTAACATTTAATTTAAAACTTCCTAAAATAGAAAGTTCAAACGAAGGAAGTATTAATTATTAGTAATACGATATTAGAAATCTGTTTTAAACCTCTATGAGGTTCATATTTAATGCATGAAAGTATGAGATGTTCCTGCTCGTATATTCAAGTAGTCGCACGGCGGTCATGAATGACAATTAGTCGATCCTGGACCAAGGTGTAGGATGAGCATCCTACACCAGCTCCAAAACGCAAGACAAGAAGAATGAAACACACCATTCAACATGCAAAAAAGTAATTGATTTGACAGCTAATGTACATCTCCATTACATCCAGTGTACATGTTGAAAATTCAAAAAGTAACTGATTTGACAATTATCGTTCACCATTTTATAACTGATTTGATGTCAACCACCATCATTTTCCCCCATATACTGTTCACCACTTCTCTCTTTTCCACACTCAACCTCCTTGTACATTCTTGGCTTCGTGGTTGTTCATTAACAAAATCAAAATGTACAATGGCAGCCCCCCAGCTGAAAGTAACCCAATTCCTGAAGCTGATGTCAAGTGAGTAATTTGCAATCATTGTACACTGGGGTGTTGATGTTTGTTCACTAATTAATGAATTTCAATATGTACAATTACAGTCTCATACCGAAATTCACCACTGTTCTCTTTTCCACACTCAACCTCCTTGTACATTATTGGTTTCGTAGTTGTTCATTAATAAAATCAAAATGTACAATGACAACCCCCAGCTAAAAGTAACCCAATTCCTGAAGCTGATGTCAAGTGAGTAATTTGCAATTTTTTGTACACTGGGCGTGTTGATGTTTGTTCACTAATGAAATTCAATATGTACAATTACAGTCCCATACCGAAATATGTCAAATGAGTAATTTCCAATCTTTGTACACTGGCGTGTTTGATGTTTGTTCACAAATGAAATTCAATATGTATAATTACAGTCTCATATCGAAATTCAATAAAATCAAAATGTACACTGATGGTCATTGCTTTGATCACTGAAAATCCCCAAATGTACACTCGTATATTATTGTACACCAAACCATATGCATTTGTACATTAAAAAAATTGTTTCAAGTGATGAGAGAGAAAGAGTTGGCCCACTTTCAAAAATACTGCCAAAAACCAGCCACATGGGCAAGGTGTAGGATGCTCATCCTCAGGGCCGTCTTGAAAACTTTGAGGCCCCGGTTCTAAAATGAAAATTCGGCCCCAATATTAATTAATTAAAGACGAAATAGTTCAAAAGTTGAAGGTGAAAGTTCAAATATTATTAATAAATTGTTAAATTTTTCTTATTAAGAGTGAAAAATAATAATGGTGATTTGCTTTAATATGAACTAAAAATTATTATAAAAATTATATTTTGAGGCCCTCTACTGTAGGGCTCTTTGCACACCCTCATTTACCCCTCTGCTCATCCTACACCTTGATATAGGATCTAATTTGCGCATGAATGAAACACCAATATGGGAAGAGTAGACCAATGATGTGTCAATATTAAATAAGCCTGGATCAGTGACATAGCAGTAAGCTATAAGCAAGCCATATAAATTTAGCACATGAAAAATCGACCAAGCTAAGTCCCGATTTCACCAACCAATCCAGTAAAATCAACTTTTCCAGTAAAAAAATCTTAGCTTTGTTATTTTTCTCAACAACTTAAACTAGTCAATTTGACACGTGACTAGAATTTTGTGGCCATGCAAACATCCCCTCAAAATATGAGGGAATCTCTTCCAGAATACCTTCTCATCAAACTCCAACGGCTAGTTTAGCAGGCGTATAACAAAAACATGTAATCTATTGACTACATCCATGCAATGAATTCATCCCACCTTGATAGTCCTTGTTTTGCAAGAGCATCGGCCACCATGTTTGTTTCACGACCTTTGTATGTGATGAGGACCCCCGGTTCCTTTTTTGTTGCGTTACGAATGAAATTGAGTATGAAGTTTAAATTCCACGGTCCACTTACATCCTTACAGCACTAACTTACTGCATTAGAAGAGTCGGATTCTATTATGAGTTGAGAGCTCCAAATCCGAGGACTAGCTTCCGATATTTTCAAGGCTCGGTGAATGGCTAGAAATTCAGCATTATTAATTTCCATGTATGGGATGGGACTCGAGAACATACATATAAATTTACCATGGTGATCTCGGAGGACACCTCCAATAGATGACTTTTGATGAGATGATTTAATGGAAGTATAGAGGGATTAGTTGTTAACTGATTGTATTAGCTGATTTGACTAGTTGATTATATTGACGGTTTGTATGAAGGTGTTTGGTAATTAGCTGATAACTGATTGTTACATTATTGTACAAAATGACCAATAAGGACATTTGAATAATTTGTACCTTTTATAATTTATTAATGTAACTTTTAACAATTTTAGGACATAATTGTAACTGATCCACTTATTCCCAATTGTAACTGATCCACTTATTCCCAAACTTTAAATGTCAAAAAGCTCCTCCTTCAACTTTTTCAAAAAGAGCTTTTGGACTCAGTAAACTAATTAAAACCTTTTTTTACCAAACACTCAAATTAGAAGATTGAGGAGTCAAATCCTTTAATATGAACTCAAACCTTTAATTTTTTTCCCAAACCTATATTTAGCAAACAAGGCCATTGTAAATATATATATATATATATATATATATATATATATCAACTATTATTTCCCTCTCTCTCAATTTTTTTCTACTTCATCTAATATATTGTAAGTGCTTATCGTCCCCCAATGAATACAGTACGTCAATGAACCATCTAACCTAGGCTAATTGGTTCATCCAACATAATCTGACACTTGTAGTTAGGACTGTGAAAAACTGATCCAACCCGTTTATCGAACTCGAATCTAAGCGAATTTGGGTTGAGATTTTTGACCCATTTAACTAAATGGATTGACACGGCTTACTCATTTAATTAAATGGGTTAGGTTAAGGTTGACATTTTCAACCCGAAATTAACCTGTTTAACTCATTAAAATATAAATTTCCTAAAAAATTATTTTGCAGTTGGTGAAACTCTTAAAAATACTAATTGTAGAACACAAATAATGAAAAGAAAATCTAGTCATGGATACTTTGATGTGAATTTATTATTGAAAACTGATAAATTTTAATAATAATAAATATGTAAATAGGCTGAACGAGTTATAAGGATAGCCCGTTTAATAAACATGTCGGGTCAAGGTTGAGTTTTTCAACCCGTTTAATAAACGGGTTCAGTTTGCGTCGGGACATGTCCAACCCGTTTATTATTAACCCCAATACGACCCGATCTGATATGTTAATCAGCCCTACTTGTAGTATGAATAGTATAATCCTTCTGTTTCTTTTGATTTACACACTTTCCGTTTTGATTTTTTATTTTAATCTACACAACCTTACTTTTTCTATTCTTGGTAGCATGTTTCAGCTACTTTCTCTTCTTTTTTCACTTATATCATTCACTTTTTTATTATTTTAACCCACTTTTTTATTCTTTTTTTTTTTTTACTTTTCAGTTTATCTCTCGACCTTTTTAGTTTGTCACTCATACTTTTGTACTTTCTTCTTTTTCTCCCCCCAAAAAAGTTAAGTGAGTAAATTAAAAAAAAATAGGATTAAGTGTGATTTAGCCTGTATCATCGATTTTATTTATTCGTTTATTTCAATCTAACTTGCGAACTAATTCCCTTTAGCATTAGTATGCACCAAGGCAAAAACACGTATTATTTCTGAACAATCAACCATGTCATTCAAAAATCTACTATATTATGCATATATAATTTAGAAACATACTATGAACTTGTTTGGTTAACTTTTATTAAATGCATGAAAAATTAGAATTCCTAGAAAGTAAATTTATGTATTGTTGTTTGGTTGGCAAAAACATGGAAAGTTGAACTTACTATAAAGTTCTATTGCCTATAAAATGGAGGAATTGAAATAAGTGGAAATTCCAATGAAAAATAGAATTTTCCATGTTCAACCAAACAAAAAAATGTACTTCCTAGGAAATAAAATTTCATAGGTAATGCAAATTCATGGAAAAACTATACTTTCCAATTTCAACCAAACGAGCCCTATATCATGCAGAATCTACATCATTTTTAATAAATTCACTATACTATTCGAAAACCCACTATATTAAACATACTATATCATTCAAAAACATACTATATCATGCACAAAACTACATAATTTCTTAACAATTCACTATAATATTTAAAAACTAATTATATCATGCATAAACTCACTATGTCATTGTAAATTCAAGTAGAAAGAAACAAGAATTGAGTTTAGAGACAAGAAGAAAGTTAATTGATGAAATTCTTATTTTGAAAACACATAGTAAACTTCCATGGCGTGTTAAAAGAAATTTTTCAAAGAAAAATTCATAAGATGACACTAGATAGAATATGGAATGATGCAAAACAACAAAGAGCAAATGACCATGTTATAGATGTAGAGAGCAAAAAAATTGAAAGATGTGGCAAAAAACTTAAAGTCTATGATGAGGCATGGCTTCAGACAGTCCCGCTTCATTTGAGGACAAGTATTAAGATATTTGCTGGACATCTTAAACTACCTCATGTTGGACATCTTAAACTACCTCATGTTGCTGTATATGGACTCTTAAAACAGGAAAAATTGAGAAGCCATACAAGCAGTAACCATCCCAAGTTAGACAGAGAAACACAAGTTGGACAAGATGCAGTGGGTACTGAAACATATATTACCAACAACCAGCACAGAACCACCAACATTTGTTGATATGCATAATGTGATTCACATTGATGAAAAGTGGTTTTACTCTTTACACCCAGATATCAGGAGGTTCTACTTACTTCATGTAGAGGATGATCTTTATAGGTGTTGTGTTTCTAAGAGGTACAAGATAAAGGCTATGTTCAAGTGTACAACATCAAGACCCATCAAGGACAGTGAAGGAAACATGATACATGATGGAAAGTTTGATATTTATCCATTTGTTGAGTATGTCGTCACTGTCAGATACTCAACAAAATACAGAAGAGCAGACACACTTATAACTAAAGCACTTGATAGTGTCACAAAAGCGTCAATGAGTGGATTCAAATTTGGTACATACGTCTTTGCTTAAAATTTAGGATTTTTCGGGGATTCAAATAACCAGATTTGAAGAGTTAAGGGATGATGAAGACAAAAACGATGACAGAGAGAGAAGGCGAACTTGAAAAGGGAAAAATTAGGGTTGATTTGACGAGAGAGAGAGTGGAGATTTGACGAGAGAGAGAGAGAGAGGCAAACTGAGAAGAGAGAGTGGAGATTTAACGAGAGAGAGAGAGGGGCGAAGTGAGGAGAAAGAAAGTTTAATTTAGGTATGGAGAAGATGAACAGATGAATGAAGATGAAGGATGAGATGTAGATGTGGAGGGGGGGTGTATGTTAATTGATGAACGGGTAATTGAGGGGGTTTTATTTCTGATGTAATTGATGAAAAGTAGTTAAGAGGGTTTAATTTTTGATAAAAATCATTTAATCAGTTTAGGATTAATAAGGTTATATTAAGTAGGATTTAATTTCATTAAGTTTTACAAGTAAGGGTAAAATCATAAAATCACAGTAAAAAAAACTTTCCATTTTCATGTGAAAAAAATATGTCACAACTACATTGAAACATGCCAAATAAGAAAAGTATCACAATTAAATTGGAACGGAAGAAATATATATTTTCATTAATAACATTCACTATATTGTAAATAAGTTTACTATATCTTTATAAAATTCACTGTATGAAGTCTATATCTATTTTCCGTTTAATAGTTGATCCATTCCTATTTACAAGCTAAACTCTCAGCAAAAATTTATCCAAAATAGCTAACTGTAAATAGGAAGATCTTTATAAAACGAGATGAGTATTTAAAAGAAGCAAAAAAAACCAATCAACTAAGCATCCCATAATTTATCAAATTGAGAGCAATAACAAATGTACTTGAGCCAATGTTCCCCTTTCCAATTCTTTAATACTACACCTAGAGCAATAACACTTATAATTACCGACTTCTTTGATCTTCACTTTGATAGTACTGAATATAATTCGCTGAAACAAACTTTTGAAGGTTTCTGAACTAACCATCTTTTCATAATGCCTCACAGATCTGAGTGTCTGTACATTTGTGACACATAGCTCCATAATTAAAATCTGAATAAGTCTTCTCACCTACTGAAACATCATAGATATGATAATTACTCCTATTGAAAAAATATCTGAATAATTCTTCTGGCCTACGAAAATATGGAAATATCGTCCATATATATGATACTTATTATGAAAACTACTGAATATTTACATCAAAACTTATACTATAAACTGGTATGTTGTGGCTCCTATATGCTTGCTCCATACAACAACATCATTTTACACTCCATATTATCAGTTTTAAAAGGATAGAATAATAGTCATCAAATGATTTCTGAACATTAGATAAGAAAACTAACCTTCTTTTCATTAACCTATAAAAAAACACAACAAAGTTCTGTGATTTGTTGCCAACAATTTAATTTCACCCAAAACAAAGTTGTAAAATTTAATATTGAAATGTATGGTATAGTTTACACGAATATATATTTCTTGCACCTGCCAGTTACATCGCATCAATCACACAAAATGAGAAAAATCGAATAAAAGATTATTTTGGGAAAAAATAAAAAATAAAAGTGAATACCAAGATCTACTTTATAAGGAATATCATACCCAAAAAAGAAAGGGAAGAGAGGTAAGATCTAAATATATGAAAAATATGGATTCTAGATTTCGGGATAATCAAAGATCTTAAACCAACAAACTTAGGGGAAGGGAGAAAAAAAAATATATACAATTCTTAGATCGTACTTCTTAGAACTTAGACATATCAAAATATGTACTTTAGTATCTAATAATAATAATAATAATTAAAAAAAAAAAACTAGAGAAAATTAAGCAATTTTGAATTACCGACAAAAGCAAAGGGCAAAACTAGCTAAGATTAAATTTAACGTTTTTATACCCCATGCAACAACAACCTCATCATCTGAAAATCTTCCACATGTCATACAGACAACATCTTCTCTCATTCAGATCTCGCCACGTGGTTTTTGTTACCACCAACTTGAATGGCACTGATTGTAATTATTCTCAAAAGAGAAAGATGTACTACTAACAATTTGATCATCAAAGTTGAAGTTGAGTGAGAATGGCATGTTACTATTATTATTACTATGCACCTGATTATTATTCTTGGGAGTATTACTTGGACTCAGATCAGGTGCTTCAGGAAACAACGGAAGTAGGGTTAGATCTGTCTTTTCATCATTCTTTTGATGATCTGGTGAACTAGACTTCCTCTTCCTTCCGTTATTGTTGCACCTTCTATTACCACTACCACTACCACTACCACCCGTACTATTGTTGTTGTTATTATTATTTTCTTTACTCGATTTCCGCCTTCCTCTACCAGAACCCGTGGCACCCTTCGCATGACGACCCCCGTTACTTTGGCTAGCAGCTTCCCCAACAGCTATATTCCCCGATACCGGCTTCGGCGCTATCGGGCGAAACTTAAGCATTATCATGTCCATCTTTGATGTATTATAGCCACTCGTCACGTGAGAATCTCCCCATCTTGCTATACAACACTCTCCATTACCATCCCCCATTGTTATGCAACACAACTCCACAATATTTTTTCTTTCAACTAGGGTTTTTTTTTTCTTTGTATGAGTGATTGTTTTGTTTTGTTTGGTTTGGTTTGGTTTGGTTTAATGTGGTGTGCGCACTAGAGATAAGAGAAGGGTGGGTATTGTACTAATAAGGTAGAGAAGTGGAGACACGTGTGAGGAGGATAAGACACGTGTGAGGACTGTAGTAATAACAGTTCAAAGAATGTAATTGGTGAAGAAGCTAAACGTGGCAATAATAGGTAAGTGGGACCTACACTCACCCACAAAAGTAGAAAAAAAATAAAAAAAAGAAAATTCAACCAATAGGAGAATAGTTGTGTTTTGGGGGGGATGAAGCCGGATATGAGAACCAATGAAAATGAAGTGAGTGTTAAATTTTCTCTCTCCTTAATAAAAGGTGGACACGTAGGCAGAAACCTCGTGCGGTGTGTTTGGTTGGTCGAAACAAATTTGAAAGAAGTGTTGGGTGTTCATGTGAGAGAAAGAAGGGAGGATTCCAGAAGAGGAGAGTCGTGGACCAATTAGAAGAAGGTGAATGTTGGATATGATGGGTAGGGTAGATTATCAGTAACACGTGGACGGTTACAAAGTAGGGGAGATCAAATACAAGATTTAGTAAAGGAGTATTTATGTGGTGATGTCATCAGTTTTATTTTATATTTTGAAAAGAAAAGGATTTTTTGTGTTTGATGATTGGTTGAATTGGGTTTTTAGGTGGATTTCTTACTATATTGCCCTTTTGTTCTTCAAGGTTATCCTAGGGTTTTTGGGATGTTGCTTTATCCTAATGTTTTTTTCAATGTAGCAATGATATCAGTGATGTGGTGGTATCTTGTTCTTTTTCCATATTTATCAAGTACAACGTAGAGAATTAGAGCACCCACAATGGCAAGCTACAAGTAGTTGTAGCTTTGTATGCCACATCGTATTTCCAAACTACAACATTTCTAAGCTACAACCTCTTCCATTAGAAAACTACAACTACTTGTAGTTTTTGTAGGTCCTCAAGTCCTACATGTCATAACTCCAATTATATATAGAGAAAGTGTATTGGAAAATAAAGTATGAAAGATAAAAGTGAAAAATGGGGCCCACAAAAAATTGAAAAAGCTAGTAGCTTTGTAGAGCTACTTGGTTTCACAAAGCAACAAGCTAAATTTGTCTCCAACAATAAAGCTAGTAGCTCTATCTTTTAGAAAATTGCAAGCAAGGACTTCCAAACAACCATTGGAGTTGCTCTTACATGTATATTTAAAAAATTTAGGAAGAGAAAATTTGGGATACCAATAAATTAAGTCTTAATCTAAAAAGGAATACAAATTAATTAAAATTTTTATAATGTGTTTGGTAGCACTTATTATAACGGTGTTTTATAAAAGAAAAATATTTCACTTAAAAAAGAACAAAAAAGTGTACTTTCTGCATCGTTCTTTGTTTTACATTTTACATCTTTACAAATGTATATATTATTAAAAAAAATTTGTGCCAACGTACTCCTTTTATTTCCTAAAGATCTTCCTTGTTACTGTTACTATAGATATCAATGAAAATCAATTTGTGTGGGTATGGAATAGTTAAAGTAAGAGAGATAGAGGGTTAAAATAAATAAACAGATAAAAAGGGGTTAAAGTAGGAGAGAGAAATAATGAGTAAAATTAAATAATAATGTAAATTATGTAATGGTGGACCATATGATAGAGACATGAGAGGCTAAAAAGGGGAAAAAATTCCAAATAAAGAATAAAGTAAAAAAGGGAAGATCTTTTAAAGACGTACTTAAACAAAAAGAGAGAAGATCTTTAGGGATACATTTTAAGTTCTAAGTGACATTATAAACAATTGCATAACCCAAAGATGATTATATATTTATTTACATATTATTGCGGTTCCTAAAATTTTGCCTACTTTTTTAGTTTAACTTAATAAGCTATTTTTTTAAATCTGTCTCTTCTCTTCGATTGGGCCTTATACCCACTGATCTAATTTTATCTTCTTTTTTTTCTTTCCTAGGAATTTGTGTGAAGATGATACTAATGTGACATTATTAATTATCAAAAAAATGTGACATTATTTAGCTTGGGGTAGAGGGAATATATAGTAGTATCTTCATTAGATTTTTTTGGCTGTCTAATTTCTTATACATAAAAAAGCTTATCCTGTAGTAGTACTATAGGCTATAGCCTTGTGAGTTTTAGGTGATGCATGCGCGAGGGTAACACGTCTAGGTGGTGTATGTCACTGGCAAATTAAACCCAATGGGGTGTTGAACTGGAGAAACTGCGAGGGTAGGCCCTCCTAGTTCCTCCTACATGATTTTGTATTTCAATTAGACAAGGTAACGTATTAGTATTACAAGTTCATATATATACTCTCTAATTTTTATTAATTTACTTATTTTTTATGCAGAAAGTTATAGGAGAAACAATATTATAGGACATAGAAAAAAAGAAAAACTATTATTTTATATTAAAGTTGAATGTATGTACGATGGAAAGTTAGTGGCTTCATTCCAAAAATAGAAACAAAAGAAATGAGTAAATTAATAAGGAAAAACATCCTAAAAGAAATACGAATAAACTAATAAAAATTGAAGGTAATACATGACTACTTTATTAGTACTCGGTAGTGATTAGATGGTTCCACTTGTTCAAGATTCCATCACATATGTTCGAATTTTTCCTATTTGTATCATTTGCTTCAATTTTAACCGATTTTCTCTCATATCCTGGCTTATTTTGAGCATTCAATTTTCATTTTTTCACTTCAATCCTAAGTAGACTTAACCTTCCTAGCTATTTAATTAGCTAATATCTTGACTCCACCATTCGTTGTGTTGCTGCCTATTGGAAGGCTATAACATAACTACAGATCAAACGATTGAAATTAAATAACACATTTTGTATACATTATTAGTAGTGGCTCACTGGCAAAGAGAAAGATCATAGTTGGGGGCCTTGGGCTTACAAAGATCTGACCCTCGATAAATTTTTTTTTTTTTGCAAGATGAAACTTCTTCCCATTTTCCGGTGTGGTTTTTCTCAATTCCAAAATTGCCCATTTTATTTTCTTTTTACCCTCTATATTCATCCTCTATTTCCATGAAGTACAATACCACTCTTATACATCTCAAAAATCACACCAAAAAATAAAAATAAGAAATCTTACAAGAAAATAAAATTTGCGATTTTTTTTTGCTTCAAAATGTTATTTTAAACAAGGGTTATGCTATATACCGCCCTTAGGGTTGCACATAAGACATAAATACACTACTTAAAATGAAAATAAGTTGTGAATTTATGGAAAAAATTTGCATCAACCGATGTAATAAATGATCAATTAATGCAACTTATTTCCACTTTTAGCTTCTTATATACAACCCTTAGAACTGCATATAGCTTTTCCCTTTAAACAAATATTCCATTAAACATACCAAGGAATTTGACACCTGCTCGAAATCCTTGAATGGCAAATGTGGCAAATGTCAACTACAGTACTATACCTTATGTTTTCTCTAATTATTCAAGTTGCGACAAAGAATATAAATGCACAGTACTGTTTTGGAGAACTCACGTGATGAGAGAGGTACCAATGATATGGAAAATCAAATAGATTGACAAATTTATAATGTCTGAGTCATGTAAATTACTTCTTCTACTACAATTTTAACTAAAACAAAGCCATGTGAATTACTACTTGTTTAACCATTAAACTATTAAAGTTGAAGTAAAAATGGGGTAAACGACTTACTTGGGAAATGGCAAATGGGATGCAACATAAGCAAGGTTCCTTCATTACTATTTGCCACTTCTGCTTCCTTTTTTTTTCCCTCCATAAATGATCAGTACGATCCTTAAAACTCAACTCAAAACATACATGAACTTTAATAAGAGAGATGAAAAAAATGCTAAAAAACAGAGAGGAGAGAGAAAGAGATACGTGTTAATGGTGAAAATGATAAATTTTTTGACAATGGAAGTGAATTGAGGAGGCAGAGAGATACTGGAATTATGAGAAGAAAAAATATGGTGGAATAATGGACAAGGTGAAGCAAAAAAAAAGATCTTTTTTTTTTTTTTTTTTTTTTGCGAAGAATTTCTGACTTTGGTGACTCAGTGAGTATTTATTTTGGTTGATGATGTGTTTTACTGAATTTTTTTTTTTTTGCTTGAAACAGTTAATATAATAAATTAATAATATGTCGTTTTTATTATGTTGCTTTCTTAGGTCGATGAGTACACTCCACTAACGATATTTTGTTATTAAATAATTTGAGTTAATTAGAAAAAAATTGATGTCATTAGTTTCAATTATGGACCCCCCTTTAAATTTGTATTGAGCTTTGATTTAATCATCTCGGCGCAATTTTAATCCCAAAAGAACTTTCACCTTAATTAGAATGCTAATAATAAATTACTTATGATACATGCAATTTTAATCCCAAAAGAACTTTCACCTTAATTAGAATGCTAATAATAAGTTACTTATGATACATGACTCGGTTCTAGTAGCTTATATTATTAATCAGAATAATGGGTTGATAGAAGAGTATACTGTGTGATAACTTATCGAGTTAGCAAGTTGCTGTGAGATTAGCATATTGTTTAACATCACCCTCAGGAAGTTCAAAGCATCAAAGTCTTACTTTCAAAAAATCAAATCTTTCATCTTTCAAACCAGTTGAAATGGCTGAGAAAACTGAAAAAAAAAAAACTCTCATTTCAATAACCCTTACAAGGACCCTCTCTTCATTGCTGTTAATGAGAATGCACCAACAACCCAGGAAAGTATTACGTTTGATGGTAATAACTTCCTTAGCTGGAATAGGAGCATTAAGATTGCCCTTGGAGTCAAGAACAAAATAAGTTTCTTGGAAAGTAAGCATCCTAAACCCACAGAAGCTGGAGAAGAGATGCAGAAATGGATCACATGTGATTATATGGTAAGGTCCTGACTCCTTGCAACTATGAAGCCAGAGATTGCTGGAAGTCTTGTGTCTATGCACTCCACAAAAGAACTATGGAATGAAATTGTGGAGAGGTATGGTCAAGCAAAAGCTCCACAAATTTTTCACCCGAAAAAAGGAATTGTGGGAACTGTAGCAAAATAACTGAGTGTGGGAGAATACTATTGTAAACTCAAGGACCTTTTGGATCAGATTGGATAACTAGAGGAGATACTTGAGTGTAGCTGTGAAGCGATGAGTAAATGTAGCTGCAATCTACTGAAAAGAATGCTGGAAATCCAAGAAAACCACAAGCTTATCAAATTTATCATGGGGCTCAATGATGGGTATGAACAGATGAAGAGTAATCTGCTTGGAATGGACCCTCTACTGCCAGTTAACAAGGCTTACAACTTAGTGCTGCAAGTTGAAAAGCAGAAGCTGATTACATGTAAGATGAACCTTGGAGGTGAGACAAGTGCTCTGAATTTTGGAAGACATGGACAAAGTTTAGGGCCTTTCGAACACACACTTTCAGAACAAAGATTACAAAAGAATGAAGATGGAGAAGTAGTTCAAGAGATGTGATTATTGTGGGATGAGAGGGCATCTTAAACAGGAATGTTTTAAGCTCAATCAGTATCCAAAAAGGTTCAAAAACATAAAAGGGAAGAGCAACACTAGCCATGTTGCAAATTTTGTTAAGGAAGGAAGTGAAGGAAGTTCACAGACCTCTTTTGATTGTGGAAGCTTTGAAACTGAAGTGAGTGACAAGAAGGATGAGACCAAGCTCATACTATTGTGCAGGAAGTCATGAAGGCTCTAGGAGGGAGCAACATGAGTTATGCTAATTTTGTAGGTAAGGTTGTTTTATCAAATGCAGTTTCACATAAAAAAAAATTGATTGCAATTCATGGATCATTGATTCCGGTGATAGTGACCACATTTCCAACAAAGTAGTAACATAAAAAATTTGAAAGGTGTTATTAAAGTAGGATTGCCAGATGGAACAGTGAAAGAAGTGAATTAATGATGAAACATTTGAAACTTTGTGATTGTAAGGATTTGAAATCCTATTTTTGTGATACATGCTTTGTAGCTAAATACCACGGACTGACTTTTATGCTAAGTTCTTCTGATGCTGAAAACATTTTTGACATTATACATGTTGACCTTTGGGGGACCTTACATTGTAAAAGCACACAATACTTTCTGACAATTGTTGATGATCACTCTAGAGTGACCTCGACTCACCTTTTGTCCAATAAGGAACAAGTGAAAGGAATTTTCATTGCCTTTATTGCATATGTTGAGAACCATTTTAGTGTAGGGTAAAGACAATCAGGTCAGACAATGGCACTAATATTTTTAAGCAAGAATGTGGAAAGATGATGGCAGAAAGAGATTACGCATGAAAGAAGTGTTGTAGGAAGGCCACAACAGAATGGGAAAGTAGAAAGGAAACGTAGGTTTCTACTGAAGACTGGAAGAGCTCTCAAGATCTGTGAAAATCTACCTGACCATATATGGGGTGAGTGTATTTGAACTGCATATTACTTGATAAATCTGCTTCCAAGTGTTGTTCTTAAGTTGGAAGTACCTTATGGAAGGTTAATGAAAAAAGAAGCTAAATATGACCACTTAAGAGTAATAGGAAGCTTGTGTTATGCTAGTCCTAGCAAAAAATTAAATGACAAATTTGTTGCAAGAGGAATTAGATGCATTATTATAGGTTATCCACCACATCAGAAGGAATATACTTCATCCTTTTCGAATTAAATGCAACAAATCCACTTTTACGTATGCCGAGACATTATTTTGACCACAAATAATAACAATTACATATAAGTAAAAATTATAAAAATTATGTTTTATGAAAGTACATCATGAGATGAATCTAACAAGATCCCACTTAACTATGTTTTTCATTATGTATAAATCACAAATCTTAGTCAAAGTGAAAAGTGTGAATAGTGAAAAAGTGGAATTGTTGCATTTAATTCGAAACGGAGGAAGTAAATTATATGATATAGACAATAAGAAATTTTTTGTTAGTAGAGACGTTGTTTTTCATGAAAATATATTGCCTTTTGTTCTTAACAAGAACATAAGAGATTATGTTGATTTGATGGGAAACAAAACAATGATAACAAATGGTGAAGAAAATGCGGGAGACATCATGGAAGAAATTGCCTTGGATGTAAATCCAAGAGAACCTACAGATGCTCACAATGATATAAGTGAGGATCCAGGAATGACCTAAGGAGAACAACAAGGCACATAATCTTGTCATAAAAGTTCAAAGATTATGGTGTCAACAAACCTGGGCAGCAGGAACAATTAGAGCATCCAGAACAAGTGTCTCTTATGTTCCAAAGGCTGCATGATTCTAAGCATTATGATAATGAGTACTTTCACTCTTTTAGTAATGCTCTTAGGGTGATAGAACCTCTAAATTTTAGAGATGCAATGAAAGAAGAGGGATGTGAGATTGCAATGCAAAAGGAACTAGAAGCCTTAGAAGAGAACGACGCATGGGATTTAGTACATCTACCTGATGGGAAGAGAGAAATTGATTGCAAATGGGTTTACAAAGTGAAATTGAGACCAGATGGAGAGGTGGAAAGACTGAATGCTTGTTTGGTGGCAATATGAGACACATATTAAAGGAAAAGACTATAAACAGACGTTTTCCCCTGTTGCAAAGTTCAGTAGTGTGAGAACCTTGATTGCGCTAGCCACATGTCAAAGATGGTAGTTTCACGATCTAGATATCAATAGTGATTTTCTTCATAGATATCTAGATGAAGAAGTTTAGATAAATCCTCCCCCGGGTCATAAGGAGGAGAAAAGTGGAAGGTGTGTAGACTTAAAAGAAGCCTATATGGGATGAAACAGGCTTCTAGGCAATGGAATATAGAACTCACCAAGTTCTTCATCAAAGAAGGTTATGAACAAAGCAAAAGGGACTACTCTCTTTTCACTAAAAAGGTGAATGGAAAACAAGTCATTGCGTTGGTTTTTGTAGATGATCTCCTGATTAGTGGAGATGATGAACATGGGATTGAGAATTTGAAACAAGGACTAGATGCAGCTTTTAGTTGCAAGAACCTAGGGGATATAAGTTTTTTTTTGGAAATTGTATGTGTCAAGGAATAACAAGGGGACTGTTCTCAATCAAAGGAAATTTGTTTTAGACATTATAAAAAATGCTAGACCGCAAGGATGTAAGCCTTGTAAATTTCCTTTTCCAAGAGGGCTAAGGTTGTCCATTGATGAAGGTGAAGTATTAGAGGATGCTGAATTCTACAGGAGCATTATTGGAAAGCTTCTTTACCTAAACCTCACTAGACCTCATATCTCATACTCAGTCCAACAACTTAGCCAATTCATGGCTTGCCCTAGGAAGCCCCACTTACAAGCTGCAATGCATATAATAAGATACTTGGTAGGCACTATTGATTGGGGATTATATTACCATACTAACTCTGATGTGAACTTAGAAGCCTATCGTGATGCTGGCTGGGGCACATGTGCTTACAGTAGGAGATCTTTAACAGGCTATTTTGTATTTCTTGGTAAGAACCTTCTGTCTTGGTAGCCTAAGAAGCATAAGACTATCTCCAAATCTTCTGCTGAAGCAAAGTATAGATGCATGTCCCTAACCAGCAGTGAACTAGTATGGTTAGATGGCTTACTAGAAGATTTGAAATTTCATATTCCTAAACCCGTATCTTATATTGTGACAACAAAGCTGCCATATACATCTCTCACAACCATGTGTTTTATGAGAACTAAGCATCTTAAACTTGACTGCCATTATGTAAGGGATCATTACCTAGATGGTTTCCTTAATCCTCTCCACATCAGATCTTTCCTTCAACTAGCAGATCTGATGACCAAAGCCTTGGTGAACAACAGCACAATCACCTATCCTCCAAGTTGGACCTTCTTACATCAGCTCCAACTTGAAGGGGGAGGGGTGTAAGGAAATGCAATGTTGTTGTTGTGTGATTATTATTTGTTCTTTGTATAGCTGTTGCATCACCTTTTATTTGTCATGTTATGAGCTGTAACTTTTGCATGATCCTAGGCTGATTTGGTTTTGTCCTTTTGTACAACACTACTATAGGTTTTACTCTCTAGGTTGGTATGTATTCAGGATGTAGAAATGTATAGACGCATGAGATTAGCATTGTAATACATTTTATAATAGAAAGAAATATAGAGAAAAACCTCTGTGAAGTTAACAGAGAGAAAACACCAAATTGATTGCTTGATGATTTGAGCTTCCTCTTTTCAAGATTCGATCCCCATACTTGGAATCGCTTTGAAATAATAAAGCGTTTTGATCTTTTAAACAAGATTGAGCATTGTAAGGACTAGAGGTGTCAATTTTTACAATCTAATTAGTTCTAATTTTCAGAAATTAAAACATATATATCATGCAACATACGTGCTTAAAATATATAATTACTAGTTTTATATGCACGAGATGCGTGCTGAGTTTCGTGAATATAATCTCAAAACTATAATAAATAGCATTACTAATAAGAATTCATGAACTCTAAAAAAATCCGAAAACAAATTATTTCATTACCCCATCTAATGCACATAACAAATATTGTTTAAATATAAATATGGTTTACGTAATTTCTTAATTTGATATGATCCTTTTATACAACCACATGCACTCTTCTCCTTAGTCAATGTCATTTGACACATTATTCTGTTGTTTAAGAGTGCGTTTTATTAAAGTGTGACTTAATGACATATGAGAAGGTATGCATTGATTTATGAGTATATATAGACTAATCTACACATGACAATACATAGATACTATTCCAAATTGTGTTTAACTCAAAATTAAAAAAAATGATGATGAACCATTCAATAGTAAAAAATAGTAGTATAATTATAGTTTACTAATTAGTTTACTTCCACTTATCAATATATATAGAGGCAGGAACTTAGGAAAGCGTACCTTGAAATAGAATTGATGATTAATATTACTCCAAAAATTAATTTACGTACAGTTTCCTTTTTCTATCAGACTATCACATATATGTCATATAATTCTAATAATGCTTACAACACATATCCAACAATCTTTTTTTTTTTTTTTTTTGCAAGATTTCATTAAACATTTCATATATCTCATCTTTGCTTGGTTACGAGACATGATCGACAACAAATTCATGCACCACTCTTTTTAGTTCATTGTAGTGAAGCTACACGGGTTGTTTAAATTCCTTTTTCTTTCATGAATTTCTTGAGATCTTTCACTTTATCCCACTATATGTTCAACCATTCAACAACAATACATTGCCTCTTACACCTTAAGCTCTGCTATATGATCAATCACCCTCTCTACAAGGCCAAAATTCTTATGTATTTTGCAAGTTGTGAGCAACATCGTCCAAATTTTCACATCCGACTTTTCTTCCATTTTAATATTATGATTTATGGTTTGTTTATGTTGTGTTTTTCAGAGGATTGAAGGGTAGTATTGAGAGAGTATAAGTTGCGAGAATAGGATGGAGAAATGGAAGAACTAAAGATGTTTTAGTTGCAATTTTGTTTTTTGCAGTATTTAGTTGTAGTTGTTTCCCTCTTAATTAGGGATCACTACAAAAAATTGAGCCTATTATAAAGAAACAAATTTTGGCAACAAACTTTTTGACTGATGACAAATAGAAACATATATTATTTTTGTGTTGCCTATTATAAAACGACATCTTTTTACACTATTTTTCCACCAAATGAAGGCAGCTCATTTTTGATTTTTGGTTCCGAAAACCAATGGTTTTATCATTTGTTGCTTGATGGAATCATATTATAATTTGTTTCCATTTAGCAATAAACTACGACAACAAATATATGATTTTTTGACATTAGAAACGAGTAATTTTACTATTTGTTTTTAGATGACATCTTATTTTCGATTTGTTTTCTTTTAGCAACAAACTACAATAACAAAAACTTGATTTGATGACATTTGAAACAATTAGTTTTCTATCAGTTCCAAGATGACATCATATTTTTGAGTTGTTGGCAGTTAAACACAAACTACGACAACCGATATTTAATTTTTTGACAATCGAAACAATAATTTTACTATTTGTTGCTAGATGACAATATTCTCAATTTGTTGCCATTTAGAAACAAATAATGGAAAGAGCTATATGATTTGTTGCTATTGCAAACAATATATTTTATTGTTTGTTGCAAAAACAACATAAAAAATTTTTAAAACATGTTTCAAAGAATTATGAGCCCTAATATCACTTTATAAGCTAAATCACTTTTTTTAAAGTGAATTTCATTAATTGAAAGTCAAAAAACATCAATAATAGGTATAAAAAAACAAGATACAATTATAAAAGATCAAATCAAATTCAACTTCGAAGAAACTACAATGAACCAAATCGAAGTAACTGTATCATCACCAACACTCAAAGTCTAAGAGTCAGATTTAACATCAATAACACCTAGAGTACATAAGAAAGGTCTAACCAAAATAATGAGAATTTAACATCAATAACACACAGTGGTGTGTCGAGTATAACAATGACGATTGTTGTCGACACGGGTTAACAATGGTTAACCTAAGTCTTGAGGAAAAGGCTTGCATGTGGTTCCCGGGCACATGAGCACTCAAGCATGCGACTAGATGACGGGTAAAGGTCATCATTCGCACCAAAAGAGACCCGTGGTAAGAGAGACTTTTGGAAAAGGGGAAGATGCCCCTCCTCCGTGGAAAGGGAGGTACCTCGGATTATTACTTCCATTGATGTGGGAAGTAAGCCATAGATTCCTATGCCGGTTTTGAAGGAAACAATGGTGAAGAGGTTATGAGAAATATCATTGATCCCATTGGCTTGTGATTAAGGGCCACGAGGTGGCTAAGATCCAAGGCCCACAAGTGTGCGAATGCCGTTGATCAGTTGAGGTTATGAGGGGCATGGGATCAATGGAGCTCGTTGTGAGAAAAAACGAGCCCGTAAGGAAAGTGACGACTACTTATGAGGATTTTGTGCGAGGGAAGCGTGGAACCTCCTCGACAAATTGCCTCAGTAGTTAAAACTGACGAGGACGTTAGCCTCCATTTAGCGGGGGAGGTTTGTAACCGTCACTTTTATCAGCACTTGTTTAAGAACCGACTACGTCTCGGCGCAATGTTAGGCATCGGACAAGGCCATGGCGGTTAAGGTATATAGCTCTCGAGTGTCGTAACCGACAAGGGAGTTATACTTGACCCTTCCGTGTCCAGGTTGAGTGCCTTAAGAGATGGAACAAGATCCGAGATGGGTGCACGTAGTGAAACGTGCGAGTGAACCCGAGGATGGTTCCGTTAAGTCTCGTATAGTAGCACGATGCACGGTGTGATGGTTTCATCCGTTAAACCAGCGTGAAGGGATCCTTAGCATGACAGTCACACAAATATACGTTATGGGATTATGGGAGACGGTTACCATGAGTTGGTAACCGCTCAGCAGTGGTAGACTAAGTAGCTTGGTGACGGTTACCAAGGCTACGGCTAGCGTGGGATCGTTGAGAGTGGTTATCATGCGATGGTAACCGTCCGTCAGTTATTAAAGAGCGTGGCTTGGTGACAGTTACCAAGATTACCAGCGAACAATGGATGATTAGAGGCGATTACCATGCATGGGTAACCGCCCAGCGGTTATAAAACTGGGCTGTTGAGTGACTTGGCAGCAGTTAGCAACGTATGCCTAGTGCTGGTGGTTAGTTCCTTGAAATAAGGGAGGTTACTCCTTATTTTAAGGGGCGGATAAGGGAACTTACCATGAGTAGTGGGTGGTTATGATAACCACCCACGTTGTCCCATGTCTCTTTAAAAAGGGGAACGGTTATCAGACGTGTGAGAGGGCACACGCCCACTCTACAGAAGCAATTACGTTGATAAGGCGGGTAGTTTCGTCTGACAATGAGGGGTTGCGTCTAAGGCCATAAGCGGCTACGCTTGGCTTAGGAGCGGTTGCTTCAATGTCATGGACGGTTAATCCCGACTTGGTGAGCGGTTACCCATGGGCGGTTATGGTCGTGGCTTTGGACAGTGGCGACAAGTGTAGCGAACACTTGTACGTCACTAGGCGAGCGATTACTCGCGGCGGTTACTTAGTGTGTGAGAGGGGTGGGCGGTTGAGTAACCACCCACGTCCCTCACCACTCTCCTTGGATTGAGTCTGTCAGCAAGTTAGTGGGAAGTTATCCCACGTTTGAGGAAGCACAGCATCATGGATAAGTTAGTGGGTAGTTATCTATGTTAGTGGGCGGTTACCTGCTTATGTGGTTGGGCTGTAGCCACTCTGTTGTATTATAAATAGAGGACTTGCTGTAATCATTTGGTAGACAATTCTGAAAACACTTAGCTTTGTATTGAAATTGCTCTCAAGAAATAAAAGCTCTCCTTCTCTCTTGTATTCTTGTGTAATATTGTGTGTGTTCTAATTTGCGTAATTCTAATATACAAAGTACGTGAGTGTCAACGGCTGGTCTAGAAGGGGTATAGGCGCCATCACAGGAACCTCTTAGTGTGGAAAAGAGGTACTTCGAAAAAAATCCTGTGGCAATTTGGTCCGACCTGCAAGAAAAATCTAAGACATTTCAACATGAGAACCCGGAGAAGGCACGGAAAAGGTGTTGGGTATGTCGTCTCTCCATCATCAGTCCCGAATTCTCCCTCTATTGAAGGGGTAGAACTTAACTCTATCCTCAACGAGGAAGATGTAGAATATTCCAAAACGATGGAGTACTTGAGCGACTTGGCGGGATCAATCTTTGACGCCGACCAGCCACTGGAAACCCTGAGCCGACTGAGAACCTTGGTGTATAACAACCAGGAAAGCCTTGGTATTAATCAACCTGGTCCATGGAGCAACTGTAATGATGATGTCGCTAATGGTCGTACATTCGAAATTGATGACAAATTGTTCGGTCTTCTAAACGGATGGTGTTCAAGAATTGAGGACCTAGGGGATCTTGTTGGAACCCCATTGCCAACACCTCGTCCCACACCTCCTAAAGTCGAGCTCCTAGAGAGGAAGCCGGTTATGTGCCGTCTAGAGGGATGGTTTGTTGGGGATGAATTCAAGGCATGGGTTGAAGTTCCGGAATTGCAGGATGTTGCAGCAAGTAAGGAAACAATTGCGCCAGTAGAGCCGAAGAAGACCATAAAGGTGATCGTCGTCATCTCCGATGACGAATAGGAAAGTGGAGATCCTTGGACGAAGTCGGATTCCTCTACAAACTATTATGGTCTTGGAACTCCAATACACTTGTTTGCGGAGGAATCCGACTCCGTCCAAGGATCTAAACTTTCCGACTCGTCATCGAAGATGACGATCACCTTTATGGTCTTCTTTGGCTCTACTGGCGCAATTGTTTCCTTACTTGCTGCAACATCCTGCAATTCCGGAACTTCAACCCATGCCTTGAATTCATCCCCAACAAACGATCCCCCTAGACGGCGCATAACCGGCTTCCTCTCTAGGAGCCCGACTTTAGGAGGTGTGGGACGAGGTGTTGGCAATGGGGTTCCAACAAGATCCCCTAGGTCCTCAATTCTTGAACACCATCCGTTTAGAAGACCGGACAATTTGTCATCAATTTCGAATGTACGACCATTAGCGACATCATCATTACAGTTGCTCCATAGACCAGGTTGATTGATACCGAGGCTTTCCTGGTTGTTATACACCAAGGTTCTCTGTCGGCTCACGGTTTCCAGCGACTGGTCGGCGTCAAAGATTGATCCGGCCAAGTCGCTCAAGTATTCCATCGTTTTGGAATATTCTACATCTTCATCGTTGAGGATAGAGTTAAGTTATGTCCCGTTAATAGAGGGGGAATTGGGGACTGATGAAGGAGAGACAACATACCCAACACCTTTTCCGTGCCTTCTCCGGGTTCTCATGTTGAAATATCTTAGATTTTTCTGGCAGGTCGGACCAAATTGTCACAGGATTTTTTTTCGAAGTACCTCTTTTTCGCACTAAGAGGTTCTTGTGATGACGCCTAGACCCCGTCTAAACAAGCCCTTGACACTCACGTACTTTGTATATTAGAGTTACGCAAATAAGAACACACACAATATTACACGAGACTACAAGAGAGAAGGAGAGCTTTTATTTCTTGAGAGCAATTTCAATACAAAGCTAAGTCTTTTCAGAATTGTCTACCAAATGATTACAGCAATTCCTCTATTTATAATACAACAGAGTGGCTACAACTCAGCCACATAAGTAGGTAACCGCCAACTAACATAGATAACTATCCACTAACTTATCCATGATGTTGTGCTTCCTCAAACGTGGGATAACTTCCCACTTACTTGCTGATTGACTCCTTAATTCAAGGAGAATGATGAGGGACGTGGGTGGTTACTCAACTGCCCACTCCTCTCACACCCTAAGTAAACGCCGCGAGTAACCGCTCGCATAATGACGTACAAGTGTCCGCTACACTTGTCGTCACTGTCCAAAGCCATGACTATAACCGCCATGGGTAACCGCTCACCAAGTCGGGAGTAACCGTCCATGACATTGACGCAATCGCTCCTAAGCCAAGCGTAACCGGTTATGGCCTTAGACGCAACCCCTCATTGTCAGACGAAATTACTCGCCATGTCAGCGTAATTGCTTATGTAGAGTGGGAGTGTGCCCTCTCACACGCCTGGTAACCGTTCCCCTTTTTAAGGAGACATGGGACAACGTTAGTGGTTATCATAACCACCCACTACTCATGATAAGTTACCTTAACCGCCCCTTAAAATAAGGAGTAACCGCCCTTATTTCAATGAACTAACCATGTAACACCCCTCTGAGGACCACGAGCCCGCTAGTAGATATTGTCCTCTCTGAGCTCTAGCCCGCAAGGTTTTGCTTTGGAGTGGGAACGACCCACCCAAAAGGCCTCTACTAGGTTGAGGTATCCACCTCTATATAAAGAAGGCTTTGTTCTCCTCAACTTTCGATGTGGGATGGCTTTTACTCCCTTTCCTGGAAAAGCCATCCCACATCGGAAGTTGAGGAGAACAAAGCCTTCTTTATATAGAGGTGGATACCTCAACCTAGTAGAGGCCTTTTGGGTGGGCCGTTCCCACTCCAAAGCAAAACCTTGCGGGCTAGGGCCCATAGAGGACAATATCTACTAGCGGGCTCGTGGTCCTCAAAGGGGTGTTACAAACCACCAGCACTAGGCATACGTTGGTAACTGCCGCCAAATCACTCAACAACCTAGTTTTATAACCGTTGGGCGGTTACCAAGGTATGGTAACCGCCTCTAATCCTCCTTTGTTCGCTCGTAGTCTTGGCAACTGTCGCCAAGTCATCAAGCCACGCTCTTTAATAACTGACAGACGGTTACAATCGCATGATAACCACTCTCCACGATCCCACGCTAGCCGTAGCGTTGGTAGCCGTCACCAAGCTACTTAGTCTACCACTGCTGAGCGGTTACCAACGCATGGTAACCGTCTCCCATAATCCCACAACGTGGATATTTGTGTGACTGTCATGCTAAGGATCCCTTGATGCTGGTTAAACGGATGAAACCATCAACACCGTGCGTCGTGCTACCATACGAGACTTAACGGAACCATCCTCGGGTTCACTCGCACGTTTCACTACGTGCACCCATCTCAAATCTTGTTCCATCTCTTAGGGCACTCAACCTGGACACGAAAGGGTCAAGTGTAAATCCCTTGTCGGTTACGACACTCGAGAGCTATATACCTTAACCGACATGGCCTTGTCCGACGCTTAGCATTGCGCCTAGACGTAATCGACTCTTAAATAAGTGCCGACAAAAGTGACGGTTACAAACCTCCCCCGCTAAATGGAGGCTGACGTCCTCGTCCGTTTTAACTACTGAGGCAATTTGTCGAGGGGGTTCCACGCTTCCCTCGCACAAAATCCTCATAAGTAGTCAGCGACGTTTTCCCAATGCTTACGCTTGTTATTCGATCCCGGAGAGGCAGCGACGTTGGTAGCACCTGGCTTAAAATCAACAAAGCGTCAGCAGCAACAAAGGCCGCGGATAAAGTCTTAATGTTTTGCCTACGCAATTCAGTTTGCGCTCCAGTCTTTAAACCATAAATGAAATTAAACAGCTTATCTTCCTCCGACATGTTCTTGATGTCTCGCATCAACGAACTAAACTCCTTTACATAGTCGCGGACAGAACAAGATTATTGAAGTCCTTTCAATGCCTCACGAGCATGCCACGAGGCGTTGTTAGGAAGAATTGTACCTTGATTTCCTTCTTCATCACATCCCAATCCACAATAGGATCCCTTCCAGCCACGTTATAAGTTCCACACGAGACCACCACCACAGCTTGGCGTCTCCCGATAGATACATAGCCGCAACCGAGACCTTGTCACGATAGCCGACGTGAGCAACTTTAAAGTATTGCTCAATGTCCCACAAGAAGTTTTCGAGATCATTGGCACTTCGATCTCCCGAAAAATCTTTCGGTTCTGGAATCTTGAGTTTGAAAGATTCACCTCTCCTCTTTCGAAGTCTCTCATTTTCCCTTCGAAGATCTTCCACCTCATTACGAGGGGGAGAAGGGGGAGGAGGAGGCGGAGGTAACAATGACGATTGTTTTAATCAAAGTCAATGAAAGAACTAATAGAGCTCATGAATTAATGGAGAAAAATAGAAACTAGAGTTAAATAAAATATAGAGAGAAAAAACAAGACCAGAACTAAACTAAAACCTAAGAAATCAAACTAACGTCGAAAAGGGAGGGAGAGGAGAGATATTCCTAATCTAAATAATATTCAATAACCTAATAGGACTAGGTTAGTAATTTACAAGATAAGAAAAGTCTTGAATAAAACATTAATGGCCGGATTAGTGATCCGCACGTACGCGTGACAGATTCCAGCAGAAATAGTGCAATTTTCCAGAAGGCATAACTTTTCGACTAGAAGTCTTCTCGGGACGTGTGACCTATCGTTGGAAAGCTCTTCAAGTATAGTTTTCAAATATGCTGGAATTACTAGATTTTAACAAGTACATCAAAAGTTATGCTTAGAAGAGTAGACGTGACTTTTTTCACATTTCTTTTAATAATTTACCGCTTCGTTTTTGCTCAAACTCGTACTATGACATATTCATACCATCCTTATTCATTATAGCTTCTTTCCAAGTGCTCCGAAACCACAAGCTTAGCTAATCATACTCCAAATACGTTTTCATTACCTGAAATTCATCAAAAACAAGAAAGCATACCGAATAGGAGTAGAATAACATAACTTAAGAATATGATGCAATAATGAAGCTAAATATGAAACTAAATGCTCTAAAATACAACCTGAATGCACCTAAAAACTATATATAAATATGACTTATCAAGACCGTGCACCAATACTTCTCTAAGTTTTCCGTCTTCGATGCTTGCATCTATGTGGTGTACCTACCATAATAGATGATTTAATCATATAACATTTTTGCTTCCTCAAAATAATCTTTCACATTATTGAAATTAAATGAAAATGAACCTAGTTAGGTAGCCGCTCTCCAATTTCATTGATGATCAATGAACCTGATTTTGAGGCCACTCTCCAAATTCATTAATGATGAACTTACTTTCATCACTCTCAATGATTTGGTTTTGGGTGTTATTTATTTGTCGCCTTTCATGTAAAATGTCACTTCTAGGAAGAAAAGAAATTACAATGATTGATATAATAGGGAAAAATTGAAATGATCACTCTAATGTATTATTTACTCTAAAACTTCTCTCATAACAATGAGCTTGTTGTAAACTTTTGTCATCGAGACGGACATTAACATCTTTCCCAATCCCTCGAACATCAGTATCACCCAAGTAATTACCGAAATCTCCAATGTCATCATCAATCCTTCTAGGTTTATTGAATATAGTCTCAATCCCTTCCAGAAACCTAGAACAAAACAAAATTGTTTCCTCCAAAATGAAGCCTTAGGCAATAGATCCTTTAAGTTAGGCTTTAGAATGTGTCCTCTCAATAGGATACATCCATTTATATTGCACTGGTTCGCCAAGCTTAGCCTCATCCACTAAGTGAATCACCAAATAAACCATGATTGTAAAAAAAGGAGGCAAAAACTCCATTTCCAACTCACAAAGGGTCATTAATACTATCTTGAGGAGCATCTAACTCCTGTGGATCAAGAGTAGCGAAGCACAACTTCTTGAAAAATGAAGACAAACTAGTAAGAGCGTTAATAACTTTTGTAGCATTAGAAGCTCTTAAAGCAACAGGAAGAATATCTTGCATCAAAACATGGTTGTCATGAATCTTAAGGTTTATCAACTTCCATTGCTTCATGTTTACACATCTGAAAAGATTAGATCCATATCCATCAGGAACTCTTAGTTTAAGTAGAACTTTCAAAAACCTCTTTCTTTCCTCTACAAACATTGTTTATGAGACAAGAGACACGAATTGTTGTCCATTAGGAAGAGATTGAAGCCATAAGTGTGATTTTATGTCTCTCTCTTTAATAGCCTTTTTAGCATCTTCATTATCTCTACATTTACCCATGTCTAGAATTGTTTCCAAAACATTATCACACAATTTTTTTCGATGTGCATAACATCCAAATTATGCCTTAAAAGATTATGCTCCCAATATAAGAGATTAAAAAATATGCTCCTCTTCATACCAACTTCCTTCGCATGAGCATCCTTATTACTCACCTCACCTCTTACTCTTTTTTTCTTCGCTACAACTTTACCCTTCCAAATACATATTCTATTTTATCCCGGTGCCTTAGAATTTCAATCCCACTAGCACGAATAGGAGCTTCTCCATACTCTTCGATTCCATCAAAAATTTCACCCTTAGTGCGATATGAGTGATTTGCAGGTAACCATTTCCTATACTCTCAACAACAAAATTTTGCCTCCAGATTTATAATCAGGGGTCTTATCAATGCATACAGGACACGCATGATAACCATTAGTAATTAAACCCGATAACATGGCATAGGCAGGAAAATCATTAATAGTCCACAACAAAGCTGCTCACAAATTAAAATATTCTTGACTATAAGCATCAGACGCATCAACCCCCTGTCGACAACAATTGTAATTCATGCACTAACGGTTTCAAATATACATCAATATCAATATTGGGCCCAGATTTACTGGGAATAATAATAGACAAAATAAACGATGATGGTTTCATGCATAACCATGGCGGTAGATTGTAAGGAATCAACACCAATGGCCATGTACTATGAGTGGTATTCATTAAACGATAAGGATTAAACCCATCACTTGTGAGACCTAATCGAACCCTATGAGGATCCAAAGCAAAATCACGATAACTATTATCAAGTTGTTTCCACGCTGAGCCATCAGAAGGATGCCTAAACAACTCATCTTCCTTGGAGTCCTTATAGTTATCATGCCATCTCATGTCTTCAGTTGTTTTAGAAGACATGTAGATCCTTTTTAGTCTCGGGATGAGAGGAAAATATCGCATCACCTTAGCTCCCTCGCCTCTCTTACAAGTGCTATTATCTTGATCACCTATATTACCCTTCTTAACCTTGGTTGTCTTCCACCTTGATGTACCACATATATGGCACTTGTCTTCTTCTGAATAGTCACACCAATACAAAGTACAATCATTTAGACAAGCATCAATTTTTTCATATCCAAGGCCCAAGTCCTTTATCATTCTCTTACTTTGTTAATAAGCCACTGGAAACTCTATTATTTGGGGAAATGCATATATTAGAAGCTTGAGTAACATATTAAAAGACTCGGCTGACCAATGATTCATACATAAGTGAAACAAGTGTAACAAAAAAGATAATTTAGAAAAAGTGGTACACCCCTCGTGAAGTTCCTTATCAGAAGCTTCAAGTAACTTTTTATACTTAGCCTCTTCTTCTTTTGAGAAATGAACATCCATAGGCTCTTCATAGGCGATGGGTTCTTCAAACCCTTCGTCATTTTCTTGTGCATCAGATAAATCATTAGAAGTTAGATCAACGCCAAAAGTCAATCTAAGTAGTCTACCCATATCATCTCGACCAATAAAAGTTGTTTGATTGTCAATAGATTCTACACTAGTGCTCCCTTCATCAATCCCAAATTTACGCCGTAGCAAATCTCCATTACCATGAAAAAACCAATTCGTGTACGACTTAAAAAATCCTTTAAACAAAATATGTCGTTCTAGTTCATTCACGGGCAACCATTTATCAACCTTACAATTTGTACAAGGACATCGAATTTTTCCTTCTACCACAGCTTCCTTAGCGAACTCAATAAATTTCATACAACCAACAATATAATCAGGGTGGCCAGTAGGTAGTTCGATCCAACGTGTATCCATATCTATACATAATTAATACTTAAATATGATATAAGAACCAAGTAATAGGCAAGTTTAATAATAAGTATATAAAAATATATAATGTATATTTCCCTCCTAATAACTTGTGATCTATTGAAGTTTTTAAACTAGATTTATCCTAGTACAGTATGATATAACTCATTCACACTCTTCTTCTACCATACACTTGTTTCTCACAAACCCAAAACCCAAAAATAAAATATACTAATAACATACATAAGTGATCCCGATACTTGCAATGATGCATAACTTGGATGTTGAGCTGCCAAAATGACATGAAATGAGTCCTGGACCACGGAAAGAATAGATCCAATCAAAATTCTAAATTCTTATTGTTTCAGGAATTCAGGCGAACACTAAATTCTTTATAAATCTTGCGAAATATTCAGTAGCAGTTTTGTTTCTGTAGTCTGCCTAGTTTGAAATTCTAATTATGCAAATAGCTGTAACAATATTATGTTCTATGTTATGAATGAGTTTGACTTATTAGCTGTGTGTTCTTTCAGGTCAGAGTGGTTGTAATTGACAGTTTAACATTTTATTTCCATCAAGATTTTGAGGACATGGCCCTCAGGACTCGGATTCTTGGCGAGATGGCACTGAAATTGATGAAGCTTGAACATAAGTTCAATCTGGCTGTAAGTGAAAGTCTTGCTCTTAAACTCTTCCCTGTCGTAAGGTGCACTTGGGCTGAACAAACTGATGAGAGTCTACTTGATGTTAGTCTCACAAACTGACATATGTAAACACAGATTCATCTCAGGAAGCTTAACTTATTTGCTTAGAACTCAGAAGTGTACAAATAGGTCCTATAGTTTTTCTTGATTGACAGTTTTAATTGGGTACATGAAGGGACTGGAAATAAAGTTTTGGATTTATTCTCACCTTGGTTTGCCTGCTGGGCATAGTCTCATCAGTTGCGGCATTCGATATCGAACTGTCAATGCTGAATTTTCATGGTGGGTTGGTTGATGATGAGGTGAATCAGGATGATATTGATGATATGAGTGAACATCAAGTGGATTCAGTTCTGGGAGAGGATCAGTCTGCTGAGAATATTGATACTAGTGCTAAGAAGAAACATCTAAGAGTTGCAAGCATAGGCTACAACTTGGTTCCCATCACAACAACCCTTCATTCTACGCCCCTAATAACCCAGCAAATTAGTTGATATCTTGAAGACCTCATAATTTAATACCAGTTACCCGCAAAAAATTGGAGCCAAAATTTCAACCCACCTCCCAATTATGTTTTGGAAAATTCAACTACCTCAAGGATATCTAAATCTCCGGCAACTTTGCATACTATCTCAACAAATTAATTTGCACAATAACATAGATTTAAACGATTAAACAACACAAAGATGTAAACTAACCAATTTTCAACGTCTAACATAAACAACTCAACGAACTCAGATGAGATTTTGCAATAATAAGCGAAAAAAAACCTGCATATATCAATATATATGGTATTCATCAAATTGCATTTATAAAGTTTCAAACTTTTCAGAGCAATTAACCAATTCAGCTATAAGCTTTCCCCAGAATAATAATGATAACAGATTGCGGTTCACCTGTAAACGCTGGCAATACCGAACCGGAGCGCCGGAGCCGTGTAAACGCCGGAGGATGATAACCTAGCCGTGTGAGAGATTGTAGGGTTTATCAATTATCAATCGAGGACCCAAGAATTTGATGGGACATATCACTGAAATTTTAGGGTTTATCTAATACCAATGAGAACGCAAGAATTTGCGAGCTTGATGCCGTTTACAAATCCCAGAATTAAAGAGAAAAATATGAGGAATGAAAGAATTTGGAAGAATTCAAATTTTCGAGAAGTCTGGAGTCAGTTAACAGAGTTGAGAGATACTCGGATGAAGCTGAACGTGCAAATTAGAGTGGAAGCGGGTATTTCAAAATCGCGCCTAATTAAACGGGGTGTGTCCACTACGCGTGACTTTTTTTTATAAATTAGACGCTTTTAGATCAATGTCATTGGTGATGAGTGTGTTTACCAAATTTTCGTACTTACTCATGTTTTGATATGACTTTCTTACTGATTGAATCGAATGAATGAAAAGGAAAGGTTGCTTTTAGGAGAAATCTGTCCCCGTAAGAGGCGTTGCAAGCAAATAGTTTTTTGAAAAGCGGCGAAGCTTGTCTTGTAGAAAATAGAAAAGTTGTATTGTTATTCGTAGAGGGGTCGAGGAAGAATATTGGGTTCGAGTCCCGAAGGTAGGGGATGATTCTCGTCTCCTCATAAATCTAAAAAAGGAGCTGGGGCCGGATCACCCTATTATTCAATTTGTTCTAAAAAAAGCGAATAAAGAGGGGAAAAATCGACATCGACAAAGAATGACGAACATAAAATCGTGAATGAAAAAGCGTTAGGCAAATGATCTACTCTGTTAGGTTAGAAGGTGCAAAATCACTAGGTGCCGAAGCTGCTTCCGATACTTACCAAGCGAATTTGCTAGATGCATCCGGAGGTCTGCACTAGGTGCCGGAGCTGCTTCCAATACTTACCAACGAATTTGCTAGATGCATCCGGAGCGTCTACACTAGGTGCCGGAGCTGCTTCCAATACTTACCAAGGAATTTGCTGATGCATCCGGAGCGTCTGGATCAGGGATGCCTGAAGTTATTCTTCAGGGAATACCAATTCCTCCGGGTATCGATCTAGCCTCAATCTATTATTCGCCATTTTTCTTCAGTGCCTCTGTTTGGATCCCGGTATATTGAGGATCCTTTGATTATCTCGAAGCTCAGTAATTTCAATAATTTTTATTATTCTACAAAAGGATTTTTATCAAGGGACCATACAAGGGGCCTATATCAAATCCCTCCAAGAGGAATTGGACAAAACTTCACCCGCTTTACTAGCGGGAAAAACTGGACTTCCTACTCATAGAGAGTACAACTCTTGGTATAACGTTTATGCTAAGAATATGGGTCTCGGTGTGCCCGTACATGATTGG
Source organism: Beta vulgaris subsp. vulgaris (assembly GCF_026745355.1). NCBI lineage: Eukaryota > Viridiplantae > Streptophyta > Magnoliopsida > Caryophyllales > Amaranthaceae > Beta > Beta vulgaris. The sequence continues at coordinate 49,161,533 of NC_079209.1, read as the reverse complement.
TATGTGAAGAACTTTGGTAAATTTGTCCCTTCCCCCCTGGAGCCCCTCTTGACTGACAATTTTGGTTTCTTTTTTATTGGCATCCTTCTCATAGTTGTGTTTTCTATCTCTCTATTATTATGGCGCAGAAAGAGAAGAAGAAATTTCAAGTGTAGAGCAAGCCTTCATGTACCGGGGTTCCCCAACAGGGGCCTGCCAGCTCAGGAAGCCAAACGCCCGATACCGGTAGAAGGGTCCCATCCCCCTTTCTCTTTCTTTATTACAACCTTACTTTTTGATGTCAAAGACCAGGAACTACGCGCAAATTCTCATTGGATCTTGGTTGTTCTTAACAGTGATGGCTATTCATTTAAGTCTTTGGGTAGCACCACTAGATTTTCAACAAAGTGGAATTCTCGTATTCTCTATGTACATGTCTGTGGCTCGGATGAGTATTCTTGTTTATATCGTTACCTATAACACTTTCTTGTTCCTATTAACAAAACATCCTCTTTTTCTTCGCTCTTCCGAAACCGGTACAGAAATGGGTGCTTTTTCTACATTGTTTACCTTAGTTACGGGGGGGTTTCGGGGAAGACCCATGTGGGGGACCTTTTGGGTGTGGGATGCTCGTTTAACTTTGTATTCATCTTGCTCCTTATTTACTTGGGTGCGTTGTGTTTTCAAAAGCTTCCTGTAGAACCGGCTCCTATTTCAATCGTGTGGACCGATCGATATACCAATAATCAAGTTTCCAGTCAACTGGTGGAATACATCGCATCAACCTGGAGCATTAGCCGATCTGGTACATCAATACATGTTCCTATGCTCATTCCAATCTTGTCTAACTTTGCTAACTTCCTCTTCTCAACCCATCTCTTATTTGTTATTGAAATATGTCTTCCTATTTCATCTTTTCTCGAATCTCCTTTAACGGGAGAAATAGAAGCTCGAGAAGGTAGTTTACGTGCTTAGTGCTTGCATTTAAGGAAGACTCAAACCTAATTCACTCGCGGAGTCTTTTTGCATCCATTGAATTACTAATTCTTCTAACTTTCTATTTATTGAGATTAGATGTAATTCAGAATAAAGGCTAATATCTTGTCGAAAGGCGGGAGGGTGCCGAGACCCGGGGCAACGGGGTCTTCCCATCATGATAGACTAAAGGGAAAGTCGCTCGGAGATATTGGTTCGAATCTAATTCATCATTCCAGTTCATAAGGCCTTCATTCAATAGAAGTTTAGGATGGAGCGATTACTAATAGACGGATGGGATTGTTTGCAACAAAGTGTCTATATAGCAAGGACTCTTAAAACTATATATATCACCTCCACTCCACTTATGAACAAAAAAACCATCAAAATCTACTTTATGAAGTGTTTTTTTTTTGTTCTGAAATATGTCAATATGGATATCATTTTATAGAGGGGAAAAATATATGAATTTTGGTATTTATTTTTATTTTTTTTGAAATAGGAATTTTCTGGGAAATTTGGAAATTTCCATGAAATTTCCCAAAAATAGTCAGCAGCAGCCATGTGGCAGCGTGCCACTGGCTGGCTGTGTGTCATGCTTCCAGCTTTTTGCCAAAAAATAATTTAAAAACTCCTCCTTTTCTCTCAATGCAACGTGAACAAATTGTTCACATGGTGAACAATGACACATTGGATCATTTGGTGAACACTTTTTTCTCACCAATGGGATCCAACTTTTTTTTGTTCAATCCAAAATTTCAGATTTTCATGACCAAACTCATCACCAATGGCATTGCTCTTAGATGTCGAGATACATAATGAATATAAAAGCGTACATATCTACTCAAATTTATTCGCGCAAGTTAATTTGTACGAGAAGTCGAGAACCCTCTTAAAAGCGTAGAAATTAAAGTGTGTGTATTATTCAAAACATAATCATAAACATGAGAGTAACAAGTAGTATTTGGTCTAGTGGTTTGGTTTGTATTTTACAACCTCAAGGTTGTGTGATCAAATCTCACTAGAGGCACTTTGGAAGAGGGATTTCCCTTACCATTCCTCTACTCCCAAGTGGCCTTACTTGCAAACCCGGATCGGGTTAACCTGTGCGAGGTTCTGATCCGGTTAGGATACCTTCTCCTTACCTTAAAAATAAAACATAAATATAAGAGTACTCAATTTTCATAAATTATAATATAGTACTATAATTTCCAACTCATAAAACCCTAAAAATTCATGCTTTGATGCTTAAAACTCTTACTTAAACAAAATTAATACATTTGAAATTTAATTACTTTACTACCCAAATCATATAATCTAAAATTTATATTGAAATCATCAAAACTACAAACTTTAATCATAAAAACATTAATCAAGCTTTAAAACATAAGCTTAACATTAGATAACCTAAAATTTATATTGAAATCATCGAAACTACAAACTTTAATCATAAAAACATTAATCAAGCCTTAAAACATAAACTTAACATTAGATAAAATAGGAGGAAGAGAAAAACCAAAGAGAGGGAGGGAGAGAGAGTCGGCACCGAGGAGGAGGGAGGAGTAAGTGTCGTTGGGACGAAAGAGGAGAAGACCGAAGGGGAGGGGAAAGTTTTGTGAGGAGCGAGAGGATATAAATTAGGGTGAGCGATTATTGTGCGGGAAATTTTTGGTTTAGTTTGGATTTATATAGATAACCCCTTGTGGGTTTAGGAAAATAATATGTGTGGACTTTAAAATAATTGATTGGGTGCTTAAGTTGAGTTAGGCTCCTTTAACCCATTTTAAAATCCTTTATACTACAATTCAAAGATGTTTAAAACTATTGAATAATTTACAAAGTATGACTAAATAAGATATTTGATTATTCAAAATCATAAAATAATCCCTTTCACTTTAAAATAGTCAAAACTCTAAGAATTTATTTATATACAAACATATATATAAATATTCATTAAAACATATTTATAAAATCCATAAAATTATGGGGAATTATAGTAGAATAATAGAAGAGGGTGTAGGATGGATTTTGAAAAATGTAAGTTTTTGACATTGGTTGAATATGATTTGGTAGATTGATAGTAAAGATCAGTTGGATAATAGGGAGAAGGTAGACATGTATGACGATTATAACTCTACCATGACCAATTTTCTAGATGCATTTTTTCTGGACAGACTCGACCTTGCATTAGAACATTGATTGTTTTAATTAGGTGAGAACCATAGAATGACCATTCTTTTATGCAAATGCAAACGGATCTAACCTAGGATCGACCACCACCACGACTAAATCGACGAAAAGCATGCGATGCATAGACTATGTGTCACCCAGCATTAATGCGCAAGGCGCACAATCGTTCATCTGGCTTGGGAGTGGTGCACCAAGCGCACCTTAATGCGCTTGGCACACTACTCCCCAACATGTTTATTGGGACTTAGGCGAGGTTTTGGCCAATTGAAAATCTTTTATTTTTTTTGAAATGTGACTTTAGGAACTTAGGCATAACAATGCCAATCCGACAAGTTAATAACATACAAATTTGCAATCACAAGCTAATGTCATGTAACATGTATGCAAAAGTTCCAAAAGTTCTATGTTTGAAACTATGGTCAAGTTTAGGTTAAGTATGAAAGGGTCCATGACTAAGAGATTGATCCCGTGCCTCTGCTTAAAGAGGTGGTCACGTGTAAGACGCACTCCAATTCTCAAATCAAGAACAAGAGAACAATGCCATGATTGGGTAGGTTTGCTTATGAATAAGATCCAACACTATTGCTCAGGAAGTTTTTTGGAAGGACAAAGTGTAAATCTCCTGGGGGTGACCTCGCGCATAGAACATGCGCAAATGAGGCAAGGAACCATATCGCCCATTGTCGGCCCATCGATTCATGTCATTTTTTATGCAATAGAATAACCATAAAATATTCTCATGCACTCTAAAAATATTTAATCTAGGTTGGTTCAGGAAACACATAAAAGACTATTTTTTAGTTATATGTTATTATGCAATCAAATTACAGAAAATCTAGCAAGTTGTACAAGTTATATGATTAATATTAGTATAGTTCTCTAGGCCTTTGATTAGCAAAAATAACATGTGAGGTGATGAACGCATTAACATAACAATCATGTAGCATGCATATGAATATGGTAAATAAATAAAAAAAGAAAGAAAAAGGTTATGATGTACAAAGGAACGATTTTATATTAAAGATTTACATCATGAAAGAAATAGTTAGTAACTTCAATATGAAAATAAAAAATTCATTCAAGCACCCCCATGATTATACTATGGCTCGGGTCTAAGAGATTGACAACCTTCGAGGCGAGCAATCGTAAAGCGTGAAGATATGAATGTGTATGTATGTCTGAAAATATGTGTTTGTGTTTTTGTCAGAAAATATGTGTTTTGTAGGGAGGTTTTGTAGGTATTTGTAAAGTGTATAGTCATAATGTAAGAGTCTGAAAATTGAAGTGTTGTTGTAACAGCCCGCTCTTCCGAGGTGCTAGCGAAATACACTCGACAACTATAAATAGAATCCAAATCTTAATTAATAAAATCGCAGCGGAAAAACAACCTTAAGTACACCAATATCTCCAATAATATTCTCAAATATCATATACAACGAAACATAAATAACTATTCTCAAATCAGCTATCTATATACAAACTCAATCCGTAATCTAGGACGACACCATAATCTTGCTTCACTTCCATTCTCGAGCTCTTGATACCAAACCTGCAAATTCAGGGAGAAAATACAAAACAAACAAAATTCCAAAATGAGTGGAAAACTCGTAACCTTTACTTCAGCCCGTTTAAAACATTTTATTTCTCCAATCATTTCCTTTTCATTACAACGCTGGCATAGCTCATTCTCTTAAACAAATCAGTGGCAAGTACGAGCTTTGGAAAAACGACAAACGCTGCCTCCAAGGTTCGTTATGGAGCCCAACAATACTACCCCCAAGGTTCGTTATGGAGCGTAGCCGACCGTATCAGGTCAAAAAATAACCATCCTCCACCCATACCTTGCCCACTTTCTATTTTCAGTTCATAAACTAAGCCAGCAAAACAGTTGCGTATTCATAATCAATCAATAACATTTCATCATCACATTCATATCTATGGCCATAGTACGAACTTAAGTATTATAAAAATAGAACAAAAATCCACACACACATGGGCATGAATAAATCATTTTACTGAACATAAAAGTTACCTGAAACGTTATTCAATTCTGAACAACACCTTCAATAATCTTCATCTCCAAATGAGATTCAATTCCATAATCATCCTCCATAATAACCTTACGATAATAACAATAATCAATAGGATCCTCACTAAATAAGAACTAATTTGAACTAAATCTCCCAAATAGAAACTAACTAATTCTATACTAGGAAACCAAACCATACCCAATTCCAATACAGAAATTATCTACCTTAATCTTCTCCTAATTCTCACTTCGTAACTATAACTCCAAACCATGGAACTGAGTCGACCAAACTTAATTAGCAAACTTAATTACACAAATAAGAAATTATAAAACATTCCTCCTTTTGAGAATAAGGATAGTTAGTATTATTAACAGTAACACAACACACTACAACACTTCGATAACCCACTAACAGTAAACCACCGCTACAACGACACAACCACCATTAAAATATCAACAACGCACAACCACACCAACCAGCAACCTAACAACGCCAATAACCATAACACCGAACAACACAACAACCCACAACAATAGAGCAACAACAACAATAACAACGCAGCAACAATAACAAACGACAACAACTTGGAATTAATTTACAAATAAAAGGGTCTAAAAATAAATAAATTTACCTCTACTCTACTAGGAGCAGCGAAGAACAGAGAAGAACCGAGAAACAGAGAGGTTGAGGGAAGTTTTCGAAGCTTCGGTGCACAGCAGCGGAGCTTCGCGAGGCTCGCTGAGCACCGGCGACATAGCAGCAGGCCACGGCGGCGCATAACAGCAGCAACAACCAGCCGCAACGACGACACAAGAACAGGGGAGAGAAAACAGGGCTACAGCGACCACGAACAACAACACAACACACGAGGGAGATGAACAGGGGCTGCGAAGTGCAGCGCAGGTCTCCGACAGCCGTCGAAAAACATCGGCGAGGCAGGAGGGTGGAGCTCCGGCGAGGCAGAGAGCAGGGGCGAGAGAGAGATTAAGGAGTTTGGGGGGGTTTAATTGGGGTTTCGGGTTTTCACACGGGAAGAGAGAGAGAAAAGGTTTTGGGGTTTTGGAGTTTTTGAGAGACACGGGAAAACTGAAGCAAAGGCCTTGGGTTTTGGTTTTATCCTCATGACCGACAAAACAAATAGGAAAAGAGCTTTGTTTGGTTACTTTGAAAAATAACCGACAAAGGTAATTTGGGTTTGGGTTTCTATTTTAGGCAAAATACGACTCAACTAGTTGCACAAAACCCAAAATATAAAATAATAATAATAGAAATAATCTTATATAATTAAACAAATAATTACATTAGAAATACGACAAATAAAAATCACATCCCACAACACAAATAAAATAAGATTTCCGAAACATAATTAAGTTAATAAATATAATCAACATATAATAAACGTTATTAAAAATAGGGCTATTACAGTTGTAGTATGAAAATCATATGAAATCAAGACCTATTTATAGGGAAAACGAAAATGTTGTCACGCGCTGGGTGCGCCAGGCCCAACACCGACCCTATATAACGTACGATCATACTTGCCAGTGCGCCTGACGCAGCATACCCAATAAGCTATGAACACGTGATATGCGTTTTAAAAAGATAATAAAGTTTGCGTCGCATAGAGGAGTGCGCCAAACGCACGACTCTGTGTGACGCATAATGCCACGTGTCAGGCGCACATTGGTGCGCAAGAAATAGTTGAACAAAGGTGCGTCTGGAGCACGATGGTGCGCTAGGCATATGGTGTTGAGCCAGGCGCACGATGATGATGCGTTAGGCGCACAATAGTATGCTAGGCGCATCACCTGGATTTTGATACGTTTTGACAGCTCTTTTGTAAAACGTGTTTTAACGATTTTCTTTTATCTTTTGACTCCGAAAATCCAATTTTAATTATGAAAATGTCTTTGGAAATATTTATTTATTAAAATAAAACAATTAATTAAATTATTGGGCTTTTTCAAAAGATTTGGCTCAAAAGGTTATTTATGGGCTCAAAAGGTTATTTATAGGCTCAAAAATGCAATTAATTATCAGGAATAATTAATTGGGCTTTAAAATAGGACTTTGAAACATTAAAAATAGTTTTGCGATGACTTTTTGGTCTGCTGTTCCCTTGGGTCGGATCAATTAAGACTACGATATGTTTCATCATCGGGTCCTTAAATGGGGAGGCACGATTATGTGTCTACGGGGTGAAGGAATTACTCTAGCAGATAAAGACATCTTCCACAAATAAGTATCCATAGCCAACCCCTCAATTAAATCCCAACAATAATCAGGAGATTGGAATAGAAATCCACCATTAGACATATATTCTACCACCATCCTAGTTTCTTCATTTAACCCCTCATAAATCACCACACATATTTCATAGTTCAATTTCATGATTATGAGCAATAAAATCACCAAGTCTATCATATTATTTTCAAAACACTTCATTCTCATATTGAGGAAAAGAAAAAATTAATATAGATTTACTGGCATGAATTTGGGGTTCATTGAATATATATATGGTAATTCATGAGAAATCATGCAAAAATTGGAAGAGACTTTTGATATAGTGGACCAAAATTGAAAAATGAGAATCCCACGAATTATGAATATATTGCCAATCAAAAGGATTATCATCATAAAAATTAATGACATGGTTCCATTGAAAAAGTAGAAAAATAAAGTTAAAATAATATTCGCAAGAAAGAGCAAAAAAAAAAAAAATACAGTTTGTCTCACCAATAATAAAAACTAAATAAAATAAATTATCTCCTAGGCAATGGCGCCAAAATTTGATAGACGTGTCGCACAGCTAACAAAAATAAATAACCTAACTAACCACCTAATTGTGTAGTAGGGTAAGTAAGGGTCGATCGCACAGAGAGAAAGTTGTTATATGATTAGCCTTTAAAGTATGGTAAAACTAAAAAGGTTAATATCAATTATGGTTGAATCTAATATACTAATCAATATATAAATAAAATACTAGAGTTAAGTATCCCCACCGTCATGAATTAATACAATAATAGTTCCTACCCCAAACGAATCATTAAAATGTTCACAAGTAAAAGTACACCCTATAAATGCCCGTCAAAAAAAAGTACACCCTATAAATACCATAAACCTCTCTTGAGTATCTATGGGTTCTCTAATACGCACTCATGTCTATGTGGAATCATGCAAATTAAAGACTTAGAATGCAACACTCTAACCTCCTAACAATCCATTCTACCTTCTCCCAGTGATAACTTCATATCCTTAAGTGAAATAATCAAATCCATCAAAACCAACTCCTTTGTGATCAAGATAATGAAATGATAATAATACTCATTATCCCTAATTTAGTATTGAAAATTACACAATCAATTAAGCAAGAACAATAAAATAATTAATTTGAGGATTTAAAGGCATAATAATGAATTAATTTATAGTAGTGTTCAACTTAACCATAGATAAAGAACTACTCAAATATAATTGAAATAAATAGAAACTAGAGAACAATATGTAAACTTTATAATAGAAAACAAAAGAGAAAAGAGGAAGAAAATTAATACTTGAATTAGAGGGAAAACTTAAAGTCTTGGAGAAAAATGAAGATATGCAAGTTTCTCTCTCAAACTTCTCTCTAGAAACCCTCAAAAGTTATACAATAAACTCTCTCCCTCATCAAACAAATAAAAGAGTATTTATACTTTCCTAAAACAACAAAAAAACAGACAATATAAAGCGTGCTACGGAACAGACCAACACGTCGTCTCAAAGTTGACACAGACGTGCAAACCTATAACCATATAAACGGGTATACGAAAATAAGCTACCGCCTCAAAGAAATCATGGTAACACAGACGTGTCAATAAAAATGACACAGACTTGTCAATAAAAGTGACACAGACATGTTGACCTACTGTGATCATTAGATTCTTCCGATGAACTTTCGAAGTGTTATAACTTTTGATCCGGAGCTTTGTATTGTACATGTAATATATTCGTTGGAAAGCTCTTGAAGTCTAGTATCCAACCCAATTGAAATTACCCCATTATTATTTTTTTGTCAAAAGTTAAGATCAAATTAGTGAAGAGGTGTCATATTTCGTACAATTCTAATCCGTTTTGGGTACATGATTTATCATTTTGAAGTTCATCCAAGTGTTTTTATCAACACATCCTCAGATAAGAGTCTAAAATACTGAAATCATATCAATAGACCAAACAACCCGCGAAAGCACCATAGCTTATAAAAAAGAACCTAAATATACATAAATACAATGTAAATACTCTAATACTACATGAGAATGCACGCTAATATGTAACTACATGATCTTAGAAGTTAGAATATACACTTATCAATGGTGTACATAGTTATAGGTTGAAAATTTTGCTTACATGTCAAAACTAACATGCAAAAGTATGCAAGTACAATAGAATGAACATTAAGTCAAATCGAAAGAACATATTAAAATTATACGAAAAAACTAAATGCAACCCTAAGAGCTGCATATAAGAAGGTAAAATTGAAAAAAATATTAATTGATCATTTATTTCATAGATTAATACAAACTTTTGTCATAAATTGTCAGTTAATTTTCATTTTAAGCAATGTATTTATCTCTATTATATAAGCCAAGGGACAATGGTGTCTTCCTTGAAATTTACTTGATTGCATAATAGAAATATTAGAAATTTCCACACATAAACTTGCCAAAAAAAAATCAATCAAATCTAACCCCTCTCCAACCCCCATTGCGGGTACAATTTTAATTTTCATCTCGCCCCATCGCCGCCAAAGTGGGGTAGGGATGGGTCTAGGTTTGGTGGGGATGGGATGGGTCTCCTAATTAACCCGCACCACTGCCATCCCTACCGCTAACCTCTCTAATAGCTAAAACTAGCAGCAATTGCAATAGTTAACAATTACGTCAATCGTTATATTTGTCAAACATGAAAAATTGAGCTAAAGTGCGCTAGAAAGTGAAAAAGTAAGAAAGCGTGCTCAATATTTTTTTTATTAGGAAAGATAATTGATCCGAAAATTAATCTCTGCTAAGCTATTAGCCTACAGGACACACCAGTTCAGAAATTGGATATAAAGCTAAACAACTCAAAAGTCAATATCCCATCATACTATTAAGATAAGAATTCGAATCCTAAGCAATACCCTGGAATTCGCAGTGGTACTGAGCTACCACCTCTCCCTCAACAAGCATACTCTATATAAGGAGACAGAAAGATTTTTGGTATAAATCCCACTTATCATTTACTGTTGAAACACTCATACGGGGAGCCATCAAATTTAAGTTACATAGTATTGGGTGAGCGAAAAATCAATCCGACTTTGCTAATCTGTTGTCTCCTGCAAGTTAGTAGAAGAGTTACAAAAGGAAATACTGTATTGGTCAACTTCTTTCCTTGTTTGACATACCATATGATATTGCATGAATTTAGCCAATGGAATCCATATCAATCAAAGCTCAATTTTTTTATAACTAATAGGTTGCGTTTCTTTCACGAGCACTTGAGAAGAAAGACACAATGTAAGAGACATGTTCAAAGAATAACTTGACAATGATGGGCACACTTGCATAACAATTTGTAGCAATGACGAGATTAAGCTGAATAGATAACCTCCAACTTCTTTCTTTTTGAAGAGAGGATTTATTCACGACAAAAGGGGGAAAAGATCACTAACTAAATAACGAGAAATTACAGTGGCGATCCCCCATATGACCGAAAAAAATCAATCCATCAAACAGCTTACAAAAATGAGTAACTCAAAGCATACATGTGGAGCAACATTTACACAAGTTAACTAGCACTGAAGAATAGACTCCACAAGGTCTTGCAGCGGAGCTAGCTCCCCCTTGTCGATCAAGCGAAATTCCTGTAACATAACAGGACTGTATCAGGAAACGGAAACATGTATTTCACAAAATCTCTACATGCTTGGTCATATGAAGGCGTCTACATGATTAAGATGGTTGTGTTTTTAGTGCTTTTATGGTGGACATGAAGATATATGGGACGTAAAATCTATAAGAATTCGAATGCTGTAACGTTGTTTTATTGACAAAAATATACATTATACATATTCACATCGTCGGATGTTCTACTTTCTATACTCAACTAAACAACTTTTTACACTTCTCATGAAACAAAACTTCCTTGGCATTGAAATGCCTAGATTATTACATTTCTTAGATTCAACCTAACAACCACTATATAAACTCGCCTAAGATGACAGCAAGACTTTGTGTTCATTTATGTACACACTATTCAAAATCAATAGTCAATCATGGTATTTTAGGATGTTGAGGAAAAGTTGTCACCTTCCCTAAAGTAACAACGGTTTCAGATTGGATTTTTTTCCAGATACACTTACCTAAATTAAGAGAGTGGGAGGGGATTGGATAAATATAAATCAATACAAAAAAGTAGTCTTTCACACTTTTGTAAGTTCATATCATTCTTAGATAAGAGAAGCTAAGATAATGAGACAACTAATGAAGGATGTAGGGGGTACATGATCACTAGAAAGACAGAAAGTTCGACAATGATTCAAAACATTTCATATGCCAGAAGGTAATGCAAAACCAAATCAAATAGGAGACGGTTAGGAAACAAAAACAAGTTACAGCTGCTAAATCAAACACTTGAAGGGCAACGAAGGAGAATGGCAGGGAAGATATAACAAAGTCCATAGCACCAGGCTAAAACAGAGAACATACCCATGTAAAAAGAACGAAATGCTTAAAGCAAGTGTTTAGATGGGCTTCTTCTTTCAAGCTCACAATCTTCTGAAAATGGGAGTGATAGATGTGAGCATAGACGCGGAACAACCTCTTGAAGATAGTTCTAACAACATCCTGAAAATTTGCAGGAAAAGGAGACCCTGTATAACAAAAATGTGAAGCAAGAGTTGGTTTATATTTTGTTCTGCCCTTGTAATATAAAGGAAATATCAATCACCTATACATCTTCACCCAATTGAAATAATTAGCATACCCAATTTTTGGGGAAATATTGATTCATCATCCAGCTGAGCTTCAATCCAATCCATCAAATACTCGACATATTTCGGAGCCGATACCTCTATTGGTTTCTTGATAGCAACTCCATCAGCCCATCTATACTCGTATCTGTAGGGAGAATAATTTAAATGTAGAACTTGAAAATGTCAAATGTAATTTGAAGGTCTACATGAGCTAAAAGACACTAAACATGACCCAGAAACAGAATAAGCTCTTTGTTAAGCTTGGATACCTGTCTCCTCTGTCCTAAATGGTTATATTATGGTAGAGTGAGCAAGCATTCCTATGTCTTAGGTGTCAATTTGAATGGCTCAGTTAATAAATCCCCAAGTGAAGCATATTTGGCCTTTATTAAACAATTTCAATGGCATTCTTCTACAAAGTTTGAAATTTTACGGATGAGTGGACCACTGTTGAAGCCATCATCTAACACATAAAAGGAAATACTGGATAGAAACTTTCACCTATATCATAGTAGTGCAAACAGAGGAGACTATAGCAAGATGGAAGACTAGAACACCAGATTCACAAAGCAAACTAAATAAACCAAAGGACAAATAGAAAGGCAGGGCTTCTTTGCTACACATGATCTTCAACATGCACTCACTATTGTCATACAAATGCAGAGATGTTTGGGATGGGGAGGCAATGAAATCAGCAAGATGGAACTAAATCAGACAAGCTATTGGATTATGAATGACAAGGCCTAGAGAAAGCTTCAGTTCTTTTGTCAGGGATTAAGAAGTATACTTTGGCCCTGCTGTCATTGTTGGGCAGCTAGTTTGTGTGCAAAACTCAGTTAGAGTTCCGTAGAGAATGTTGACTTGATTGAAGAAGTCCACCGCTGCAAGAACCCAAAAAAAGGAATGTTCTCAGTAAAGAGACTGACAATAGGCATGTCATATACTTGAGGAATCATTATTAGTCACAGCATCCCCTAAACTTGTAACTGAAGCTGAATAATAGACGCAGAAAGCAGAACACTGGCAGTGTGACATATTGTATAAAGATTGTATTCAGGTAAAATTTTAGCTTTAGAGAGCATTTGGTTGGGTAGAAGAGATTTTATAGAAAGTGGTTTTTCCATTTTACTTTGTTTGGTTTGTAAAGGGTGAAATGAAGTATAGTTAACGAATAGTGAAAAGTAGTTTTCGCCGAAGTGGAAAACATTTTCCTTCCTGAAGATGGAAAATTTACTTCCCCAATTCTTACTTCCCTCTTTCCCTCCCTGCCTCCATCCTCTCCCTTCCATTTCAATTCTTCACTCTCTAACTTTTCATGAAAGGAAACAAACAAATGATAAATAGTCTAACAATTGTGTTTTCCCTTAGAAAATGGTTTTCATGGCAAATAATTTTTCATAAAAAATGTATTTCATCCAACCAAATGAAACCTTATTATAATAGGATATTAAAGCTATAGTTCCTATATTGTGTTGTATAAGCATCTAAGCCCTAGAAGGAAAGTATTCAGATCATATTAAAGGCCTTCATGACAGTAAGAAGGCAGTTTCCGTTTGTAACCATTTTTCATATTGACCCTAAAATTCTCATCACTGAGCAATGCAAACATGAAAGGGAGGTGTATAATTTAATCAACAGAATCAATGGCAAAGAATCTCCTGTGAAAATAAGTTTAAAACTCTTACTGTTCACAGCCAGCCATTCATTAAAATCTTCTCCAGGTGGTAACTTTACAGCTTCTCTCAGGTTGCCACTACCTAAGGTAGCATCAATATGTTTTTGAAGTTGAGCACCCTGATCGACAACAAAGATAAGTATAAATACTTACTCATGGAACACCAAAAGAGGATATACTGTTAGGGGAGATAACTGACCTTACTCCCAGAGGGAGCATTCTTTTTCGGGCGAAAAGTCTTCTGATTTCTGCAAGAAAAGATCATTTTCAGCAGATAACCAAGATACATGAGATGATATAGTATGACTATTTTTCACATAAAATCATCAAAACTCAGAATTAGTGAGTTGCATTATATCCTACAAGAAGTATGATCACAACCCACTTCACGAACACTCAATTTCACAAGATATTGAAGAAGATGGCCATAAATCAACTTAAATCAACTTTTATGGGGAAATTGAGTAGCAGTTTCCCTCCAAAAAAGTGTAGTAAAAGTTGATTGGTGATCAAAAGCATATGCATTAACATTAGTTGCAACATAAATGATCAGAGCCAAAACAAATAAACAATACATTTGCAATCCATGAAGCATGGAAACTTATGGGACTCGAGGTTGCCCCGTTCCCTACAGGACTAATTCCATTCTCGAAACCACAACCGTTTTTGTGCTAATAAAGCCTGACAACTCACTTCCCATTTTTGGCTGGGATATGAGGATCATGTCCCGGTCGTCCGTGCCGCATAAGTTGCAATCAATAAAACTGCAAGCACTCTATCAATTTCTCAGTACTAGGACAACATATTCTATGGTCCCAAGCTCTTAACAAACAAGAAAGAAGTCTTGATATAAACTGACTCAATTGACATAAAAAACTTACTCCATTTTGAATATCTTGGATAATACTTCTATCTAACTAACTCATTACTGATCATACCATACTACAGGAAGGCAGAGCTTTGCCAAGAGACTCAGTAGTATATTTACAATGCATAACAAATGATTAACACCTAAAAACTGAAGTTTTCATGAAAATCACTTGAAATAGGTTTAATTAAGCATTATAATCAGAACAAAGCATAATAATCAGAACAATAAGATATAACAACTGGAAAGTGTGGATTCCATTATTAATCCTTTTCCATGATCTTTCAATCTTCTCTTTTTCACAATGAAAGCAATACAAAAGGTGCAAATAGAACAAACACCTTAAAATAAATTTAATAAAGCAGATTATCTTCCACTAATTAATCTTAAAAGGGGAGAAGGAATAAAGGTGCAAAATCTTCAATAGGGTAATCAACTAAATATAAAATTAACTCAACTACATGCAAACAAAGACCTTTTTTCTAAAAATATCGATCAAGTAAATTATCCAATAAGAAGATGCATTATTCTACTAATAATGAATTTATGCACATATTGCAAAACTTAAATTTTTTTTTGATTACTGGGTTATTTATACTTAACACCCTGAAGAAAAACCCACAAAAATTATAATTTTTTTTTACAGAAAACCCAAATAACATCAATAACCCAGAAATATAAAGATCATAAAATCTTCAACTCAAAAAAAAAAAAAAAAAATCACCTGCTTCCAAGGCCGAAGAGACTCATGATGATATGAAATAAAATTCAAAGTTTTCCTTTTTTTTATTCCTTCCTTTAATAGTTTTAGTAAGATAATTTTCTGCTCTCTTTCTCTTTTTGTATATTATTGAATTGCAGGATGAGAGAGCAGCAAATAGAAGAAAGAAAAGAAGGTAGAAGAAAAATCAGAAGTTGAAGAATGAAAGTGAGACTATAGTTTTAATTAATATTCATACACCAAAATTTATTAAACATTAAAATAAAAAATAATTAGTGGGGGAAGAAGTAGAAGGGGCTAAGTTTGCCAGACTGTCAAATGTTTAGTGTTTTCTGTAGACAGGTCGGTCTTCTTCCTTAATATGCCATTCTCCATCTCAACATGACCTGTCTTTCTAGATTCTCTCTCTTTCTGTATAATTCTCTATTTTCTGCATTTATTGCTTTTATATTTATGGGCTATGATTTTTAGCATAATACTAGCATCTAATTAGAAAATAATGCAATTATTTTCCCAAATTATTACAGAGGGGATTTAATTACGAAATTTGTAGCGAGTGCCCTGGTCAACCAAGCATGTGCCATGACCTTGTAGTATTTGATTACTACATATAATTCATTCATATCCATCCATAGGAATGGCAATGAGATGAGACAACTCGTGAGTTACTCGGGATCGACTCGGTTAAAACTCGATTCGAGTGAGCTCGAATCGAACTCGAGCTCGACTCAAGATGTTGGTGAGTCGAGTTGAGCAACCCGATACTCGACTAGAAAAGTCGTGAGAAGTTTGAATACCTAATTATCAATAGCAAGATACCTAAATTCAACATTTTTTTACCTTATTGTTGCTTGTAACACGAGACACTTGCAAGCTACTCGAAATCTACTCGGTCAAAGCTCGACTCGGTCAAAACTCGAGTCGGTCAATGCTCGTCAAAACTCGACTCAAGTGAGCTCGACGCAACTCAAACTCGACTCGAAATGCTAACGAGTCGAGTCGAGCTAGCTCAAACTCGAACTCGACTCGCATCATTGCCACCCCTATGACCGTCCGTAATAGAGTGCTTCGTTCTTTATTAGTTTATCCGTATTTATTTTTAGGATGTTCCTTATTAATATATCTATTTCTTTTGTTTTTATTTTTGGAATGAGACCACTAATTTTCCATCACACATACATTCAACTTTAACATAAAATAATATTCTCTCCGTTCCAAAATATAGTTCTCATTTATCTTTTTTCACTGTAATTTATGCAAGTAGAATCTAAGAGGGATAGTAAAGAATTTTTGTTTATTTAAATAAATATTGTATGGAAAAAGATGATTTTAGGAGATAGAATGGAGAATAATTGGTGAAAGAGCATTAATTGTAACATTTTGGTTGAATAAACAAAGGAAAAAACAAAATTTAAGAAGCAAATAAATGATAGGACACGAATTTTCTAGACAAATTATGGAAAAATGTGGAACTAAATATGAAAGTGGAAAATATATTTTGGGACACCCAAAATGGAAATAGGAACTATATTTTGGGACGGAGGGAGTAGTTTCTCTTTCTTTCTATGTCTCACAACATTGTTTCTCCTAAAACTCTATGCAAAAGAAAAAGTAAACTAATAAAGGCCGGAGGGAGTATTTTATTTTGGTGTTTCAAAATATTGTATCTACTTCATTTTTTATCAGTATGTTTGAATTTAATTATTTTTGATTTTTACACAAACTTTCCAAAATATTCATCCCTTTCTTTCAAAATATGTGCTCTTATTTATTGCTTTGCACCATTCTTTTTATTTTCTTTAGGAAAAAGAAAATAAAGAAATCACTAGCTAGTAGAATAAATGCTTATTGCTACGGTCAAAAAGTGACCTATTGCTGCAGTTTAGGGCGCGCAGCAATTAAGGGGGCAGCAATAGGTATTAATTATATTGCTGCGGTTTTTAAACCGCGGCAATATCTACAAATATTGCTGCGGTTTCTAAGCCAAAACCGCAACAATATATGTTTTTTTAATTGAAAAAAATACAACATATTGCTGCGGTTTTGAACAGAAACCACAGCAATAGATACCGGTACAGGTACAATTTTTTTTTTTTTTTTTTTTTTGCATTATTCCATCAAATTTGAAAGACAAAAAGGCTAAAAGAAAATAAAACAGTATTGATTGAAACTAATTACAAAAGAATATTATACAAAATTCAAAAACATAAAAAATACAAAAAGACAGATCTGAAAAAATATTATAACAATTATCTTACACCCAACATAAGCACAAAAAGGTAACTCCAAAAAAAAGTATAAAAAAAATATATACTACAACTATATTATAATAATACTACAAAATACTAGATCTGAAAATAATATAACAACAATCATATTATTTATAAGTTGTAGTTTCGTATACAAATAATTACAAAAAATACAACAACCATTATACAAAACGCGGAACGAACTGGAGAAGACGAGCGAACTGGAAGACGATGAACTTACTGGAAGATGACGGAAGACGACAAACGAACTATAAGACGATGAACCTGGAAGATGACGACGAACGAACTGGTAGACGGCCGAATCTGGCGAGCCACGTCGAACAGCCTGCGAGCGGACGAATATGGCGAGCCACGTCGAACGGCCTGGGAGCGAAGTTACGCCTTCGAACGACCTGCGAGCGAAATTACGTCGTCGAACGGCCAAGGGTCTGCGAGTAATCTTACGCCGTCGAGTCTGACAAGCAATGAACCAAGCGAACCATGGAATCTGGCGGTTGAAGCCTCGCGAGAGGATGAGAGGAGAGAGAGAACTGAAGAGGTCAAGAGGTATGCGTGAGAGGAGAGAGGAGGAGAGGAGAGAGAGAGAGAGGAAGAGAGGAAGAACTGAAGAGGGCTGCGCGAGAGGAGAGAGAGAGACTGAAGAGGAGTACGTGAGAGGAGAGGAAGGAGGGAAGAGAGAGCGCTTAAAAGTTAAAACCCTAGTGAATTTTTTTAATATTAATTTTATAAAGCCTATTGCTGCGGTTTATTGTAAGAACCGTAGCAATATATTCAAATAATAATTATTTATATTATTTTAATATATTGTTGCGGATTTTGTCAAAAACCGCGGCAATATATTTGGTCAAATAGTCAAAAACTTTCAAACAAAATTCGTTCAAACCATATTGATGTGATTTTCAACCAGAACCGCATCAATATGGTTATTTTATATTTTTCCTTTTCCTTTTACGTTATATATTGTTGCATATGGGTAAAACCGCAGCAATATTACCGCAACAATAAACAATTATTCTACTAGTGAATAGTTCCAAGACAAAAGTACTTATTAAAAATTGTCTTTTTAGAATTCTACTGCTACCTTTATTGTCCTCATTTTCATAAAAGAAGAAGTAAACATTATGGAATATTATATTTTGAACCTCCTTTGGATATTTGATTCAAGCAACTTTTCTATTTTTCTTGAAGAAAAAAATAGAAAAGTTGCAAAAAGAGAATTGTTGGACAAGAAGTGCTTGGGCTTGGATTATCGTTGGTTCCGGACAACCAGAATGCCTCAAGCACCTCCTCCCACCAAGGAAGACAAGACCATTGCATCTTTCACCAAGTCTCAAAATACTGCTGCTCCCTTAGGCTCACAAAAGGATGTCAAATCGACTTCTCGCCGTCAAAAATCAAAGGATGAACCTACAGTTTCTAAAGCCTCCAACATATTGCCGGTTGTGAGAGGTGGTCGCCAACCTAAGGGTTTGACAAGGGTAAAATCTCTCAGCAACCGTGTGGATTATGAGAAGGTAATTTCTCCACTGGAGGTTGAGCATGGCGGTAAGTCTCTTGGCAGTGGTTCCTTTGCTTCTCGTGAACAGTCGATTAAGAGAGAGTCCCCCGAAAATGTTTCTGGCGACATTTCTACTGGGGTTAGTGTTGGTAAGCGGCTAGCCTTGACGGTTAAGGAGAAACAAGACATTATCTCTAGGATCCCTACTAGCATTCATTTAAAGGGGATAATTTTATCGAGTCGGAATTGGCAGTTGTCCCCTTTAACCATCTTCGTGCCAAGTATGATGACATCCCAGCTTATCCAGTGAGTTTTTGGCGGCCGATCCTAGATGTCCAAACCAACAAGTCATTGGAATTTGACTACCCAGAGCTTGGAGAAATTTGGATTGGCAGATGCTGCATAACTTTCAGCTTCCTTTTGACAAGCATGGACAAATGATTCTTGCCCTAGCAGCCACGACAGCCCATAAGTTCATGGAGGTACTATCCTTTTAGAATTCTTTTGTCGCTTATAGGGGTGTAAGTTCGGTTTTTGGTTTGGTTTTAGGTCAAAACCAAACCAAACCGAAATAGATTCGGTTTTGAAATTTCCAAACCAAATCCAAACCGAAATTCGACTCAATCCAAACCAAACCAAACCAAACCAAAATATGAAACCAAAAACCAAACCAAACCGGATTTTTTTTATCTTTGAAAATCCAAACCAAAACAAACCAATTTTTTTCATATTCCAAAATCCAAACCAAATCGATCGAAATGAAATTAAATCAAACCAAGATAAAAACCAAACCGAATTTAAACCAAACTTTCTGATAATTTGTATTTTAAGTAACAATATTTTTGTATTTTCATAACTAATACTAAAAAAAAAGAAACACAAAAAAATAATAGACAAAATTCGTATGTTAAGTGACAATAATTCGGTTTTTTCGGTTTTCTAAAACCAAAACCAATCCAAACCGAAAAACCGAAAAAATAATTTTTTTGAATCCAAACCAAACCGAATTTCAAAAAAAACCAAACCAAATTACTAATTCGGTTTGGTTTGGTTTGGTTTTCGGTTTTTAACCAAATAACTTACACCCCTAGTCGCTTATGTTCCTACTTTGTTCATTGTGTAACTTTTTGTTCTTTATGCAGGTCGCCAACTCCTTGGTGAATTTCACCAGATCTTATCAGGTGGTTTGTGATGAGAAGACCGCTTTGGCCAAAAAACACTCTATCTTGTCACGCCAGGTGGAGGCCCAAAACAAATTGAAGCAAGATTATAAGGCGAAAGTGGATGCTGCCGCCAAGAAAATAATTGATGAAGCTGTTGCTAAGTTGAAGGAGGAGCAGACGCAGGTCGCTAGCTTGACCACCAAACTTTCTGATCTAGATACCCAAGTTGCGAGAGTCGGCAATTGAGGATTATTGCAACTCTGACGACTTTGTCAATTACCTGGTTTAGAGACATGCCTGGAGATGGGTTGCTGCTATCCGCTGCGTTTTGCAAAAATTCCCTGAGTTTGACTGGATCAGATTGAGTCTGCTTTTGATATGGACGTGAATCAACACTTTGGTGAAGTTTTCAAAAGCCCAAAAATCTTGAAAGAAAGATGAGTTCTTGGTTGAATATTTAATGCACACACTCGAACAAGAGATGATAGAACTATTTGATTAAACACTCCTGAACTCTCAAATAGGGTTTTGATTCAATTAAGTCATTCATGGCTTAACTAATCTAGCACTAAACTCACTTCACTCCTGAATCAAATTCAATGATTTCTAAGCAAATAATTCAGAAGCAAGTATAAACTCACGAAATAAACTTTGCATAAATCTGCATCAAAACAACGTACACCCTAGGCTGTATATGTGAAAGCCAAAACAAAACAACTTCTACTATGCTTAGGACAAGTCCCTAAGTCATACTCCTAATAAAACTCACAAAGATGACTAAAAACCGGCTAAGATAACATAGACCAATAAGATATGAAGAGTCCTAATACAACCCAACTAAGCATTATATTACACGCCATTCTTGTTCCTAACAGAACTAGGAATATCTTCTAAACCTTCATTTCTTCACTCTTGATCATGCATTGTCGACACTGACCAAGTAACACAAGTGAGAAACTCTTGTCTAGAAGAAAGCAAGTTGAACCCCATAGCATCCAACACCAAGGTAATTGGTTCCTGTTGTACAAGCGCCTTTGAATCCACATCATTCTCCCCCTTTTCAAAAGAATTTGCCCTTAAATTCTCATCATCATAATAAGGAGAAAGATCACTAATGTTGAATGTAATACTAACTCCCCCAAAGTTATCTCACAATTCAACCTTGTATGCACTATCACCAAAAGCTTTTCAATACCTTGAATGGACCATCAACCATTAGGCATCAATTTATTCTTTCTTTTTCCAGGAAACCTTTCCTTTCTTAGGTGAACCCATACTAAATCACTCGGCTGAAACATAGCTTGTTTCCGGTGCTTAATAGCTCTTTCCTTGTATTGTTGATTCATCTTCTCAATTTTAGCCCTCTTCTTTGAATCCACGTGAACAAGGTCACCCCTACGAAAACGTATCAAATCAATAGGCACAAAAGGATTTATACCATATACTACCTCGAAGGGAAAATAAGTAGTTGTAGTAGAATGTGAATGATTATAGGCAAATTCAGCATCGCATAGCTTCACATCTTAATCCTTTTGCATCTTCCTTACCAATCCATGCAACAAAGTAGCCAAAGTCTTATTAGTCACCTCCGTTTGTCCATCTGTTTGAGGATGATGAGAAGTGCTAAAAAGTAACTTTATACCAACATGCTTCCAAAGAAATTTTCAAAAATGACTCAAAAACTTGGAATCTCTATCTGAGACTATACTCCTAGGAACACCATGTAATCTCACAATCTCTCTAAGATACAAATCAGCCACATGTTGCGCATCATCAATTTTGTGCATGGAACCAAAGTGTGCCATCTTTGAGAAGCGATCCACCACAACCATGATAGAATCCTTTCCCCTTTGAGTTCTAGGCGACCCCACTATGAAATCCATACTTACACTCTCCCAAGACATGTTTGGAACTGGTAAAGGCGTGTATAACCCCTTATAAAAGGTACTTTTGGCTCGTTGACAACTAGCACACCTAGAAATCACCCCTTGAACATCCTTGATCATACAAGGCCAATAAAAATGCTCACACAAAATATCCATGGTTTTATGAGTATCAAAATGATCAGCTAACCCTCCATTATGCACTTCCCTCACAAGTAATTATCTTACATCACAATTAGGAATGCATAGCTTATTACCTTTTAACAAAAACCCCTCTTGAACAGAATTATCATGACTAGGCTTCTCTAACTCCTTAGCAAACACCAAATTATCCTTGTACAAAGCCTTGACATGTTCAAACCCAAGAACTCTAGCATCAACCACAGCTAACAAATAGCTCCTCCTAGACAATGCATCAACCACTACATTACTCTTGCCATCTTTGTACTTCGAAGAAAAAGTAAAAGATTGAAGGAACTCCACCCGCTTAGCATTTCTATCTCAAAAAGGCATTTAATGGTACAAAGTGAGTTATAGAAATATCATCAATCTGGCATTAAGTTTACCCTTGTCGTATAAATTTGTTAACATCATTTCTCATAATATTAAATTGTACCGTGTACATTTAATTGCTCGTTCCAGCCGCCTAAAACATTGGTACAAGATTACGATTTAACAAAAATGATCAAGTTGTTAAGTGCTCAATTTTTTTATTATTAGCTTGATATCATTGAATTTAAATGTTGAATGCTTGTGTGTCTAGTTTTCAAGACAACTTCATCTCTGCTGTGAAGTGTGACTTGCGCGAGAGAAGAATGGCTCGGCACGAGTGGTGCGCCCGCACCAAATGAAGGTGCGCCCGCACCATGTCAGGTGCGCCCGCACCAAGTAATGGTGCTCCCGCACCAAGTAATGGTGCTCCCACACATTCGCTACGACAGCTTTCTTCAAGTTGAGGCAGAACACTTTGGTGCTCCCGCACTCGAGGCATGTGCGCCCGCACATCAGGCTGGTGCTCCCGCACCTATCGGGGGGATGCGAAATTTTCGGGTTTTTTTATCTTACGACTTAGGGCTTGTATCTTAGACTTCATATAAATATATTTTGTCATATTTAGGGCTTTTAACCACAAAATACTAGAGAGAGAGATTAGAGAAAACACAATAGAGAAGATTAGAGAGAGTCTTTGAGATTCAATTGGAAATCCATTCAATTGAATCTTGCCTATTGTACTTGTAATCATCTCGTTCATAGTGAAACAATCTTTTCCCCTGCCTTGAGGACGTATCTATCACGTTGATAGTGAACCTCGTTAAATTTGAGTGTCCTTTATTCGCTTTCTTATTTTTTTTTTGTGTGTGCTTGGTTGTTGTGAATTCTTGTTGGTTTATTTAAACGCTTCCGCATAACAAGTGGTATCAAGAGCTACAGGTTAACACCGGGGTTAATTGCTTTTGGGACATGGCAACAACAATCTTAAAGATCGACAAGTTTACGGGAAGGAATAGTTTTGGGCTATGGCAGATAAAGATGAGAGCTTTATTGAAACAACAAGGTATCTGGAAACCATTGATTAAGGGTTTCACAACGACATCAAAAGAGGGAAATCTGACTGGTTAACTGAGGCTGAGTTGGAATCTATGGAGGAAAGAGCACACTCCACTATCTTGCTATGCTTGGCGGACGATGTCATCACAGAGGTTGCAGATGAAATCACGGCTGCAGGTTTGTGGTTGAAACTGGAGAGCTTGTACATGACAAAGTCGCTTACAAACAAATTGCTATTGAAGCAAAGGTTGTTTGGCCTACGCATGAGAGAAGGTATGCCCCTAAAAGATCATCTCGATCGTTTGAATTCTATTTTACTGGACTTGCGTAATTTAGATGTTAAGATTGAGGATGAGGATGCTGCGTTGATATTGTTGGTTTCATTGTCAAGTAGCTATGAACATTTTGTAGAGTCTTTTGTGGTTGGAAAAGACACTGTGTCCCTAGAGGAGGTAAAGTCGGCACTTTACACTAGGGAATTGCGTCATAAAGCAACTGGTGATATGGTAGAGGATCGTGATTATTCTGCAGGTTTGGTAGCAAATGAGAAAAATAAGGGAGATTCGAGTAGGGATAGGAGAAAACCTAGGTCGAAGGGCCCTAAAAGTAGGATCTTTGCCATTATTGTAAAGAACCGGGTCATTGGAAGAGTGAATGTCCTAAGAAGGATGGTTCGGCTTCTTTTGCAAAACAAAATAAGGTTGACTACGATTCTGAGAGGATTTAGCTCTAATTGTCCATGAGGAGAAACGCTTAGAAGATAAGTGGGTTCTAGATAGTGGATGTTCTTCACATATGTGTTCTGACAAGGAGATGTTTTCGACCTATAGCTTATGCAAGAGTAGTGTTACTTTGGGTGACAATACGGTGTGTGAGGTGGTTGGAGTAGGCTCTGTGAGGTTTAGAATGCATGATGGGAGAGTTAAGGATCTTAGAGGCGTGAGGCATGTTCCACAACTTAAGAGAAACCTTATATCTCTTGGGATGTTAGACCGTAAGGGTTTTCGATTCCAAGGAGGGGATGGAGTTTTGCTGTGGTGAAGGGTTCTTGTGAGTTACTTCGTGGCGTGAAGTCAGATGTGGGTAACTTGTATGATTTGCAGGGTACGGCACTGGCTAGAGATGATTTCGAGTTGAAGCTGCATTCTGGGTTGAAAAGTGATGGTCTTGAGTGTGAGGTGGAGCTTATGGGGGCTTCTACACATGTTGAGGGGTCAGAGTCAACGAGAATGAGTTCAACAACAGGGTTGGAGAGTACTACTTGGGCTGAGGATGAGAGTGTCAACAGTGAGGTAGCTAGAGTTTGTGAGAACTTCTACACAATTGGTTGAAACTAAGGGTCATCAAGAAGAACAACCCAGGGTCTCTCAACAGCAGATTGGTATGATAAGGTTCGGTTCTATCGACACTTGTGTGCCAGCTTATAGCTATGGGATCTCGAGCGACATGTCTTTGCTAGGGAGTGTTGGGTTGAGAGGTGATTCTGAGGAGTCACCAAGAGGTAGCTAGATTGGAACTCTAGGAGGAGTTGCCTGCGTTCCAGTGAGAACGGGTGGAGTGCTCGGCGCGAGCATAGAAGAACTTCGACGGAAGTTCCCTGCGCCAAGGGTGATTTGTTTTGGGTACTTAGACGTAAGTGCAAATGGCTCTAGTTGGAGCAACTGGCAGGGTACTGGCTCGTCTTGATTAAGGTGGAGCTAGTGTGTTTGCGGTTCAGTGAAGGCGATTTGATTTCCGACGGGTAATAAATTGGGTTTCAGGTGAATGCGCAACATGGGTCTCATAGGCTGTGAGATAGGGTCGTTCATGATGAGTGGTCAGTGATCTTGGCGAGATTGGGATAGACTCATATGAGGGCAAACCTGGCATCAGGTGAAAGATGCATGAGCAGGAAGGGAAAGGAGTATCTCGCGTACTGTTGCAGAGATACATGCTGTATTGATGGTTTCGAGGTGGAGTTGTGTGGTAGATGCAAGTCAAGGTGGAGATTTGTGAAGTGTGACTTGCGCGAGAGAAGAATGGCTCGGCACGAGTGGTGCGCCTGCACCAAATGAAGGTGCGCCCGCACCAAGTAATGGTGCTCCAGCACATTCGCTACGACGGATTTCTTCAAGTTGAGGCAGAACACTTTGGTGCTCCCGCACTCGAGGCATGTGCGCCCGCACATCAGGCTGGTGCTCCCGAACCAGATGATGGTGCTCCCGCACCTATCGAGGGGATGCGAAATTTTCGGGTTTTTTTTATCTTAGGGCTTGTATCTTAGACTTCATATAAATATGTTTTGTCATATTTAGGGCTTTTAACCACAAAATACTAGAGAGAGAGATTAGAGAAAACACAATAGAGAAGATTAGAGAGAGTCTTTGAGATTCAATTGGAAATCCATTCAATTGAATCTTGCCATTGTACTTGTAATCATCTCGTTCATAGTGAAACAATCTTTTCCCCTGCCTTGAGACGTAGCTATCACGTTGATAGTGAACCTCGTTAAATTTGTGTGTCCTTTATTCGCTTTCTTGTTTTTCTTGTGTGTGTGCTTGGTTGTTGTGAATTCTTGTTGGTTTATTTAAACGCTTCCGCATAACATTTGCAAAATAAGTATGAGAAATTTCACTTCTATAGGTGTTAACAAATTTCACCAAGCTCTCCAATCTCTACAAATTTACTATTATGAGAAATGGCGTTAACAAATTTGACCAAGCTCTCCAGTCTCCACAGATTTACCCACTTAAATGGAGCATCTATCTCCAGGAAATGGGATTCTCTCATGTTCCTTTCTTACAGAGTCCATCTTCCTATTAAAAGTCACAATACATCATGAAAAACTCCGCAAAATGTCCATGCAAATACAACCATTGTATCGAGAACTGAAAATGTCGTTCCACTAAGTAACTGGAGAGCAACCAGATACATTTCTACAAGGCATAAATTTGTTTCATCCACACCTTAATGCTTGGAGCCTCCAATAGACGTAAGTATGATAAGCTAGTGAACTTGTAAAAAAAGGCTGACTACCAACTGAGGGAATTATGTCCACAACCTGAAGGATCCTGATTGCATAAATCAAGCATAAACTGGAACCCCTTAAACAGAGTTGAATTTGTTACTTTCATATTGTCGGACAATCAGGAAATTAACTTAATAAGCATAAATTCAATTAGAACAGAAGTGCATACGAAAATCATATACGCCAAAGATTAAAATTTTGCAAGCAAACATCGAGATTCTTTGGTTGAAGTCATTGAACAGATGTCTACATAAAGGTTACACTTTCTCCCCTAAGGCCTTGGCAGGAAATAAAAATGCATGGCCGAGAAAAAGGGGAAAATAACTAAGTTGTGTGATGTTAGTAATCTCAAGTATGTGATATGGACAAGATACAAAATTTAAACTGTAACCAGTAGCCCAAAAGGGCGTCACATCAGCAAGCTATAAGCATATAAAAGAATGGAGCCATGTTCATGAAATCTTGGAAAAGTAGAGTATCTGCTGTTTTAACTTCCAAGTTGCCCCTATGACAGGCAGTTTAGGACCTAATGTATTATGATCTGCAGCTAAAGACTGATTGGAATCATTTCTGGGTCTTCTGCTGGAGGCTGCCTACAATTTTTGTTCTCCATGTCTTCCGTTGCAGGCTGCTCAGAATTTAATTTCTTCTTGTGCTCGGATGAAGGCAGTTCAAGGTCTGATTTCATGAATTCTACCGTAGGCTGTTCAGTATCTGACACCGTTGACTCTTCCGCCGAAAGCTCATACTTCTTTTGGCTTTTTGGCGAAGGCTGTTCAGATTCTGACCTGTTCTTGTTTTGTGTTGTTGGGTCTTCAGCATCGGGTTTTTTCATGTCTTCTGCTGGAGGTAGTTCAAATTCTGATTTCTTTGTGTCTTCTTCAAGAAGCTGCTCGGAATCCAGTTCTAGTTTTCCTTCTGATGGAAGCTTTTCAGAATTTGACTTTTTTGTATCTTCCTCGTTGTCCACATGATTCTTCGCAACCTCCAATGGCCCAAACTTTGAGTCAAGGTCCTTGACTGCTTTTGTGAAATACCTCACACCCTGCGTTCCTGTCAGCCCAGCAGAGGATTCCTGCCAAAGAAGATGGATGTTATATATTCCTGCTTGCATGTAAAGTGCATATTTCAGAAAACTAAATAAAGGTTGGAGAAAGAGAACAAATGTGTCCAATTAACTTATTGCAGTGTACATGAGGAAGCTGTGCTCACTAGCACACAAATAACAGTATTGATACGAGTCAACTGAAAAAGTGAAAAGCATTACAACAGTTCCGGTTAGAAGGCATCTCTTTTCAAACACATTCTGCCTACTGTGATGATCAATAAGCCTCAGTTAAACCCTTGGATAAAGAATCTCAGCAAATCTAGGCAATTGTACATTACCATGGTTTTAAATCTCTGATATGGTTGCAATTGCAGAACAAATTTCACGGGCAGTGCAGATGGTTTGCGGCCGTTGTGGCCTACTTATCTTGGTCATGTAAGCCCCACTGCTCCAAAACCTTTACAATGCGGTCGCGATGTGCTGCGGCCTAGATCTAAGACTGTCTTAACTACTGAATCTAGTTCTTAGATCCTGATGACAAATTTGTCACTTGTGCCTCACCAACCCTTCTCACCCCCCTCTTCCCACAAAATACATAAATAAATAATAAACGAAAAACAAAGCAGAGGAAGAGTGCAGAAAAAGACCTCCTTGAACTAGTTGTATCAACATGAAACAGAAAAGGGATAAATTTTCAGATGTTTTTGCGAACATCAAATAAAAAAAAGGGAGGGAAAACACCTCTTTGCATTGATAATCTCAACATGAAATAGAAAAATTCTAAGCCGCACCACTAAAGGTATACCCCCAAGATTTGAAAAAAGCTAAGAGATGTAATGTTTCTCTTTCCAATATGGGCTACTTTATAGTTGAGGACATGCATAACTCTCCTATCACAAATAGTACATTACCTTAAGAAGTTGACAAGGAAGTATCAAAATCACAAATAAGGGTTGTCATGGATAAAATGTCATCAGTGGTCATACGTGAGTTTGATCATGCAAGTTCAGATAATAATAATGCTACTACCCATGTTTTATCAAATAGTGAAATCCCCTCAAATGATGATGGACATGAAGTACGGGAGAGTCAATAAAGAGGTTGATATTGATGTTAATGCACAAAGTGTAAATGCTCTAAAAAGTAATAAGGAGGATGAAGAACAAAGGTCAGATAATGCACCTGCTTGTGCAAAACATTTTACAGTAAATAAACATGTTCCATTCGGAGGAATAAGAATAAAATAGAAATTGACTTATGTTGGAGAGATGGCTGAGTGGCTGATAGCTCCGGTCTTGAAAACCAGCATAGTTCTTTCTTCAGAACTATCGAGGGTTCGGATCCCTCTCTCTCCTTTTGCCTAGTTAGCAAAGTTAAACTTCAAGACATATCAAGAGAGCTTTCCCAAAATTTTGGAAACTTGGTTAACATATAATCACTACCAAAACATGCACGAGACTTACATAATCACCTCAGATACATACTTGAGCTTTAGTTAGAGTCCTTTTTCTCATGTTGTAGCATCACTTCTGGAGTTCTATAGGGATTAGAAAAAACTCCCCTTGTTCCATAAGACGAGGTTGAAATAGCTTCAACTTTGAGCCATAATCTAATCCCATAATCAACACAATGAACTAAAGGTCTTGGGAGAATTCATAGGATCTTGGAATGAGATTATGAAGGTCTCCTGAACCAAGGCACTTTTTTGGGAGCAAAAAGAGAATTTCTTTCAATCATTAGAAGTCATTCTTCACATACAATGCAAGGGAGTGGGTTAATGTGCATAATTGAGAAAGAAGCAGATTATTATCATGTAATAAACTTGCCACACAATGACTGCATTTAAGCAGCCAAGACCATCTTATCACTCGTGTAAAATGACTTGAAATTGCATGAGCTAAAAGATAATCAAGGAAGATTAGCTCGGTGAGCATGTGGTACCTACTCCTAGATGGCTAATTCCCAATTGTGCTTCCACAGAACCATAACTTATACATCCTGAATCACCAATGACGAATTGACGATAGCAATTTCAGTCAACCAAAAAAAAAGACTTATCCAGAGCTGCAGAGTTTTTGTGGTATAGGTAAACTCAATGTTACACAAAAATAGAAGAGGAATCACCAAAGTAAGCAGCTAAACTGTAATTTGTGTAATCAGGATGTATCTTGAACTGTACTTTTAAAATGAAACTTCCATAATAAAAGATGCTTGGAAAATGTAAAATGTAAAATGTGTACAACAAGAACTGCAGATCCTGTATGAGAAGAGAACAAGAGAATAATTTACGAATATTACAATTTTGAACTGACCTGTATTATCTGGTCAGCTCGAGGTGCCAAATCCTCAGCTGAGGCTTCCTTGTGAAGATATTGGAGAGCGTATAGCAAGTGAGAACGAATATCATTCAAACAGTGTTCTTTAATATTAGAACTGGGAACAGTAGCTTGACAGCCAATAGAGTAAAAAGGACAATTTACAAGCTTCATAGGACAAACAGTAATGCAGTGCCTGTCCATTTCTCGTCTCATAAGAATTTCTGGGCACTTCTGCTCACAAGGAAGTATCTTGAAGGGGCAGACAGAATCATGTTGTTCCATTTGAGCGGCACTGAATGTGGCACAGCATCCCTCATTCTCACATAACACTGTCCTGAAACCACAATGTGGACGATGTTGTTCAAGTTCTTCCTCGGACTTGAACTTCATATTGCAGTGATATTCATTCTTAAAGTCTATATTTTTAAGGAGAGTTTGACCGATAGCTTCCCTCCTATCCAACAACCAGAAGCTGTTCAACTCCATTTCTTGTACAAAATCATCAATTTTGTCTTCTCTCAGGTCACTAAGAAGCCACCCAGAAACCCGACTCAATATATTCCTGTTAAGACCAGCAAAATCTTCGATGAGATCAGAAATTATTTCAGATGGCTGGTCAGTTTTTTCCTCCTGAGGACCCTCTTCTGAGAGAAAAGATTCTGCAACAAAGGATTCACTTCTCTCCGTAAGATAGTCCAGCATTTCCTTCCTTATCTCTGCAACCACAGTGCCAGGGCTTTTGAAGATGTCCCCCGTCGTGTTGTCAACACATGCAGTTGATAAACCTTCGAGTAAAACTAATGCTATCTTGTTAACCATTTCCTTGTCACAAAGGTCACAATTAAATTTTTTACTTTCATCCTTTACATCTTCAAACTTCTCTTGTTTAAGATCAACCTCTGTGAACGATGTATCTGGATCCATCATGTTGAGACCAAAATTTCAACAGATTTAATACCCCTCCTACATAAGAATATATATAAGTAGTGTATTGAGCTAGAATCTATGTAGTTGTAACAGTTAAGCGCTTCACAGCCATTGGAACTTCAACAGCAATCATAAACCATCCGCCTAAAGCAAGACAGGTTAATGATTTAAATTAGAATATGTTCATAAAATAAATTTTCTCAGTACCAAATCACATAAACACTATTATGAGGACCTAGTCCAAGTCACAGAGCCACACATATTAAAAAGCACCCGATAGACAAAATTTATGTAATTAGGCTTGCAACTTGTGTTGGAGCATCCAACTGTCCAATGACATGCATATGGAGAGTCGAGGGTAAGACATCGGAGCACTAGCATATCAATCAATCATTTCTCAGCCAGATATCAACAATTATTGCCTAAGAAATTTGATAATCCAATGAAGAAACAAAAAGCACAGGAATGGCATTGAAAATTATACATTAATTTCTAATGACTTCAAAAAAATTCTTTACCTGTTATTAGGTCATCAAAAATATCATGAATATGTAGACATTTAAGAATCACAAAAAAAAAAAAAAACTGCATCTTTAATCTATAATCACAATTCCCATTTTAAACATCATACAAGCCAACTAAACAAAACACATTTTTTTTCCAATAATACGCAGGGAATTCGAAAGGGAACATATTATATAATTAAATAATTATGTTCATAACAAATCATTCAAATAATCAACAATAAATGAGCTACACCAAATGTTCAATTACATTTGCAGCAAATGCTCGAACCAAAACTAACATACATAAAAAATAATCTAGAACAAATTATTCAAAGCTTATATAAATAATACAACATAATTAAAGCCATCGCTACCTGGTGTGGGAAAGACCCCATTTCTCCTGAATTTGGTTAAAGAACATAATCATACCTTAATTTCACAGAATTTCATTTTCATCCTGCAAAAGAATTGAAAATCATCACATCCTGAAAAAAAATTAATTGAAAAGCACATAATTGGAGTTAGGTTTACAGACATCAAATTAAATCGTCAAATTCTTACAGATATCAAACAGATATTCTTCGTTTTCGATGCCACATTAATCCGACCCACATAATCGGAAGGTCGAATTCTCTCAAAAGAATGCCGATCAAATTCGCTAAGAAACAAAGTGTAAAATGTGGTAAATTGATATTGAGGAGAGAGAAAGTTGTTTGAAAGTAATGTTGGATGATCAAAGGGAGAGGAGGGAGACTAATTTCTATATTTAATTGGTATCTGACCCGTTAAGATAGGTGGTTTTTATTTAGTGTTGCTCCATGCTCATCTTTGTTTCTTAATTTTCTTTTATAGATAGGTTGGACTTAAGAGGTGGTTTGATCTCTTACATGAATAGCGTTAAAAGTCAAAAGTAAAGAAATTAATTTAGAGTTATATAGGCAAGCATCCGATATAAATATATAGTGAATGGTTTGGGTGATGGCCTAATTGTTGCAAAACCTATATTTGACGAGTAATGAACCGATATTATAATTAATTATATGTGATGTTAATTTGGCGTAACAAAAATACAGAATAATTGTTGTTCGAATCGCGATTCGAATCGTAGGATCGTATCCGATTTTAGCAAAACAATACATATCGTAAGTAGAATCACAAGGTTGGTAGAATCGCAGCAGGATCGGCAGGATCGATATGATCGAAGTAGGATAGGACGATCCTGTTTTTCACTTAGATTGTTGCAGGATCGATCAGGATCGGAGTAGGATCGGTCGGGATCGGAGTAGGATCGGTCATGATCGGTCAGAATGGGAAGGTTTTACTTTTTTTACTTATTAAAATGATCCTTAAAGAAGCAACTAACTTTTCCTGTAAGCCAAATAAATGATAACACAACTTTATACATGCAAATATTATCTTTTGGCAAACTTTTAAAAGAGGCGGGCCACACCTCCAACTAACGGTGTGGCCGCGCGCCCCTTTCTCTCTTTCTTTCTTTTTTTTAATTAAGAGGTCGGCCCAGTCCAATTGTAGTTAGAGTCCAGCGTCAGTCCAATTGTAGTTTTAGAGTCCAGCGCGGGTTTTTGTGATTTTGAATTCCTCCATCTTCTTCTCTCTCCAACTACGACAACAATGGCGGCATTTTTTATTTTGCAGGTGCTTCGATGAGAGATGTTTGGATTCTGTCGCATGAAGTTGGCAATTCGGCATGCATTATATGGAATGTGGAAATTTGACACACACGTATGAGAAAAGCAGGAGAAAATATCTTGAATCATTTTTAAGTTTTATCTTTTCTTTTGATAATTGTAATTTGATTTTTTTTTTAAAGGAAATTGTGATTTGATTTCATTGATTGAGAAAGATGCCAAAAGGCATTAACTGAAATGCACTGTATTAACCATTGATTATCAACACAAAAGTATGATAAATCTGCTACATCTTGATAGTAAAAAACAACTTTATTTTATTGATTCGAGTAACCTTATTTAATTATACGAGTAATATCATTTTGTTTATATAAGTAACCCCTTCTATTGTTACATAACCTTGTTTAGTTTTTTTGGAGTAACCTTGACTAATCATATGAGTAACCCATTTTAATCCTATGAATAACCTATTTTAATAATATGAGTAGCCGAGTTTAAACTTATGAGTAACTACATTTATTCAAATCAGTAACCTCATTTATTCATACTAGTAACCTCAATTGTTTACACAAGTAACCTCATATATTAATATGAATAACCTCATTCGTTTATAGGGAGTAACCCCATTTATTCATACCAGTAATCTCGTTTAATCATATCAGTAACCCTATTTTGCTCACATAAGTAACTCCATTTTGATTACAAGAGTATATCTAATTATTATATAATAGCTTGAGCCTTGAAGTAACCATGATAAAGGTACAAGTAACCCATTAGTTCATAAAAAGTATCCCCATTATATATTTAAAGCAATCTCATTTATTCATAAAAAGTACAACACGTTGCTTTCTAATGCTAAGGTGTTACTTTTAGTGAATTAGGGATTACTTTATCAAATGCTAAGGGGTTACTTTACTGACACTAGGGATTAGTACTTTTTGTAATGTTAAGGGGTTACTTTTGCTGAAAGTACAAGTTACTTTTTGTAACTGTAAAGAGGTTACTTTTACTATAACTAGGGGTTACTTTTACTAAAAGTATAAGTTACTTTTTGTAACGGTAAGGGGATTACTTTTACTATAACTAAGGGTTACTTTTACTATAACTAGGGGTTACTTTTTGTAATGTTAAGGAGTTACTTCTACTAAAAGTAGGTGTTACTTTTGTAATTATAAGGGGTTACTTTTATTGAAATTAGGGGTTACTTTTTAATTATAAGGGATTACTTCTACATTAAATAGAAGTTACTTTTGGTAATTATGAGGGGTTACTTTTGTAATTATGAAGGGTTACTTCTACAGTGAATAGGGGTTACTTTTTATAATTATAAGAGGTTACTTTTACTTGTAAGTATCATTGTAAGAGGTTACTTTTACTGAATTAGAGGTTACTTTTTATAATTATAAAGAGTAGTTACTCGTGAGTCTCATCAGATTTTTACTGAGCATTAGATAATCCTATTTTCTTCATCTTCTTCAGTTGGATAAGATCTTCTTTCTCCTTTACTCCATTACTATCTAAAACTAACCTTTTTCAGAGGAGAGAGAAAATCATCAACAACAAAAAAAAAAAAGTTAAACATCCACTTCCATGGAAGCTACACTTCATTTCACAGTGATAACTCCATTTTCCTGCCATTTCCTTCTCTCTCCTCCACCTCAAAACTCAGCAACTGTCCTTCTTCTTCATGGACTGGTTCAATTCTCGCCATTAATCTATCACCAAGAAATTCTTTCACTGTGAGCTTCTCAATTTTTTGTTAATTTGATCATAAAGCTAATCAAATTTCGCATAAAATGTCTAGCAGACATGATTGAGCGCCATGTGAAGCTTGTTGTTGGGCTCAATTTCACAGCGATAACAAACACAAATCAAATCCTTAAAAAACACAAAATTCACCGAGCAAAATAAAAGTCAATTAGAAAAAGCTAGGTTTTCCTCATCAAATAACAGTATCACAACGAAATCAATTCCACAATCAAAAATTCAAAAACATCCATTGAAGCTCTGAAGAAGAAAGCGTATATGGCTTGAAACTGTCGACGAGAATTCTTGCATCGTAGCAGAATGATGAAGGAGGAGAGAGAAAAACAATTTCTGGGGTTTTTTTTAGAAAGATAAATGAAGGTGGAAAATTTGTGGCCTGCAAATACATTGATGCTTTGCAGAAATGAGGAGAGAAGGAAAAGAAAAGAGCAACATAATGAGGAATTGGGGAAAAGAGAAGGAAAATTCGCGTGTTTTTGAAGGATTTGTGGAATTCTTTTGGTTTTTCTTCATGGAATTTAGCAGAAATGAGGAATTGGGGCAGGAAGAGATAGAAAATGGCAGAAATGAGGAGAGAAGGAAGTGGCGCAGGGAAGCAGGAGGAACTACATAATGTGGCCACACGGTTTGGATTCCGTGTGGCGTGTTGTACAAAAAACGCACTGTTATCTTTTTATGACTCTTACAAAGCTATATTGACTTTGAAATATCAATATTATGTGAGAAAATAACATCCATATTTTTTGAAAGATGTGTATTTATTCATTTGGAAGCATTTATTGTTACTCATTTTTGCAATTCGGTAGGATCTTACGATCCTATGATTCGATTCTATCGATTCGATCCTACCCCCCATACCGATCCAAAGTGGGATCCCGATCCTAACAACATTGGTCAAAGGAAGGAAATAAGTCGTTTTACTCATATAATCTATTCAAATTGTTGTAACTCAAACACATGATTATTGTTAAAGGTCGTTAATGATATCTTTTTTATTGTTGACGAGAAAAACTATAATTTCTTTGTCCAAAAATAAATGCAATAGTTTAACTGCGACACCTAGCTTGTCAATTATAACAATACACTATATATACAAATAATGACATGAATCTCATGTCATTTTATTATTTATTTCATGTCATTTGAGTTTTTTACAAAAGAAAGTTGTGGTTTATGAGTTGTCACACCATAGATTATGATGTAACAGTTACACCCAATAATTTCTGTTTAAAAATACATTGAGATGAATTTAAAAACATTTTTATATACTAGCATCTTTTGTATATATTAGTAAAAAAATATGGTCAAAGTGAGACATAAGTAGTAAAAAGAAATTCAAATTATTGCATTATTATGAGACTACAAGAGTAAGATTGTAGTATCAAATCCGTGCAAGCTAGACCCAAAGCGAAAAATATCATACTAATGGTGGAGTTGTAGGTAGACTCATGGACCCTACACCATCTATATAGATACTCAAAGTGGTAACTATACTTGAGGTTACCACTTTGAGTATCTACATAGATGGTGTAGGGCCCATGAGTCTTCCTAAAACTCCTCTATTAGTATGATATTTTCCGCTTTGGGTCTAGCCCGCACAGATTTGTTTTTAGGCTGCTTCCCAAAAAGCGTCATACTAATGAAGTTTGTAAACTCTTATAAACTAGGTAACTATTTCTTATCTCCCTGATAAAGGACTTGAGATGTATACCTAACAATCCTCCCCTCAGACGAAGGGCCACAAGTCTCCCCTTCAACGATAATCCGTCTATCATCTTGTACTGCCGCCAACCCGCGGAATACGCCGCATGACCTCCACAATTTCAGGAAGAATTTCGACACAAGGCACCAAGCACAAATTTTCGAGGATACACTGAGAGTATCCACATCTCCTTGAATCTCATGCATCATGCCTCTGAGCTATGCCTACAACTAACATGTTTCCACTCCATGCTTCCAAGTTGCACTCTTGACATAATTTTTGCTCTACACCCGCATATCCATGCATTAACTGAGTCACCCATCTTCGAGAACCATACAAAATACCACCAAAGACTTGCACCTACTCCCTAGAGTTACATCGCTCTGCACCCGCGTGCTCCAACAATCATGGGGTCCACATTGTATACACGTTCTTCCAATCGAACCGTCGACTCTGGTACAATTTGTAGATGCTAATGTACGTCTATCAATCTGGAATCAATCTCAAACAACAATAGAACAACGAAATTGAATAAAACAATAAATAGGCACAAAGGAATTTTAACGTGGAAACACGAGAACCGGGAGAAAAACCACGAATATGCACTAGGAATCAAAGTTGAATTTTAATGGTGAGTACAAGCTCTCAAGGATTTCTCCTAAAGCTCATTCTTCTAATCTTAGAGTAATAATGATGAATAAACTCTTAAAACTATTTATATGATAATGAGATAAAATCGGAAACCTAGTAGAAAAAGTAAAACTAATTATTAAGGAAGAAGCGCACAAGCGCAACACCAAGCCAACAAAATTTGGTCAAGCTGCTGCAATTTATCACGCAGGTAGTAAATCTTGCAAGCGGCAGGATCGAAACCTGCGGGCTGGCAGACGAAGAAGCTTCTGAATTGCCGAAGCTTCTTGCGGATGCAGGACAACAACCTGCAGGCAGGCAGAAGACTATGACTCACCACGGCTGCGGGCGAAGGTTTTGACGAGACCAAAAAACCCGCGGGTTATCGTTAGTGCTGCTACTGCTTCGTTGCTTCTCACACAACAACAACACAACAACAACAACACATACACACACACAATCTCCTTTTTCATCATCCGATTACCGTTCTCCACACCCCAATACCCAACAATATCTCCAACTTGGAGATTGGTATAAGTGAAGACACTCTCATCAAATATAAACATCATCACCATCACATCATCTTTTCAATTGCTAATTCACCACCTCCTTCAACAATCACCGGAGGCCAACCAAGGTTCCGCACAACCTTAGTTTGTCAGTATTCACACTCTTGCTAGGCATGGATTCTTAGAACCCAACAACTTCTCCAAACACAACACCTTCTCTTCCACCAAACTATGAATGTAATGAAAGCGACGCCAGATATTTTTGGTCCTACAATGATACATAGGATTCTTAGAAAAATGCACCGCACTGATTATCACTGTAAAGCACAACTCATTCTTGACGTATCACCATCTCATCAAAGAAACTAATAAGCCACTCCATCTCCAATCCCGCCTCCGACGTAGCTACATATTCGGACTCTGTAGTAGACAAAGAGATACATTTCTGTACTTGAAAATCCAACTAATTGCAGTAGCACTAACAGTAAAGACGTACCCCGAAGTGCTTTTGCTTGTATCGATATCTCCACTAAGATCAGCATCCCCTCAAGCTTCACTCCCTTCTTCCAAAAGCAAAGCCCCGTACTAGGAGTACCCTTCAAGTATCTGAGTAACCACTTTAGAGCTTCCCCAATGTTTCAATCCAGGATTAGAAACGAACCTACTCGCAACTCCCATACAAAAACAATGTCATGCCTAGTGTAAACCATAGCATACATCAAACTACCAATTGCAGAAGCATAAGGAACAATGGCCATCTGCTCCTTTTCTTCATTTGATATAATCCTCCCTTGTCAACTTGAGATCGCTCGAAAGTGGAAAATTCCTAGGCTTAGCATCTTGCATATTAAAGCTATTAAGCACCTTGAGAATATACTCTTCCTGAGATAACTTCAACATAC
This sequence comes from Beta vulgaris subsp. vulgaris, assembly GCF_026745355.1. Lineage (NCBI taxonomy): Eukaryota > Viridiplantae > Streptophyta > Magnoliopsida > Caryophyllales > Amaranthaceae > Beta > Beta vulgaris. The sequence goes on along the minus strand of NC_079209.1, from coordinate 49,122,783 downwards.
ATGTGGAACTATCTCTGAAAATCGTCATGCCCAATATTTGTGTAGCTGCACCTAAATCCTTTATCTCAAATTTCTTTGACAATTTCTCCTTTACACCATTAACAATCTCCATACTTGTACCAACAATAAGCATATCATCAACATACAAAAGTAAGTAAACATAATCATTTCATACCTCTGAAAATAGCAACAATGATCGCTATTAGCTCTAACGAATCCACTACTACTCATGAAGTTGTCAAGCTTAATGTACCACTATCTTGGAGCTTGCTTCAACCATAAAGACTTGTTTTCAGCTTGCACACCAAGTTCTCCTTCCTGGGAACTTTAAACCCATCCGGTTGCTTTATGTAGATCTCATCCTCCAGATCACCATGTAGAAACACGGTCTTTTCATCCATTTGTTCAAGGAACTGGTTCGCTGAAGCAACAATATAATAGCCAACAAAATGCAAATAGTAGTAAGTTTTACAACTAGAGCAAATATCTCGTTGTAGCTAATACCCTCATGCTGCAGAAATCGCTTCACCACCGATCTCGCCTTGTACCTAATATTCCCATCAGGGTCCTTCTTTAATCTGAACACTCATTTGTTGCTAAGTGCTCTCTTTCTTGCAGGTAACTCAGACAACACCCATGTCTTGTTCTTTTCCAGGGAATGCATCTCATCTTTTATGGCTAACTCGCACTTAGATGAATCAGTCGAATTCACAGCTTCTTTATAAGATTCTGGTTCACCTGCATCGGTTAGTAACAAATAATACATAGAAGGTGAATATCGAATAGGTGCTTTGATCACCCATGCAGACTTCTTCAGGTCAACCTGTGAGACTATTCCCCTTGTGCTAGTAACAATAGCACCATCTGAATCACTAATCTCTGGGATATGTGACTCTCCTGAATTTAACCCTCTAGGAGTGTGAACCTCATCATCATGTTGTTCAACCCCTTCTGGAATATGAACACCTTCATCAGAAATGCCCTCCAACTCCACAAACTCCTCCTTCTCAACTCACACTAGTTCAATATCATCAGATTTAGCACCATACACATCCTTGTATAACTTAGTCTCATCAAAATCACATCACGGTACCTCAAAATCTTTCTACTTTTGGGTTCCCCAAAATCGATACTCATACTTCTCAGAACCATACCCAATAAAGAAACATTTAACAGCTTTTGGGTTTAACTTGTCACGATTCCCAGTTTGAACATAACACAACCAAAAAGCGTCAAGTAAGAAAGATTTACCTCCTTCGCGGTTCACACTTCTTCAGGTATCTTGAGTTCCAAAGTAACTGAATGCCCTTTGTTAATCAAGAGAGTTGTTGTACTTACTGAATCTGCCCAAAATGTCTTAGGCTCTCCCTGTAGTGTTCTGTTCATCCTCTTCGCAACCTTATCGTGTCGAGGTTTCCCTGGAATAAGTCCTCTTCAAAATGATGTCGTTCTCCTCATAGAGTTTCTTATTCCCCTGCCAACTCATACTCACCTCCATTATCAGACTTAATGCACTTAATCTTCTTACCAGTCTAACTTTTGACGTCATCTTTCCACTTCTTGAAAGTTTCATGAAGCTCATATTTTCGCTTCATGAAGTAGACCAACACTTTCCTACTATAGTCATCGATGCAAGGAACAAAATACCGTGAGCCTCCAAGGGATTTTACTGGGGAAGGACCCCATAAATCAGTGTGCACCAACTCTGGATTATTAATTCCCAACTGTTTTTTGCTTTTATGAAAGTAACATTTTTCTACTTGCCATAGACACAACTCTCGCAAAATTCCATGTCAACTGATTTCAATCCTGACAACTTGTCGCTCGAAGCTAAAATCTTCATCCCTTTCTCACTCATGTGACCAAGTCTAGTATGTCATAACTTGGTCTCATCCGTTGTGGTCGTAGCTAACATGTTCGTACACCCTACAATAGTGTACAACGTGCCAACGTTGGTTCCTCTAGCAAAGGTCATGGAACCTTTAGAGATTTTTCATCTCCGCTCATCGAACATAGTTTCGTAATCACTTGAGTCCAGTTGACCCACATAAATCAGATTCTTTTCTAGGCCTGGAAGGTACCTAACATCATGCAATTTCCAAGTACTCCCCATCGTAGTCTTAATCATCACATCTCCCTTTCCCTCAATTTCAAAGGCTTTATCATTAGTTAGATAAACCTTTCCTGACTTCTTTAACTTGAAGTCATGAAATAGCTCTTTACAAGGTGAAGAATGCAAAGATGCACCTGAATCAAGTATATATCCACGACTCTATGGAACTATCAATGCTCACCACCAATGCGTCCCCAATCTCACCAATTGGAGAAAAAAAATTGATGAGTCAGAATCATTATTGTCTTGCTTTTCTTTGTGATCAAGCTTGCCACCCTTTTTCTTGGGTTGTGGACACTCCCTTTTTGGGTGACCCTTCCCCCCACAATTACAACAAATAATACCAGCTCTTCCTTTAGACTTACTTTGCCCCCTTTCCATTTATTTTTGAGATGAACCCCATTTTCCCTTTGTTTTCCTTCTTCCTCTACTACTTTCAGCACTATAAGCCCCAAATGACTCCCCACTCTCCTTTCAACGAATACTCTCCCCCAAAATAACTCACGGACATCATCGAGTTTTAGTTTTTCTTTTCCAGAAGAATTACTAATAGCAGTTACAACAGTTCCCAAGCAAATGAGCAAGAAGATAATAAAATTAGGGATTTAACAACATATTGTCTGCTTTGGGTCTAGCACGCATGGATTTGTTTTTGGGCTTCTTCCCAAAAGGCCTCATGCTTATGTAGTTTGTAAACTCTTATAAAATAGGTAACTCTTTCTTATCTTCTCGATGTGGGGCTTAGGATGTATACCCAACAGATGGTATATGTGATTTCTTTCATCATATCAGGTTGGTATACGGAGTGAAGCTCATTTAAGAAGGAAAAGTGTGGTCACATGTCCAATATATAAATTGTATTGTCCATTCTTTTTAATAAGAAAAAAAATTATGATGAGCTACCATATATAAAAAAAATCATATGGCAAACACGGATTTCGATTGATGGACCAATTTTAAATATTAGTATAGTCCTTTCCCCCTTATTTTCTTGGCTTCTTGCGTGTGGTCCTTATATGCTTTTTCTCATCCTAAGGTGTTGGAGAATTAATAATTTATAAATTAAATTAGTTTGGACCTAGAAACATAGTTTAGGACAAGGGTCGATGGATAGGGAGTTAGGAAGCGAATTATCATAGATTAAGTGGTGGAGGTCTCACTCATTTGTCGGGTTGAATTAATAGAAATAGGAGTAATGATCAATTAATTGTAATACTCTGTATTATTAGAACATACTACCTCCGTTTTTTTTTAATTGTTACGGTTTCCTTTTTAGAACGCTTCTTTTTAATTGTTACACTCTTACTTTTACTACATAAGGTAAGTTTCTAATCATTGTTACCCATTTGTTGTCCCCTTGTGGTCCCCACCCTTTAATCCCAACCTACCATTTAATCCCAACATTACCTCTCCACCTACCCCATTTAATAAAACGACCCCTAACTAACACCCCCTAATCTTCCCTCCATCTTCCCAACTTCTTTTTCAGATCTCTCTCTCTCTCTCCTCCAAGTTCTTGAACATTCTGGGTCTCTCTCTCTCTCCTCTAGACTTCTTAAAACCCTAAAAGATCTGGGTAAAAAATCAACTTTCATTTTCGTCATTATCAAAACGCAACATAAATTCGGATCTCTCTCTCTCCTCCAAGTTCTTCAACAATATGGGTTTCACTCTCTCTCTCCTCTAGATCTGTTCAAACCCTAAATAATGTGGGTTTCACTCTCTCTCCTCTAGATCTGGGTTAAAATCAATTTTTTTTTTAATTTATGCTAAACAACATTCGCGTTTTTTTACCAGTTGTATTCGGATCTCTCTCTCTCCTCCAAATTCGTGAACATTCTGGGTTTATTTTTAGGGTTCTTGGGTACTTGTTGAACTCAGTTGTTTTTCATGGAGAGTTCTTCAAGATCTAAGCATCGGAGTAGTGGCAAATCTTCATCCCTTCTTTCCATCTCTGTTCCTGTTACTGAATCGCCATTTTCTTGGGATTTTGCTCAAGATACTGAAGATCCATATGATATGGGTCCATATTATGCTCCAGATACTCCTGATGCAGAAAGTGGTGGGTTGTGTGGATTTTCTTCAACTGTCACGGATGGATCTGAATCTGTATGCAGAACAAAGAGAAAAAAATCCGAAGAAAAAGTTGTTGTGGAGGAAACAGAGGTTTGCTGCCCCTCTACTGTGTCCAAAGATTTCATTTTCGATCTACTGAAAATATATATCCCATGTGTAAAACGACACCAAATGAGATAAGTTTCCTTTCCTTTTTTTTTTGGTTTAAAAATTATGTAGTTATTTCTGCTTACCTGTGGGAATTGTCTGCTATTGATCCATAGAAGGATTTATTCGCATGTTGTTTGTTGTTGTTTGATTTATTGATGTTGTTAACTCATGCGTAAATTTTGTTAATTGTAAGTTGTTGTTGTTGTTGTTGTTGTTGTGTTTTTCTGTAAATTTTAAGTTGTTGTTGTTGTTGTTGTTGTTGTGTTTTTCTGTAATGCATCTGGGATCTTATTGTTGTTGTTGTTGTTCTATTTCTCTTTAATGCATGTGGTATGAAGTTGTTGTTGTTGTTGTGTTTTTCGTTAATTTTTAAGTTGTTGTTGTTGTTGTTGTTGTGTTTTTCTGTAATGCATCTGGGATCTTATTGTTGTTGTTGTTTCCTTCTCTTTAATGCATGTGGTATGAAGTTGTTGTTGTGTTTTTCGTTAATTTTTAAGTTGTTGTTGTTGTTGTTGTTGTTGTGTTTTTCTGTAATGCATCTGGGATCTTATTATTGTTGTTGTTGTTCTATTTCTCTTTAATGCATGTGGTATGAAGTTGTTGTTCTTTGTGTTTTTCTGTAAATTTTAAGTTGTTGTTGTTGTTGTTGTGTTTTTCTGTAATGCATCTGGGATCTTATTGTTGTTGTTGTTGTTCTATTTCTCTTTAATGCATGTGGTATGAAGTTGTTGTTTGTGTTTTTCTGTAATGCATCTGGGATCTTATTGTTGTTGTTGTTCTTCTATTTTTCTTTAATGCATGTGGTATGAAGTTGTTGTTGTTCTGTTTTTCTGTAAGTTTTAAGTTGTTGTTGTTGTTCTATTTCTCTTTAATGCATCTGGGATCTTGTTGTTGTTGTGTTTTTCTGTAAATCTTATTGTGTTCTTGGTGTTCTGTTTTGCTGTGATTCATGTGGAATCAAGTTGGTGTTGGTATTCTGTTTTTCTGTAATTCATCTGGGATCTTGTTGTTGTTTTGTTTTTCTGTAAATCTTATTGTGTTCTTGGTGTTCTGTTTTGCTGTGATTCATGTGGAATCAAGTTGGTGTTGGTATTCTGTTTTTCTGTAATTCATGTGGGATCTTGTTGTTGTTGTTGGTGTTCTGTTTTTCTGTAATTCATGTGGGATCAAGTTGGTGTTGTTGTTCTGTTTGGATGTAATTCATGTGGGTTATGTTCCTCAATGATGAAGGCAGCCCCTGTAGGAATAAACTATGTGCCCTCCTGTGCCAGGTTAACATTGAGCTACCAACAGCTTATGCTGCTTGACGAGGCACATGGTAACTTAGCCGGGAGATGGAATGTAGTTGTATTCAATGCAGATATTAATAAGCCTGAGAGGACAATAATTAAAAGAACCAAAAGTTTTGATACTTGTATTTCATTAAGACTTCACAAAATAAGAAACTATGCTTTACAAAATATGGGCTGCCATTGACCTTGCCTAAGATATCCCATGTTTTACAAAATATTCCTAACTTACTGCAGAATGTTTTTGAACTTAGTTGAAAACTTGACAAAAAATAACAATTTCCATTCCATGTGCAACTTCATTCTGCATTCCATGTGCAACTTCTAATACTCCTGTTCTGTTGCTGCCTCTACTTGTTCTATTGCCTCTACTTCTGTTGCATGTACTTCTGTTGCTGCCTGTACTTGTGGCATTGCCTGCTCATGTAACCAAGTTCTTGCTTGATCCAAAAGTGTTTGGGTTACTTCAACTTGTAAGGGAAGTTGGCCAAGACTTTCCAACATTTGCTTGTTGACATGTGGATATGTGTAGTTGTTATTCCCCCTTACTTTCAAAATTTCAATCATATGATACTGAAATGAATGCCACACATTAGCTAAAGTCTTTGGTTGCATTTCTTCAAATGACTTGTTAACTGCTTGCAATAGCTTAAGTATTGTGTTTGGCCTTTCCTTATGTTGGAGTGTTTGTAATGCTCTAAAGAAACCAAGATCCAACATGTTTAGCTCAGGACTATTTGGTGGCTGCTGCACCAAATGAAAAACAAACCCGTTTTGTCTACTAGCTAGTATCCATAATGGGTCTGATGCAGTTACATGTGGCTTTGCGTTGTCTTGTTGTATGTATATCACCTTGCTCCTGTGTGGTGGCCACTTAGACATTATTGCTGGTAAGATGTGATTAATTAACACATCTCTCATTCTCTCCTTGGTGACATTGGTGATTGCTTTTGTCTCTAATGTGCCGGCTGACCTATTATTAGAAGACCTTTGTGCTGCCACTTCCTCCACAAATGGGAAAATACCAATTTTCCCATCAAAAGTGCATTGCCCCAACATGTTGTATGATGGTCTAGCCACTGCAGTTTCAAACATCACCTTAATTATATGCCTTTTTGATTGGTATGTTCTGTGTGGATTAGCTTCATTTGGATGCAAATATAGCCTTTGTGTTTTTTGATGCATGTAAAACCACTTCTCATCGATGTGGATGAAGTTGAAGAAATCATTGAACATTGGCTGCCCTCTTTCTACTTGTGGTTGTTGTACCATACATAGAATCCAAATGACCCTTGAAATCTGATTTTCTGGTGATAATTTTGGACGCATTGGATTACTATGTGCTCGTATGCTGCCTTTTTTAACTAGTCTGCACACAGTGCTTGCACAGACACCAAGTTTGTTTGCAAGATCCCTTAAATTGGTTCTGTCCCTAAGTGGAATTGAAGTTAACATTTCTTCTGTCAGTGAAAACCGTTTCCTGCCCACTATGCCTGCCATCTTCTTCTTAACATTGATTTGTTGTTCTTCACCAATTTGGTTCTTCATTGTGTTCCAGATTGAACTTGCAGTTTTGCGGGACACGTTGAATTTCTCAGCAGCTTTCGAGATTGCACCATATGGTAGCTCAGTCCCGTTGGCTTGTGCTAATAAAAGCTCAGCCATTTGTTGCCTCTGTTCATCACTTAACCAAGGCCGAGGATGATGCGAATCAAGTACAATGACATCTTCATTTGTGATATCAACCATTTAATGCACCTGAGGCCAAAAAAAAAAAAACCCACCCCACCCCCCCTTTGTGGAAAAATAAATGTGTTAAGTGATAAATAGAGGCAATAAATGGAGAAGAAGGAAGAGAGAGGATAAGTTGCTGGGTGGAGTTATGGCTCTTAAATGGACCCTTTAAGTGTGGAAGTTGAAGTGTAAAAAAGTTTGAATTTTTTTCCCTCCAGATTCTGAAATTGTAAAGGTAGTTTTTGTTTAGATATTGGAGGGAACTTGAAATTTCCCTCAAAAAATTAGACATGTAACCCGCCAAGATTAATGTAAAAGTGTTGATTAATTTTTCCCCAAAACTATCCCATGTGCAGATTTTTCTCTCTCCTCCACAATTTTTTATTATTCTTTTGTACTTGTCTCTTTCTACTTTTCAGATTTTGTAGCCTCTCTCTCCTACTTTTCAACTTTTGCATTGGTTCTAATGAAAAGCAAACCGTAACAATTAAAAAGAAACGGATGTAGTATATTACAATATTGATGGAATTGATAGTATTATAAAGTATTGATTATGATATATATATATATATATATATATATATATATATATATATATATATATATATTATATATATATATATATATATATATCTATCTATTTAATGATTTTAAGAATCATTTTATTTATGTACTGATTTGATGAATCTTTTTATGTATTTAATGATTTAAAAAAATCATACTTTTATATTAAAAATAGTTTTAATATTATAAAAAGAATCATAGTATATTGACTGGGAATAAAATTAAAAGATTGAACTTTGATTTATTTTAAAAGGGCAGTGTAAATCAAGGTTTTTGGGCCATATTCATTTGGAGATGAGTATGGATGTATTTTATGACCTCAGTGACATGTATTGTTTGGTAAGCAGTATTAAATAGTGGTAATGATAATACAATCACATGTAATTGTCAAGGAAAATCACCTACCCACTACCATGGTAATGAGATATCATCTCTAAACATGTAATATTCTTCACAAATTTTCATTTTCACACAATACTCTCTAAGTCACATATTAATCGATAGTTATTTGACTTTCACACATGTCAATACAAAACACCATTACTATATAAATGAAAGTCACTAAATGCTGATATTTTTAAAGATATGCATTGAAACAATCCAATATCTTATACACTAATATTCATCCTTATATATTAGTAGATTTATGTCCAAAGTAGTTTATATGAACAATAGACATTATCATACTATATCAATTAATATGGGATGAAAGGAGTATTATCGATTTCTAATATGGTAATGGATGGTAATAAAAATTTAAAACGAAATTTTTTTTGGACCCTCCAACTAGGGACCTCATGGTAAGATGAAAGGTCATGCCAGACAGAAACATCTCGTAGGTACCCTTCCTGTGTTTGCAGGCATACACTTAGGGGGGGGGGGGGAGGGGGATGGTAAGGGGAAATCCTATCCCAAAGTATCACTAGAGGGATCGAACTCCCAACCTTTAAGTTGAAAGGTTCTTTCTATACCACTAGGCCAAGCTTAGCTTGGTAAGAAAAGCATCATATTGCTAAGGATGGATTCTGGTCATTCCCACCATTGATACCAACGTGTGTATTGTTCTTTTACAAAATCACATTAAAATTCATTACTATTATCACCTACCAAATCGATTGCAAGAGTATTAATAAAAGTTCCTAATTAAGGAATCAGGCTTTGCAATTCGAGAGTTAAGCCAAACATAATTTTTAGGGAGGTAGATGAAGGTGTGTAAGGAGCCCAACATCACGGGATCCCAATATTATAAGGGCCAATATATATATATATATATATATATATATATATATATATATATATATATATATATATATAACTTTAAAAATTTACTTTATATTTGAGGAAATCACCTCTGTTCTCCAACCTTAATAAAATTCTCAATGATTAATCTAAGAGAGAAAGAAAATCGCATATTTTGAAAAGTGGAAGTGAGTAGTATTTGTCGCACGACACGTGCATGGGCCTGGTACACAATATTTTTAATATCAACAAAGTTTATACAAGTCGGTTTGTAGGATAAGGTTATTGCTGAAAGAAATAAAAAGTCAAGATGCTAAACAAATCAACAATGCATGTCATACGTTTATACGACCAATGCATAAATATTGTAAAGGTATTGACCTTCAATTATCTTGTAGTATTTAGGAAGTACAAGCTCTGCGCGAGAAATTTACTCCTCTTCCTGCGAGAGAAACTCTAGAATAAAATTTTACGTAAAAATAGATTTTTATTGATAGTAGAGCGTATAAACTTTACCATTATATTCATTTGCACGAGATCTTTTAATTCTCATTTCTAAATTATTGTACTTTTCAAATTTTCATGCTTCCTTCTTAATTTTAAATGTTCTGATAAAATTCTTACAGTCTATATGAACTTTAGAACAAAAATCATTCAATCAAGGAGGAATATGGCCATGTAATGTTACAGAAAAGTTCATACCAATTTACTTTGAGAAAGCTCCAAGTAATTCAATGGGACACTCTTACAATTACAACAATATTTCAAATGTATTAGGCTTTAAATAAATTATGCTGGACAATGAAAGTAAATCTGATGCATTTAACATAAACAATATAGTGCTAGGAAATTAAGCTGTGCCGAACATTCTCTTCAATCGCATTACTTCATTGTGGCTTAAGAGTGTGATTTGCTCAGCTATGTCAGCAGGCAAATTGCCAGCAAATAAGGAGGGAGTAGTGAGTTGTAATCCTGGATTTGCACCATTCAAACTAACGAATGCGGTAGCGGGAGTATTACCAACATTGACTTGAAAGTGAAGCATGGCTTGTGGAAAGACCATGACATCACCAACCTCTAACCTTTTATAATATGCTGTATTGCTTGTGTCAATAAACCCGGCAATGATCGTACCACGGTTAACAATAATAACTTCTGATGTACGATGAGAATGTAGTGGTATAACACCACCTATTCCGAAGTCTAACCTTGCCATGGAGATGCCCAAGCCATTCAATGCTGGGAATGCATTTGCAAATGCTAAAGTTACATTGTTTCTGAAAATATTTGTGGTGGTTCTTTCACCACGGAAACCAGTGTAAACAAAATCGTCTGTGGTGATTGTAGCAGGATTTTTGCAGGCATATCCTTCAGGTCCTCTAGGGAGGCTAGGATCTCCAACACAAAAATCTAATTCTATGGCATGGGAGAAAGAGGCTAAGATGGAGAAGATGAAGAAAATTGCAGGCTTGTTCATTTTGTAAGCTAGAGATAGGTATAGTTGCATTAATATTGCTTAGAGCGAGCCATTAGCATCCTTTTTATAGAATTTGCTGAGCATAGTATGAGTCTACTTGCTCACAAGACAGTTGGCCTTTGACTTGGTCGCATTCGGCTTTATTATTGGTTGCCGATGCAAGTAAACAAGTGTAGGCGGCACCACAAAGATGAATATAATTTTAAATTCAAAGAAAGACTAAAATGAGGCTCTTAGTTGACTTTGAGAAAACGAAACATGTATCACTTTCAACTAATCCAATCATATACATATATTATATCCCCTCCATTTCATAATATAATTTCCGCATTTTTTTAGTATCTTAAAATATTATGTCTATTTTTTTATAATCAATTTATATGGGAGCATTTATTGCTTTTCAGTTTTGTTTTCAAGGAAAATGAATACAACAAATTAGTTCCAAGATAAAAGTACCAAGAAAACACTTACTTAGATATATACTTTTCGAAAATTTTTCAACTCTTCTCATTTTTCTTAAACCCGTGAAAAATAAGAAGGGAGCACTATACTACCTCCGTTCTTTTTTAGTTGCAACGTTTGACAAATTGCACTATTCATGTTCTCTTATTTGACCACATTTATTGATTTATATGTTAAACAAAATATAGTCATGTGGGGTCTTGTTTGATTCCTTTCGATGTAAGCTTTCATAATATCAAATTTTTATAATTTTTACTTACATACAATTAGAGATAAAACGATTTGAAATTGTACATTGGCAAGCGTGAAAGTCAAAACGTTGCAACTAAATAAAAACAGAGGTAGTATATGAGACGTATGGAGTAATTATTTAGAGTTTTATATCATTGAAATATAGACTATGATAAAAAAAAGTTAAGAACGGCATGTGTTCGTCAGTTTTATGTTCTTATTAATACGATCTCTGTTTTTTATTAAGTGACTGAGAACAAAGTAACACACATCCTTAAGAAAATTAGAGAGATAAGATTAGGGACCAATAGTATAAAAGAAAAGATTTGTAAAAAAATGAGCCTTTTTATTATTGAGATAGAAATCAGTCACACATTGACCTTTTCAAATAAGGGGGAAAATCAGTCACTTAATAAAAAATTGAGAATTCTTATAAATTAGAGTTTTCGACAATAACCATCTTATAAAATAAACTTTTTTCATATAACACCTTATATATAATGTTTTCTATTTATATTTCAATAACCATCTCATAGCACCATTTTTTTTTCAAAGACACAACCTATTAGATATTTTTTCCCGTAAATCCCTTAGTGAGGCCCGCCTTTGTTTCTTTGTTTTTCTTCCAAATTCAATGTTACTTCCCTACCCATTACAAATGAAGAAAAACTAATGTCTTTAGGTATGAATTTTCACCAAATTAAAAGTTAGATATCTAATTATTAGATATTTAAATATGAACTAGAAATATTATGCCACTTCTAGTGAAATGACTCGCATATTCATATTTTAAAAGTTAGACATCTATAATTAGATATTAAGTCTATTCTATTCAACTTATGTTTGTTAATAAACTTATCTTAATTTATTTGATCTTATTTTCTAATATTGTTATACTTTATTTTTGCTGAATTAAACTTATCTGAACGTATTAAAATTTATTAGTTATTTTTTTTAGAATTTGAATTTTCATTATTTAGGGGCTTGTCATTATTTGGTCCCCGTAAGGATGCTTTAGGGTGGCCTGTTAATTGGTTTCTCCCTAGTTTCTTTTTTTTTCTGGCTTAAAACAAAAAAAGGTTTTTCTATGGTGTACCCTTGTGTTATTTAAAATTCTACGTTGTACCATCACTTTTTTGTTTCTCTCTGTTGTACCCTCAGACTTTTTAAGTAATCTCTATGGTACCCTTTGTTTTAATATTTTAAAAACGGCGTTATAAAATACTTTAGGCCCACCAACATTCCGTTTCATGTTTAAACCTTATTAACTGATCTCCTAATTACTCCTAAATATCAGTATATTCATCTTCCATCCCTTGATTCCATCCTTTGATTCCAAAACCAAATTTTTTTCCCCATAATTTGTGAAGAAAGGAAAGATTTCATCTGTTGAAGAAGAATTTGCGGTAGAAATTGTTGCGCCTAACTGAAGAAAGGAAAAGCTGGGAGAAGGATAATCTACTGCTGCTCTGGTGTGATTCTCAAATTTTAGGTAATTTCGATGTTTAAAAATTTCATCTTTCTCTTTTGTATGTGATGCGATTGTTGTGTTTAGGGTTTGTTTGTTTAGCTTAGAAACTGAAAATGAGCTTTGCATGTGTGTTTGTGTGTAATGTTGCAGAAAATGGCTGAGAGGATTTTGAGAATTCATTATCTAGGAAATGTAGTAGAATTAGGGATTGGTGATTTGGATTTATGTTTGTTGATGGATATTTTGAATGATATGTGTGAATTGTTTGAGAAGAATAATTTTGAGCTTCCCTCATACCATGTGCTTAAGTATAAAAATGGGGGTACAACTGTTGAACTTGTTGATGGTGGCAGCATGATGACAATGTTTGGGGTGTTGGGGAGCAAAAAAATGGATGGATGGGTTGATAGTTTACATGAACCCAATTTCATATGGAAGTTAGCACAGAGGGTTAAGTCTGAGAGGCAAACTAAACCTAAAATAGTCCAAACCCTAGGCAAGCCATCAAGTGGCCCATCAAAGACATATAGGCTCAAACTTAAGACTTGGAAGAAAAAAAAAGGCCTAAGCTCACCTCAATTAACCAAACCTAAGACAACCACACTTAACCAGACCTGATTATTAATGATCAGTCAAGCCCATACTCACCTCCATTGACCCAACCTGATTTTGTCCAACAAACCCAACTCCTCCCCAATTACAAGTCCTACACTAAGGAGAAGCCCAAGATTCCCTGAACTACTATTCTGTAGTTCACCATCCTCCCAGGCCCAAATTCACCTAAATTCTCATCCATCTTCCCAGCCCCAAATTCACATCAGTCCACCATCCTCCCAGCCCCAAATGAACCTGAACCCCCCCACTGACCCAGGACCAAAATGATCCCAATCCACCACCTTCCAACACTGTAGAGGAAAGCACACAACTCAAGACTATTACAATCTTTCCTCATGGGAAAAAGATGGCTAGGACCACAGCTAAGAAAAAGGGTATTTGGGTTCCTAAATCTGTCTTCACTAGTGTCAATGTTGATGTTAATGTTGAAGTAGCTAGGACTAGGAGATGTAGGAGTAAAGCTATTGCTTTGGAGGGACCAAATGTCAGTGGTGAGGGTGATAGTGAGAGTGAGAGTGAAGAGGAGTGGGTGCCAGGTTTGAATGGCGAAGAGGTTGGGAGTGATCAAGAAGGTGATGATGATGATTTTTTAGTGGAAGAGGATGTTAATGGGCTATTGTAACATAATTTCGTTGATGGTGGGTGGGAGACATTTAGGAATTCAGATTGGAATGCTGAAGAAGGAGGTTATTTCAGTAGGATGTACAAAAATGGTGTTATATATGATGATGTTGAGATGGGAAAGATATTTCTAAAATCATGGATGCTTTTTGTGGATAAGGAACACTTCAAAGACACCTTGAGAGACTATTGTTTACAGGAAGGGTTTGCCTTAGTTTTTAATAGGTCAGAGGAGCTTAGGTATATAGCAGTTTGTGCTGATGAAAGGTGTGGGTGGAGAATCCATGCTGCTAGGCTAGTAGATGGATATACCTGGGAAATTAAAACCATGAATCAAAATTATAATTGTGATTTGAATTTAGTTACTAATCCTATGGTGAACTGTGAATGGGTTGCTAGAAAATTATTGGAGCATATTAGAGCAAATATGAACATTAGAGGGAAAACTATGAATGAGTTTCTTTGGGATAGATATGGTGTGAGAATGGCAACTCCCACACTTTATAAAATGAAAGATAAGGCAATAAGCTAAGAATCATCCAAGGGGGACATGATGATTCCTACACAAATCTACCAACCTACTGTGAGCTACTTAAGATGAACAACCCAAACTCAATTGCCTTTTGTACTTGGGCAGCATTACAGAGGCTTGAAAAGCCTCTACAGTTCAGGTCCATATTCATTAGTTTCCATGCTTAGTTTAAAGGCCTAATAGATGGTTGTAAAGGTTTGGTTGGTGTTGATGGCACCCATCTTAAAGGGAATTTTGGAGGGATTTTGTTGGCTGCTGTCTCATTGGATGGAAACAATAAGATATTTCCTGTAGCTGTTGCTGTGGTAGGTTATGAGAATAAGACATCATGGAGTTGGTTCTTCCATCATCTGAAGGCAACCTTGACTGCAAGTGGAAGGTCAGACTGGACCATTATGTCAGTTTGGCAAAAGGTAACCCTACTCCCTCCATTGTGGAATTTTTTTATACTTATTATGTATTCCTATTTTTATTTATGTTACATTAATGTGTATTTTAGGGCATTGATCCTAGCTTAGATCAAGTGTGGCCAAAGGTCCCTAGAAGATATTGTGAAAGACACTTGTGCAAAAATTTCAAGACGGATTATCTAGGAATCTTGATGCATAAGCTCTTTTGGTCAGTTGTGAAGTCATGTTCTCAGTACACATTCAAGAAAGCTTTGCAAAAAATACAAAAAGTAGTTGGACTAGGAGCAATTAAGTGGTTTAAAGATATGGGTCCACTTGACAGATGGACCAAATGGAAGTTTGATCCTACTCTGTGCAATGATAAAGTGACAAACAATTTTGTGGAGAGTTTTAACTCCACAATAGGTGCAGATAGGTGTAATCCTATCCTCACATTATTATATGGTAAACACTAAACTACCTCTTTAATATGCATTTAAACTATCTTAACTATCTAAACACTAAACTACTTGGGTTTTCATTGTGACAGGTGTGAGAAGGATTGCAATGGTAAGGCATGCTACTAGACAACACCTATCTCAGCAATGGGTAGAACCAGGTATATGTCCTAACATCAGAGAAAAGGTGAGATATTTGACAAAAAAGTCAAGGAGTTGCCAAGCCTATCCATCTGGAGGGGAGAGTATGAGGTGCATGATGGGAGGGCTCATTTGCCTGTGTCATTGAATATGAGAGAGTGTTCTTGTGGAAGGTGGCAAGTCAGTGGTATTCCATGTAAGCATGGAATTAAAGCCATATTGGATGCTGTTAAAGACCCACTAGACTATGTCTTAGATTGGTTTAGTGTATCTAGATATAAAGCAGCTTATAATGGCAGCATTTCACCAATCCCTAATTCAGAACAGTGGCCAGATTTGGGTCAACCAACACTCATTCCTCCAACCATGAAAAGAGGAATTGGTAGACCATCTAGGAACAGGAGAAGAGAGGAGGGAGAACAGAAGAAAGGTAAGATAAGCACCACTGTACAATGCAAGAAATGCAAGGACTTTGGTCATAACTCAAAGGCTTGTAAAGCTGGGGCTACAACTAGGGAACTAAGGGAACAACAAGGAGGTGGTGTGCAACCTAGACCTGAAGTCAACAGCCAGGCCTCTAAAAGAAGACAAAGTCAGAGCAGTGGCCCGATTGAAGTTGACTCCAATCTAATTGATTTGATGATCAATCAGTCACAACCAGACTTAGACACCAGGGAAAAAAAAGGAAGGGCTGTGTTTTCTTCAAAACGTAGCCCTTCTTTCTTGTAGGGCTGCGATTTTATAAAAAACCGCAGTCCTTCACAAGAAGGGCTGCACTTTTCTAAAAAACGCAGCCCTTCTTACATAGAAAGGGATGCGTTTTTTAGTCAAGCGCAACCCTTGTTTCTTGTAGGGCTGCGGTTTTATAGAAAACCACAATCCTTTACGAGAAGGGCTGCGCTTTTCTAATAAACGCAACCCTTCTTACATAGAAAGGGTTGCGTTTTTTAGTCAAGCGCAGCCCTTGTTTGTGAAGGGTTGCGCTTGACTAAAAAACCCAGCCTTTCTTACTATAAGAAGGGCTGCATTTTTTAGTCAAGCGCAACCCTTCTTAGTGAAGGGTTGCGCTTGTCAAAAAAAGCGCACCCCTTCTGTTACGAAGGGCTGCGCTTTTTTTGACAACTGCAGCCCTTCCTTATCTTTTTTTTATTGAATAATGCGCGCATGTACAATATACTCAAGCTAGCATTTCTATTTCCCTCCCTTAGAGAAATTTTACGAGCGAGATAAATCCCTAATTCGAGTGCACCACCTTCTCCACCACCACCTTGCGCACCACATTGAACCACCACCTTGCTCCATCACCACGACCACGCAGCGCACCACATTGCTCCACCACCACGACCACGCAGCGCACCACATTGCTCCACCACCACTGCTGCCCACCACCTTGCTCCATTCTCCCCTCCATTAATTCGAGTGAGTTTGCGCACCACCAGTGCTCCACCACCACCTGCGCACCACCAGTGCTCCACCACCACCTTGCGCACCACGTAGCGCACCACATTGCTCCACCACCACGACCACGCAGCGCACCACATTGCTCCACCACCACTGCTGCCCACCACCTTGCTCCATTCTCCCTTCCATTAATTCGAGTGAGTTTGCGCACCACCAGTGCTCCACCACCACCTGCGCACCACCAGTGCTCCACCACCACCTTGCGCACCACCCACCACATGCAGCCGCGACCTCCACCATCACCACTACCCTTCTCTTCTCTTCTAGATCTTCTCCACATTCGAGTGGTTTAGGGTGTGGAGCTCCTCCACCACTACGCAACGCCACCACCCACAAGCGGCAGTAAGATTAAGTATGAATTAATCTTATTTTTAAGTTACTTTTGTTTTTCTTAATTGAATTAAATGATTAATGTGCAATGTGGGTTTTGTTAATTGTAGGAAGAAGAGACTAAGGAAGGCAAATAAAGTTCCAACTATCTCTTCTCTCTTCATTGCTCGTCGTTGGTGTTAAGAGGTAACTAGTTTAATTTCGTTGTCTTTTTTGTTTGATTCAATTTGTTAATGAGACAAAGTTGTCATGTGCTTCAAATTGATTAAGCTATAATAATTTATTGATGTATATATATATATATTTTATAATGTATGTATATTTCTTGATATGAGATTGTATGAAAACGCAATGTAATTTAGCTATGAAATCTACAAGTTGTTTGAATCATCATCATATGCCTAGATACCCGTTCAAGACTTACTCATTAGGAGTAAGTCTTGAATAGTCCCCGGTTTGGGACTGTTCTTGGACGTTTGATCTCACTTAGGTGGTGAATGTGTGTCTTCTTTTCAATTCTGAGGAAATTCTTGGTTTATCATTTCTCTACATTGTTCTCTGGGTACATATGTAGATAAGCAATTATCTACATTGTGTACTTGGAGAACTGTAGGGAAATGCTGCCGGATTTTCCTTAGAATTGAAAAGTTGGCATATATTCACTAGTGAGATTAGACATCCAAGGATGGGTTAGGTTGGAGTGATAAGGACCTTCGGTTGCATGCATACAATTGAACATGTCACTATGTTAGCTTGCTCTATACGTGTGTGATTTGAATATGTGAGTGTATGTACTTAAATAATGATTGATGCATTATAATAAATGGCCGTGTTTAATTATTAGAGGTGGTCTTCTTCAATGAGATGGATCGTACTTGGATGTATGGTAGTCATGAATCGATTGAGTTTGTGAAAGGGGTCTCGGAATTCTGTACAACTACATTAGAATATCAAACATCCTCTGGAGCAGTCGACTTTTATTGTCCTTGTGTTGATTGTAGAAATGTGAGCAAGGTTAGTAGTATACATGTGGTTAGGGAGCATGTCTTTCGCCGTGGGTTTAGGCCTCAATACCACGTATGGGTTTGGCATGGTGAGCAGGGGAGGTATATAGGAAGCTCTTGAGAAATGAATGATGTATGTGAAGAAAAGAAGGATGATGAGTTAGGGGATGAGAATTTGGATAATGAGTTTGGAGATGACGATAGGGATCGGGTAGACGAGATGATACATGAGGTTGAAGATCAATCATGTAGACGACCTTGTATTTTTGAGTCTATGTCTGAGGCGGACTCTAGTTTCACATCGTTGTTGGAAGTTTTAGCTGATATGCTCCCTGATGGAAATGAACTGCCAAAGTCGTACTATTATGCGAAGAAGCTGATGTGTCCTTTGGTTTAGAGTACGAGCGAATACATGCTTGTCCTAACGATTGTGTGCTTTATCGTAATGAGTATGAGCATTTACATGAGTGTCCACGTTGTGGATTGTCGAGGTACAAGCGTGAAGGAGCTGGAGGTAGTGAAGGACCACCAGATAAGGTGTTGTGGTATCTACCCATAATACCTAGATTTAAGCGCATGTTCTCAATTAAAGGAGATGCAAAGAATTTGAGGTGGCATGCAGATCGTAGGAAGAAAGACGGTCTGCTCAAGCATCGCTGATTCGCCTGATGGAAAACTATCAAGGGTGCATAAGCATTTGGTAATGAGGATAGGAATCTGAGGCTTGGATTATGTACGGTGGCATGAACCCTTTTGGCAATCTCAGTCGCAGCATAGTACATGGCCAGTAGTTTTAGTGGTTTATAACTTGCCTCCTTGGTTGTGCATGAAACGCAAGTACATGATGTGTCGCTTCTTATATCGGGACCCAAACAACCTGGAAATGACATAGATGTATACCTCCAGCCGCTTGTTGAAGATTTACAGAAGATGTGGAACGAAGGAGTGTTAGTATTTGATGTGTATGCTAATGAGATGTTCACTCTGCGTGCCATGCTTTTTTGTACTATGAACGATTATCCAGCTTATGGGAACTTATCTGGGTATAAGACTAAAGGAAAACAACCTTGCCCGATTTGTTTAGATGACATGAAATCTACACACCTTAAGGGCTGCAAACATGTGTATATGCGCACAGAAGGCTCCTCAGCGCGACCATCCCTATCGGTTTAAGAAGAAGGCATTCGATGGGACGGTTGAAGAAGAAGTTGCTCAAGACCATTAACTGGTACTGAAGTTTATAATCAGGTGAAGGGTTGAAACAGTCTTTGGTAAACCTGCTAGTGAGGTTGATGACCTACAGGATTATGGAAAAAAGTCATTTTTTGAAAACTCACATATTGAAAGATCTAAAGGTCAGACATTGTTTGGATGTCATGCACATAGAGAAGAATGTTTGTGAAGCTATTCTCGCACACTTATGAATATTCCGGGCAAGACAAAAGATGTTAAGGTCACGACTTTACTTGGAAAAAAGGGGATTCGCCAGAGTTGTGGGCTCAAAAAGGGACGGAAGGAAGAAGAAAATAGTGGAGGAAAGGGTTGATGATGAAACTCAGAAAAGTAAAAAGGTGGAGAATTTGAAGAAGAATTTTTTGTCACCAGTTTGCTACACGATGTCGCTGCAGAGAAACGGATTTTTTGCGAGTCATTGTATGGCATTAAGGTCCCACTGGCTACTCATCGAATATGAAGCGCTTTGTTACCTTAAATGGTGAGTTGAAGTTATCGAGTATGAAATCGCACGATTGTCATGTCATGATGCAAGTATTCTTACCAATTGCAATTCGTGGGATACTTCCAAAGCATGTGAGGCACACCATTACAGAACTCTATTCATTTTTTCATACAATATGCAACAAAGTCCTAGAACCGTCGACCCTCGATGCCTTGTAGGCCAGAGTAGTTGAAACTCTACGCAAATTTGAGATGTCCCCCCCCCCCCGCATTCTTTGACATTATGGTCATCTCATTGTCCATCTAGTTCGAGAAATTAAGCTGTGTGGTCTAGTGTTTTTGAGGTGGTGCTATCCTTTTGAGAGATATATGGGAACTTTGAAGGATAAAGTTCGAAATCCTACACAACCAGAAGGTAGTATAATTCAAGGGATTGTGGGTGAAGAGATTAGTAATTTTGTGGCTGAGTATTTTGCTAGTGTTGATCTTGTTGGACTTCTGACATCTCGACACGAGGGCAGACTTGAGGGCAAGGGTCTGGAAGGTCTAGAGGGTCTGGAGGGTGCAGGCCTAAATTCTTTATTTTGCCAAATTTTCAGCATTATTAAAATCAATAATCATTTGAAATTCGCATGAAACAAACACAAACATATAAATTGAAAAAAACGAAACAAAACACAATTCACAAACATACAAACTGAAAAAAAAAATGAAACAAACACAAACATAGAAACTGAAAAAAATGAAACAAACACAACTTACATAAGAGTTCAGAATGGGTGTTTTAGTTTAGGTTTTAGTCTTTAAGAAAATCAGTTTGTTTTTTTTAAAAAAAGTTAAAAGATATTAAATAAATTTAGGGTCTAAGGGTAGGGTCTGAGTCCAAAATTTTAAGACCCGGACCCTAAAAAATTCACATGGACCTAGACCCAGAACCAGACCCGGACCCTTAGGGTCGGAAAAAGTTGGACCCAGACCCTTAAATTAGTGTCGGCACCAACAGGGTCTGGGTAGGGTCCTGAACCCATGCCCATCCCTAGTTAAGCCAAACATATATATATATATATATATGTATATATATATGTATATATATATATATATGTATATATATATATGTATATATATATATGTATATATATATTATGTATATATATATTATATGTATATATATTATATAATATATTATATATGTATATAGTATATATATATACATATATATATATATATATGTATATATATATATATATGTATATATATATATATATATATGTATATTATATATATATATGTATATTATATATATATATATATATATATATAATTTTAAAAATTTACTTTATATTTGAGGAAATCATCCTTGTTTTCCAACCTTAATAAATTTCTCAATGATCAATCTAAGAGAGAAAGAAAATCGCATATTTTAAAAAGTGAGAGTGAAAAGTATTTGTCATCGGTCACGTGCATGGGCGTCGTGCACAATATCTTGAATTTCAACCAGGTCTATACAAGTCTGTTTGTAGGATAAGGTTATTGCCGAAAAAAATAAAAAGTCAAGATGCTAAACAAATCAATAACGCATGTCATACGTTAATACGATCAATGCATAAATATTGTAAAGGTATTGAACTTCAATTATCTAGTAGTATTTAGAAATACAAGCTCTGCGCGAGAAATTTACTCCTCTTCCTGCGAGAGAAACTCTAGAATAAAATTTTACGTAAAAATAGATTTTTATTGATAGTAGAACGTATAAACTTTACCATTATTATTCATTTGCACGAGATCTTTTAATTCCATTATCTTAAATTATTGTACTTTTCAAATTTTAATTTCATGCTTCCTTCTTAATTTTAAATGTTCTGATAAAATTCTTACAGTCTATATGAACTTTAGAACAAAAATCATTCAATCAAGGAGGAATATGGCCATGTAATGTTACAGAAAGTTCATACCAATTTACTTTGAGAAAGCTCCAAGTAATTCAATGGGACACTCTTACAATTACAACAATATTTCAAATGTATTAGGCTTTAAATAAATTATGCTGGACAATGAAAGTAAATCTGATGCATTTAACATAAACAATATAGTACATGCTAGGAAATTAAGCTGTGCCGAATATTCTCTTCAATCGCATTACTTCATTGTGGCTTAAGAGTGTGATTTGCTCAGCTATGTTAGCAGGCAAATTGCCAGCAAATAAGGAGGGAGTAGTGAGTTGTAATCTTGGATTTGCACCATTCAAACTAACGAATGCGGTAGCGGGAGTATTACCAACATTGACTTGAAAGTGAAGCATGGCTTGTGGAAAGACCATGACATCACCAACCTCTAAAGAACCATACCCAATAAAGAAACATTTAACAGCTTTTGGGTCTAACTTGTCACGATTCCCAGTTTGAACATAAGCAACACAACCAAAAAGCGTCAAGTAAGAAAGATTTACCTCCTTCGCAGTTCACACTTCTTCAGGTATCTTGAGTTCCAAAGTAACTGAATGCCCTTTGTTAATCAAGAGAGTTGTTGTACTTACTGAATCTGCCCAAAATGTCTTAGGCTCTCCCTGTAGTGTTCTGTTCATCCTCTTCGCAACCTTATCGTGTCGAGGTTTCCCTGGAATAAGTCCTCTTCAAAATGATGTCGTTCTCCTCATAGAGTTTCTTATTCCCCTGCCAACTCATACTCACCTCCATTATCAGACTTAATGCACTTAATCTTCTTACCAGTCTAACTTTTGACGTCATCTTTCCACTTCTTGAAAGTTTCATGAAGCTCATATTTTCTCTTCATGAAGTAGACCAACACTTTCCTGCTATAGTCATCGATGCAAGGAACAAAATACCGTGAGCCTCCAAGGGATTTTACTGGGGAAGGACCCCATAAATCAGTGTGCACCAACTCTGGATTATTAATTCCCAACTGTTTTTTGGCTTTTATGAAAGTAACATTTTTCTACTTGCCATAGACACAACTCTCGCAAAATTCCATGTCAACTGATTTCAATCCTGACAACTTGTCGCTCGAAGCTAAAATCTTCATCCCTCTCTCACTCATGTGACCAAGTCTAGTATGTCATAACTTGGTCTCATCCGTTGTGGTCGTAGCTAACATGTTCGTACACCCTACAATAGTGTACAACGTGCCAACGTTGGTTCCTCTAGCAAAGGTCATGGAACCTTTAGAGATTTTTCATCTCCGTTCATCGAACATAGTTTCGTAATCACTTGAGTCCAGTTGACCCACATAAATCAGATTATTTTCTAGGCCTGGAAGGTACCTAACATCATGCAATTTCCAAGTACTCCCCATCGTAATCTTAATCATCACATCTCCCTTTCCCTCAATTTCAAAGGCTTTATCATTAGTTAGATAAACCTTTCCTGACTTCTTTAACTTGAAGTCATGAAATAGCTCTTTACAAGGTGAAGAATGAAAAGATGCACCTGAATCAAGTATATATCCACGACTCTATGGAACTATCAATGCTCACCACCAATGCGTCCCCAATCTCACCAATTGGAGAAAAAAAATTGATGAGTCAGAATCATTATTGTCTTGCTTTTCTTTGTGATCAAGCTTGCCACCCTTTTTCTTGGGTTGTGGACACTCCCTTTTTGGGTGACCCTTCCCCCCACAATTACAACAAATAATACCAGCTCTTCCTTTAGACTTACTTTGCCCCCTTTACTTCGATCTATTTTGAGATGAACCCCATTTT
Organism: Beta vulgaris subsp. vulgaris; assembly: GCF_026745355.1. Classification (NCBI taxonomy): domain Eukaryota; kingdom Viridiplantae; phylum Streptophyta; class Magnoliopsida; order Caryophyllales; family Amaranthaceae; genus Beta; species Beta vulgaris. The sequence goes on along the minus strand of NC_079209.1, from coordinate 49,099,031 downwards.
CCCTTTGTTTTCCTTCTTCCTCTACTACTTTCAGCACTATAAGCCCCAAATGACTCCCCACTCTCCTTTCAACGAATACTCTCCCCCAAAATTAACTCACGGACATAATCGAGTTTTAGTTTTTCTTTTCCAGAAGAATTACTAATAGCAGTTACAACAGTTCCCAAGCAAATGAGCAAGAAGATAATAAAATTAGGGATTTAACAACATATTGTCCGCTTTGGGTCTAGCACGCATGGATTTGTTTTTGGGCTTCTTCCCAAAAGGCCTCATGCTTATGTAGTTTGTAAACTCTTATAAACTAGGTAACTCTTTCTTATCTTCTTGATGTGGGGCTTGGGATGTATACCCAACAGATGGTATATGTGATTTCTTTCATCATATCAGGTTGGTATACAGAGTGAAGCTCATTTAAGAAGGAAAAGTGTGGTCACATGTCCAATATATAAATTGTATTGTCCATGCTTTTTAATAAGAAAAAAAATTATGATGAGCTACCATATATAAAAAAACGGTTTTTTCACCAGGTACCCCTGTGGTTTTTCAAAATTCATGGGGTACCCCTGGTTTTAAAAAAATGCACCAGGTACCCTTATTATTCAAGTTAAATGCACCAAATACCCTTAATGACTAACGGTGTTAAGTTTCCGTTAGTCATTAAGGTTAATTAATTCTCTAACCCTAATTAAACCCTAATTAATTAACTAAATCCTAACCTCTAACCTTACTCTAACCCTAACCCCATGACTTGAAACCACAACCACCACCCAACCACTACCACCACCACCCCCTCCCCCTCCCTCCCTCCCTCCCTCACCCCCTGCAGCAGTCCTCATCATCCCCCTAGATTTCCCCAACCCACCCCCACCCCTACCCCCACCCCCGGCAGCTTCCCCCTCCCCTAGCAGCAACACCACCACTTCCCTTGCACTGTAAAAACCACCAGCACCCTCTAAACAGATTTTGAAAACATTTTCGAAAATCAATTTTGAAAACATTTTCGAAATCAAAAACCATTTCCGAAATTATTTTCAAAACCATTTTCGAAATTATTTTCAAAACCATTTCGAAATTATTTTAGAAAACCATTTTCGAAATTATTTTCGAAAACCATTTTCGAAATTATTTTCGAAAACCTTTTGCGAAAACGATTTTCGAAAACCAATTCTGAAATCATTTTCGAAAACAAATTTTGTAAACATTTCGAAACCATTTTCGAAATCAGAAATCAGTGAAGAAGAAGGAGAGAGAAAAAGAAATGGAGGAATTTCGACGGGGTGGGGGGCTGCGTGGGTGGGGGAGGGGTGGGGGGCTGCGTGGGGGGTGCGTGGGTGGGTATGGGTAGGGGGCTGGGTGGGTGACTGGGTGGGGGAGGGGAGGGGGCTGCGTGGGTGAGGGAGGGGTGGGGGAGGGGTTGTGTTAAGATTAGGGCTTAATGTTAGGGTTAGAGAGTTAATTAACCCTAATGACTAACGGAAACTTAACACCGTTAGTCATTAAGGGTATTTGGTGCATTTAACTTGAATAATAAGGGTACCTGGTGCATTTTTTTAAAACCAGGGGTGCCCCATGAATTTCGGAAAACCACAGGAGTACCTGGTGAAAAAACCCTAAAAAAAATCATATGGCAAACACGGATTTCGATTAATGGACCAATTTTAAATATTAGTATAGTCCTTTCCCCCTTATTTTCTTGGCTTCTTGCGTGTGGTCCTTAGATGCTTTTTCTCATCCGAAGGTGTTGGAGAATTAATAATTTATAAATTAAATTAGTTTGGACCTAGAAACATAGTTTAGGACAAGGGTCGATGGATAGGGAGTTAGGAAGCGAATTATCATAGATTAAGTGGTGGAGGTCTCACTCATTTGTCGGGTTGAATTAATAGAAATAGGAGTAATGATCAATTATAATTGTAATATTCTGTATTATTAGAACATATATTACAATATTGATGGAATTGATAGTATTATAAAGTATTGATTATAATATATATATATATCTATTTAATGATTTTAAGAATCATTTTATTTATGTACTGATTTGATGAATCTTTTTATTTATTTAATGATTTAAAAAAATCATACTTTTATATTAAAAATAGTTTTAATATTATAAAAAGAATCATAGTATATTGACTGGGAATAAAATTAAAAGATTGAACTTTGATTTCTTTTAAAAGGGCAGTGTAAATCAAGGTTTTTGGGCCATATTCATTTGGAGATGAGTATGGATGTATTTTATGACCTCAGTGACATGTATTGTTTGGTAAGCAGTATTAAATAGTGGTAATGATAATACAATCACATGTAATTGTCAAGGAAAATCACCTACCCACTACCATGGTAATGAGATATCATCTCTAAGCATGTAATATTCTTCACAAATTTTCATTTTCACACAATTATCTCTAAGTCACATATTAATCGATAGTTATTTGACTTTCACACATGTCAATACAAAACACCATTACTATATAAATGAAAGTCACTAAATGCTGATATTTTTAAAGATATGCATTGAAACAATCCAATATCTTATACACTAATATTCATCCTTATATATTAGTAGATTTATGTCCAAAGTAGTTTATATGAACAATAGACATTATCATACTATATCAATTAATATGGGATGAAAGGAGTATTATCGATTTCTAATATGGTAATGGATGGTAATAAAAATTTAAAACGAATTTTTTTTTTTTGGACCCTCCAACTAGGGACCTCATGGTAAGATGAAAGGTCCTGCCAGACAGAAACATCTTGTAGGTACCCTTCCTGTGTTTGCAGGCATACACTTAAGGCGGGGGGGGGGGGGGGGGATGGTAAGGGGAAATCCTATCCCAAAGTATCACTAGAGGGATCGAACTCCCAACCTTTAAGTTGAAAGGTTCTTTCTATACCACTAGGCCAAGCTTAGCTTGGTAAGAAAAGCATCATATTGCTAAGGATGGATTCTGGTCATTCCCACCATCGATACCAACGTGTGTATTGTTCTTTTACAAAATCACATTAAAATTCATTACTATTATCACCTACCAAATCGATTGCAAGAGTATTAATAAAAGTTCCTAATTAAGGAATCAGGCTTTGCAATTCGAGAGTTAAGCCAAACATAATTTTTAGGGAGGTAGATGAGGGTGTGTAAGGAGCCCAACATCACGGGATCCCAATATTATAAGGGCCATAATATATATATATATATATATATATATATATATATATATATATTATATATATATATATATATATATATATATATACATCTCCTCAAAAAAAAAAAAAATATATATATACATACATACATATAATTTTAAAAATTTACTTTATATTTGAGGAAATCACCTCTGTTCTCCAACCTTAATAAAATTCTCAATGATTAATCTAAGAGAGAAAGAAAATCGCATATTTTGAAAAGTGGAAGTGAGTAGTATTTGTCGCACGACACGTGCATGGGCCTGGTACACAATATTTTTAATGTCAACAAAGTTTATACAAGTCGGTTTGTAGGATAAGGTTATTGCTGAAAGAAATAAAAAGTCAAGATGCTAAACAAATCAACAATGCATGTCATACGTTTATACGACCAATGCATAAATATTGTAAAGGTATTGACCTTCAATTATCTTGTAGTATTTAGGAAATACAAGCTCTGCGCGAGAAATTTACTCCTCTTCCTGCGAGAGAAACTCTAGAATAAAATTTTACGTAAAAATAGATTTTTATTGATAGTAGAACGTATAAACTTTACCATTATATTCATTTGCACGAGATCTTTTAATTCTCATTTCTAAATTATTGTACTTTTCAAATTTTAATTTCATGCTTCCTTCTTAATTTTAAATGTTCTGATAAAATTCTTACAGTCTATATGAACTTTAGAACAAAAATCATTCAATCAAGGAGGAATATGGCCATGTAATGTTACAGAAAAGTTCATACCAATTTACTTTGAGAAAGCTCCAAGTAATTCAATGGGACACTCTTACAATTACAACAATATTTCAAATGTATTAGGCTTTAAATAAATTATGCTGGACAATGAAAGTAAATCTGATGCATTTAACATAAACAATATAGTACATGCTAGGAAATTAAGCTGTGCCGAACATTCTCTTCAATCGCATTACTTCATTGTGGCTTAAGAGTGTGATTTGCTCAGCTATGTCAGCAGGCAAATTGCCAGCAAATAAGGAGGGAGTAGTGAGTTGTAATCCTGGATTTGCACCATTCAAACTAACGAATGCGGTAGCGGGAGTATTACCAACATTGACTTGAAAGTGAAGCATGGCTTGTGGAAAGACCATGACATCACCAACCTCTAACCTCTTATAATATGCTGTATTGCTTGTGTCAATAAACCCAGCAATGATCGTACCACGGTTAACAATAATAACTTCTGATGTACGATGAGAATGTAGTGGTATAACACCACCTATTCCGAAGTCTAACCTTGCCATGGAGATGCCCAAGCCATTCAATGCTGGGAATGCATTTGCAAATGCTAAAGTTACATTGTTTCTGAAAATATTTGGTGGTTCTTTCACCACGGAAACCAGTGTAAACAAAATCGTCTGTGGTGATTGTAGCAGGATTTTTGCAGGCATATCCTTCAGAACCTCTAGGGAGGCTAGGATCTCCAACACAAAAATCTAATTCTATGGCATGGGAGAAAGAGGCTAAGATGGAGAAGATGAAGAAAATTGCAGGCTTGTTCATTTTGTAAGCTAGAGATAGGTATAGTTGCATTAATATTGCTTAGAGCGAGCCATTAGCATCCTTTTTATAGAATTTGCTGAGCATAGTATGAGTCTACCTGCTCACAAGACAGTTGGCCTTTGACTTGGTCGCATTCGGCTTTATTATTGGTTGCCGATGCAAGTAAACTAGTGTAGGCGGCACCACAAAGATGAACATAATTTTAAATTCAAAGAAAGACTAAAATGAGGCTCTTAGTTGACTTTGAGAAAACGAAACATGTATCACTTTCAACTAATCCAATCATATACATATATTATACTCCCTCCATCCCATAATATAATTTCCGCATTTTTTTAGTATCTTAAAATATTATGCCTATTTTTTTTTATAATCAATTTATATGGGAGCATTTATTGCTTTTTAGTTTTGTTTTGAAGGAAAATGAATAAAAAAAATTAGTTTCAAGATAAAAATATCAAAAAACACTTACTTAAATATATACTTTTGGAAAATTCTACAACTCTTTTCAATTTTCTTAAACCCGTGAAAAATAAGAAGTGAGCACTATATATGAGACGTATGGAGTAATTATGGAGTAATTATTTAGAGTTTATATCATCTAAATGTAGACTATGATAAAAAAATTAAGAATTACATGTGTTGATCAGTGTTATGTTCTTAGTAGAGATGGAAATGGATCGGGTTCGGGGCGGGTGGATCGTCACCCGCATCCACCCGCTTCACCCGATCCATCCATCACCCGCGGGTGAAACGGATGGATCGGGTGATTACCGGGTGAAAGGAGAAAAAAATCTAGTAGCCCAACAACATAAAACCCACAACAATTTGCATAAGACAATAAGTTATATATATATATATATATATATATATATATATATAAACGGGTGATGGGTCGGGTGGTAACCGGGCGATGGACTGGGTGATGGATGAAAAATTATCACACGAATCCGTCACCCGTTAACGCGTCACTCGCCTCTCATCCGTTTAAACCGGGTTTTCCATCCGTTTAATAGTGCGGGTGAAGCGGGTGATCGGATCATCCGCTGGATATTTCCATATCTAGTTCTTAGTAATACATCTCTGTTTTTTTTATTAAGTGACTGATGAAAAAGTAACACACATTCTTAAGAAAATTAGAGAGATAAATAAAATTAGGGACCAATAATATAAAAGAAAAAATTTGTAAAAAAAAAAGGAACTTTTTAATTATTGAGAGAGAAGTCAGTCACACATTGACCTTTTCAAAATAAGTAAGAAAATCAATCACTTAATAAAAAATGGAGAAATTCTTATAAATTGGAGTTTTCGACAATAACCATCTTATAAAATAAACTTTTTTCCTATAATTACCTTATATATAATTTTTTTTTTTTATATTTCAATAACCATATCATAGCACCATTTTTTTTCAAAGACATCACAACCTATTAGATTTTTTTTCCCGTAAATCCCTTAGTGAGGCCCACCTTTGTTTCTTTGTTTTTGTTCCAAATTCAATGTTACTTCCCTACCCATTACAAATGAAGAAAAACTAATGTCTTTAGGTATGAATTTTCACCAAAATAAAAGTTAGATATCTAATTATTAGATATATAAATATGAACTAGAATATTATGCCACTTGCCCAGTTCTAGTTAAATGACTCGCATATTCATATTTTAAAATTTAGACATCTATAATTAAATATTAAGCCTATTCTATTCAACTTATTTTTGCTTAATAAACTTATCTGAATTTATTTGATCTTATTTTCTGATACTGTCATACTTAATTTTTGCTGAATTAAACTTATTAAATTTTATTAATCATTTTTTTTATAACTTGGATTTTCATTAATTAGGGCTTGACAAAAAATCAGCATACACAGAGATATCAACATTTTACAAATGGTGAAGGATTAAACGATCCACCTGATCAAATTGCTACTTTCAAATATATATCCATGATCTTACACAACTTTCAGAACAAAGTCATGCAAAATTAAGCTCCCAATATATCACATTTCTATAGCCAACTGGTGAGGAAAAGCAAGGTCTTCCTTGTTGGATTATGCTCCAAAAGTAGTCAAATGATTTTCCTAACAATTTGGATTAGTGGCTAGTAGTAAGTTAGTGGGTAATTTATTTTATAATTAAAATGTGATTAGTGAATAGTAGTTATGGAGGATATGGTATAGGACATGTTTTCCACTACTTAGTAGTGTGGCTAACTTTTAGGTTAGTTACTTTTTATTGTAAGCCTATAAAAGGCACTTATTGTATTGAGATTAATTGAGCAAGTTTAATGCAAAACTTCTCCATATTTTATTCAATTTCCTCTCTACTCTAAAAACTATCATGGTATCAAGAGCTTTAGGTTAGATCCTTGGAGGCCCAAAAAAAAAAAAGAGAGAGAGAGAGAAAGAGAGAGAGTAAGAAGTAAGCCATTGCAGGCCATCTTCTGTTTTATGAGTGAAAAAAAATTTAGGGCAAACCACCATGGCAAGAGTGGTTGAAAAAAAATATATTTGTGATTCTATGCAAAGTGGTGAAGAGAAGTGCTTCACAAAGTCGTGGTGAAGAGAAGTGCTTCACAAAGTCGTGGTGAAGAGAAGTGCTTCACAAGGTCGTGGTGAGAGAAGTGCTCCGAAAATGTGACGTTGGTGAGAAGTGCATCAAAACTGTGAAGTTGGCGATAATGTGCATCAACAAAAAAAAGTAAAAATGTTGGTGATAATGCACATCAACATATTGAAATGTTGACAAAGTGGGTTCGATATGACGCAAAATAGGATGTTACAAATGGCTGCTACAACTTTTGGAGCAAAGGGGTGTGTTGGATTATGCTCCAAAAGTAGTCAAATGATTTTCCTAACAATTTGGATTAGTGGCTAGTAGTAAGTTAGTGGGTAATTTATTTTATAATTAAAATGTGATTAGTGAATAGTAGTTATGGAGGATATGGTATAGGACATGTTTTCCACTACTTAGTAGTGTGGCTAACTTTTAGGTTAGTTACTTTTTATTGTAAGCCTATAAAAGGCACTTATTGTATTGAGATTAATTGAGCAAGTTTAATGCAAAACTTCTCCATATTTTATTCAATTTTCTCTCTACTCTAAAAACTATCATTCCTGTACCATGAATACCCCACGAAAATTTCAGCGATTATCTTTTCGAATTTTCAAAGTCTCCCATTCCACATTGATTCCCAAGCATCGAAGAGCACAATCCAAGCTTAACCAATTTTGCACACTACCATCCATAAACAAGAGCCTAGCTATATACAGGATAGGTTTACATAACTTAAGGCTAAGAATACGGTAAAAGTGTATACACTTTCTTAATACAAAAGCTGGGATATTTACTTAACCAAAATAGGATGAATATTTGTGTGTATTCTATCACATCCTCGCAGTGGAAGCAGGAGGTTCTTGAACATGGAGACTGTCCCAAAATTCATGTAATAATACCAAAGGAAGATCCTTTGTAAATATCGGCAATCTGATATATATCGAGATGGGACGTGTGAGAACACGGGCCTGCCCACGAGCCACTTTTTTCCGAACAAAATGGATATCCAACTCTATGTGCTTGGTGCACTGATGCTGGACTAGATTACCCGATAGATATATGGCGCTAACATTATCACAATAGACTAAAGTAACTTTCTGGATGGGACAATTTAGCTCTAGAACCAAGTTATATAGCCAACAAGATTCAGAAACAACATTAGCTACGCCACGATATTCCGCCTCTGCCTTAGAGCGGGATAACATATAGCCCGTCTCTTGGCGGACCAAGATAATAGATTGTCTCCAAGAAAAAGACAACAACCATACGTGGATCCTCCAGTATCCGGACATACGTCCCAACCAACACCAGTATATAAGACAAGAGTGGTGATTTAAGAGGGATGAAGGTGAAGACCATGGTCAAGGGTACCCTAAATGTAGCGGACAATGTGCTTGAGAGTAGTGGGTCATGCATGAATAAGCATACATGTTGCACAACATAAGAAATATCTGGCCTCGTAAAGTGAGGTATTGAAGAGCTCCAGCAAGACTACGATAATGGAAGGGATCCTTATACGGTTGGCCAACTTTAGCACTGAGCTTTGTGTTAGTGTCAATTGGGGTAGGATATGGCTTACATGATGACATACCAACACGTTTAATAATCTCTGTAGCATATTTTTCTGAGAGAGAAATAGACCTCTTGAATGACGATTAACAACAATGCCCAACAAGTAACTCAAAGGCTCCAAGTCTTTCATTGCAAATTCAGAACTATGACGAGATATGATATGCTGGCGGAGAGTATCTGATGAAATAATCAAAATAATATCATCCACATATAATAAGAGATAGGTCATCTTGCGGTAGATAAAGAGAGAATGATCTGACATGTTACGAGAAAACCTCAGAGTGAATACATAATCTACAAAACATTTGTACCAAGCATGAGGAGCTTGTCTGACTCCATACAAAGGTTTTTTCAATAAGCAAACATGATTAGGATAGTGAGGGTCCCTGAAACCCAGGGGCTGATGCATGTAGGTAGTTTCTTTGAGTACACCATGTAAGAAGGTATTTTTGACATCTAGTTGATGTATAGACCATGTTTTAGATAAACCGAAACTCAGCACAGTGCAAATAGTGGTCAATTTGAGGACCAAGCTAAATGTCTCTCCGCAGTCAACACCATGCAAGAAGGCATTTTTGACATCTAGTTGATGTATAGACCATGCTTTAGATAAATCTAAACTCAGCACGGTGCGAATAGTGGACGGTTTGACGACCGGGCTAAATGTCTCTCCACAGTCAACACCAACATGTTGAGTTTTACCATCACCTACAAGACGAACCTTATGCCTCTCAATAGATCCGTTAGAACGTTCTTTATGAGCAAAAATCCACATAGAATGAATAATACTAACACCAGGGCGATGGGACACCACCTCCCACATCTTATTTTTAATAAGAACATTTTTGTAACAGCCGGTAAATAATAAAAGATTAGTATATGATTAAATAACTTAAATCGTGAAATTTAAATGTGATCGTACGTAGATGATACGTATGATAAGTGTGTGTAATAATAATTTGTGCTTGTGTGTAATTAGTACTTAGAAAGAATTATATAATGATAATAATATTACTAAGTTACATGGGAACATTTAGTATCGATATATTATTTTAAGCAGTTGAGATGTGGAAATTGAGGACTAGTGGAAGATAGAAATCATGTTCAACTATTAGGCAAATTGGTGGTTGTGCATAATAGAATGGACTTTGGAGTTCTTTAATATATATGGGCTAAGATAAATTAAGGAGTATATGTTATGGATGTTTTTGAGTAAAATAATCATCTTTGGGAAAGTTAGATCACTAATAGGCAATTTAATATAAAAAATTAGGCTTAGGATATTACAAAAGAAGAACAGAAATTTCTGCATAGGATCAAGTAGGAACAAAGACCCCATTTGGCTTATTGAAGAAGAGATCACGAGATATAAAAAATACCCAGACTTAGTTCACATGCATACCAACACCTCATAAAAATTTCAGCACATTATCACAACAAAATCTTGCTGCCCAGAACTCACCATTCTTCTTCCTCTCACTCGCCAGCTCCTGCGAGATTGCAGAGCTTGGTTTCTTCCTTCGTTTTCTTCCATTTTCCTCTATAAAACATTGCATGCAAATCTTGATTCATGTTCTATACATATAGGAGCATATTGGGAAGCAAAAAGATTACCATTTAATGGCCAAGAAGTTCAAGAAAAAGAACCATCTTCTTCAACCAGAAAAACAGTAGGTATGTTGATTTGTTTGGGTAAATTAAAGTACTTTCCTTAAGTCAATCCTTATGAATTTTTGTGTGGATATAAATAGGTGTTTAAGGATTCCAAAGAAGTAAAAATCTCGTCCAAAGGAGAAGGAGAAGTCGGATTATTGCTGTTAGAAGTGAAGGTACACATAAAACAGCTCCATTTGGAAGCCTAGTTTATACAAATTTTGGGAAAATTATTGAGAACGATTTTAAGGATGATTTTCTTAGTTTTAGGTGATTAATATCTACTGTATATTAGTCTTAGATAATGATTAATCATTGCATGTTCATAAATCAAGTGAAAAATTATGTTCTTTCACTACACTAGAACTAGTTATGTGATTTTTGATGTTTTTCATGAAATTTTGTGTGTGATTGGAATTTGAAGTATTTTGGGATGATGTTGGTTGATGAAACAGTAGGTTAAGTGAGGATTAAGAGGTTGCATGTGTAGGTATTCATGATTAAAAAGTACATCTTATTTGATAGTTGATTTTTATAGTAAAAAGGTGACTAAACTACCTTAGTTTTCCATGTTCTTATGAGATTATGTTTAGTAAATGACAAGTAGACGTTTTAAAGGATTATTTCAAAGGTTTTTATCACTAAGCTACTGTATTTTAGTATGAGAACTTGTTTAAAGTTCTTCCTCATTCAATAACACATCAAAGTAGGAAAATTTCACTTTAAAAACCGCATTTCAGAAACAAACGTATGTTAGTTTTGTTTGAGAATTTGAATGAATAATTTTCTTTACAAATGATGAATGTTCCAGTAGGTTTAAGTTTGAGGAACTTAGATTATTAAGTTAATATTCAAATTGGGATTCAAACTAAGTACATCCTTGTTTTCGGAATCTAAAAACATTCTTTTTATTTAAGATAACTCAAGTTCTTTACTAGAGGGACTGTGTGATCCGGTCTTGATTTTTATAAGCGTTGTTGCACCTCCAAACTATCACTTAACTACTGTCATAACCACCTTCAACCATCCTTATTGAAGTAATAAACAGTTTTCTTTCAATCACCGAACATTGGTGACTTGTTTCGAAATTGTGATAAATGGTTCTGAATTCTTTTTGCGTATAGAAGAGGAATGTGTGTATATGTGTGAGGACATGTCCTATTAAAGCTTGCAAGCGAGTAAAAGTAGGAGTTTAACTCCGAATTGTGTGGAGGTTTGCACTTAGGTGCACCTCAATGTGTGAACTCTTCTTCTTACGCATAACTAGAAAACCGTTTTGACTTTGTGTGTGTATTGAGAAGTTGGTGATTATCTTTAAACACTAAATTGTGGAAATTCATGATGAGATGGTGTTTATTTTTTTTTAAAAAACATGGATTTTGCAAAGTAAATTTGGATTGTAAATACATTTTATTCTCAGCCACCATAATTATCTTTGAGTTGATATGTGTACCAGCGTAAGCCGATTTTTCTTTCTTCTTTTTGTTCTATGAACCTGTCCTGGTGGGGGCAGATTTTTGTGCAGGAACTAGCAAACTAAGGTAATCTGAGGGAAGAGCGAATATGAAGTCATGTCCCAACTACCATAGCAGATGCAAGCTTGAACATGATCACCTTTTGAGATTTACTTCTGTTTATGAATACTGTTTAAACTTATGATTAAAATCTTATTTTGGGTTTGTAATAACTAAATTAATTTTCATGTGTGATGAATGTTTGATTTAAGTGTAGCTCGTAGAGTTAACCCAGCCATATTAATGGGTTGACTCCAGCAGGTGACAGCCTCCGTAACGTTTGATTATGCTCATGCTTCCACTATTGCTAGAAAGTATAATTTTTAATTAATATTTAACCTAAGCTAGGACAGGGGCTGTTACAATTTTATTCGTCATCCATATCCATTTTCAAATTCGGGTCCTTAAGAGAATACTCTAGATTACGAGGAAGAGGAGAACGAGCAACATGAGGATGAAGACTGTATTTTTATTGGGTATAAATATCCCGTGTTGACTCTGAGTAGTGACCCTAAGGGCGGGAGGAGAAGTAGGTTGGAGAAGAGGAGATGAATTTCGAATGACTGAAATAGGCCCAAGGGAAAGGACCCAAGAGGGGCGTGATTTGTGTTTGGCGAGGCATGTGAAGGAGGCGATGCTGAAGCTGGACTAAAAAGCCCAATGCGAGGCGCTGGGTGACACGCAATTGAGGGAAGAGATGCGTTGGGCCCATGGTAGCAGGCCCATGAACTAGGGGCGCTGGAGGGAGAATGGATCCAGAGAGAGCTGCTAGGTCAGACAAGGAGACATGTGGGCCATGTGGAGAGATGAGCCTAGGAGGAGTTGTGTTGTGTGTTTGTGGGCTAGCGAAGAGCATGTGTTAGATTAAGTATGGGGAGATGTCGTCAGTGAGGAAGTCATAAGAATTGGGAATAGTAGCATTTTGTGAGGGAAATGGGAAATGTTGCTCATCAAACAAAACATGAGGACTAATAATAATCTTTTTAGATGATAAATCATAACATTTTATTTGTCAAATCACTTCTTTCCATTACAACACTGGCAAAGCTCACTCTCTTAAACAAATCAGTGGCAAGTATAGACTTTGGACAAACGCTGCCTCCAAGGTTTGTTATGGAGCCCAGCAATACTACCCCCAAGGTTATGGAGCGTAGACAACCGTATCGGGTCAAAAGAAGTAACCGTCCTCCACCCATATCTTGCCCACTTCCTATTTTCAGTTCATAAATTTAGCCAGCAAAACAGTTGCGTATTCATAATCAATCAATGACATTTCATCATCACATTCATATATATAGCCATAGTACGAACTTATTTACGAAAACAGAACACAGAGATCCACACACACAAGGGCATGAGTAAATAATTTTACTGAACATAAAAGTTAACTGAACTGTGATTCAGATTCCACCAACATAACCTCTTTCATTGATCTTCATCTCCGAATGAGATTCAATTCCACAATGATCATCCAATAATCACCTCACCAACAATAGCACTAATTAGCAACTATTCCAAAACATCACCTAAACAAACCAACTAATGAACTTCCTAAAGCAACCTATTCATTAGTTTACTAACATTCCCGTAGGAATCAAACATATTAGTTTACTTGCCGATATAGGCCAATAATCCATACATCATTATAAGCTGCTCATAAGATTTCTAATCTATACAACTTTGACAACCTAAATTCTTATCTATACGATATCAAAACTCACCCTTATATAATTTCCCTTGAAAAACCAATAATACAACAACAATCATAATCACAACAACCCAATAAAAACCACCACAACACCTTTTAGTTAAACTCATAATCACAAATCAATTGCTAAATCAAATCTTCAAGTGAAATGAAATCTATTTCTAAGTAAACTCAGCAAACTATAACAACTTAATGAACAAATCATAATCAAGATTGGAAATAAAGGCACGCACCACCTCAATCAAGAGGCAAAACGACATGGTGGCAGACAGGGTACAATAGCACCGGCAAGAGTTACGTGCAGCAACAGCACCGACCAACCATCAGCAACAAGCGACAACACAACACAACAACATCACCGCAGCAGCACGCGGTGGCGATGACAGGACCACCACGGAGCTCAAGGCGGTGCAGGAGCACCATGAAGAGGAGAGAGAAAACGAGCAACACCAACGCGAACAGAAGAACGGGAAAGCTCCATCGATCTTTAAGAACGCTGGCGAGGCAACGACGGAGGAGAGAAAGAAAGTGTTTCGGGTTTTCAGTTTTTGGGGTTGGGGTTTTAGGTTTCATAGGCTTGGGGGTTTCCTCTTGAGGTTTTGGGTTTTTAAAGGCACGAGAATAAAGAAGGAAGGGTCGAGGTATTGGATTCATTAACCGACAACATAACAAAAGGTTTGGATAGGAACCTGGTTTGGTTTCCTAATTTGCAAAATACCGCTCAACTAGCAATATATAAATTAATAATAATAATTTCATAAAATTTAAATAAATAAATATATTACAACACGACAAAATAATTCATACTCCAACTCAAATAAAATAAGAAGTTCGGAATATAATTAATATTAATAAATATAATCAACATTTAATAAACGTTCTTAAAAACAGGGCTTTTAAAGTGGGCCACAATACAGGTCGGTGTGCTCTCTCAGCCTATGATGCGAATCGCCTTCTTCAATTGTGTGTTCGAGAATTGGAAGAGGAAGGCATGCTCGTTCTCCAACCCGCCTCCCGACTTCTCCAACTCTACCATGAGACACCGCACCCCATCATGGCTACGACACTGCCTTAATCAGTCGTCTTCACGGATCACGCAAGATGATCCGAATTATGCTTCCCAAGGCTCGGCGGCTCCTCCCCCTGGGCGGACTGTGCATGCTTCTTGTAGTATGGACCTTAATCTCTCTCCGCCCACAAGTAGTCCACCCCAGTTGGGTTAGGACCCCCGTCCCAACAGCATAGTGGAGGGTTATTATCCTCGTTGGGTTTCGGGGCTTGGGCGCATCGCTCTTTGAGGGCAGCTGTCTCTTTTTGCTCGTCGACTCTTCGCAACCCAGTTATGGTTACTCAGGGTTTAATCACTTCCTATGAGCCTATGTCATCTCTTGGGTCGCCCCATGTGGACGACACTCTCGAAACGGTTGTCTCGCAGGGTTGGGCAATGAGGGCTCCTCCTAGGCCCGATGAGGCGGGGCCTAGTAACTGGTATGACTGGTCGGGTTTTCAGGAGGAGAGCATGTTGATTGGTGTGGGCTTTGAGCAAGAAAATGAGCATGTTGAACTTTGCAATATCGCCCATATCATTACTGAAAGGTTTCGTATTTCTGCCCCCCCCCCTTTTGAAGCTGCCACTAACACTTTTTTGCAGGTGGATGACCATGTTCCTGAGCCCAATCATGGGATTTTAGGCCATGGAGGCCTTCATTCTCCTACAAACCCTATTTTCTGGTTGGGCCTTCGCTCATCAAGGCATGATACTGACTCCTCGGCCTCGCTAGGGGGGTCTCCGAGAATGGTGGGCATAGGTCTTTCATGCTTGCCGTCCATGTTCTCGGGTAAAACAAAGCGGCCTCTCCTTATTACCAAAAGTCAGTCTCTAGCAAGCTTTTTACCACCGGAATAGGATGAATTTTGATCTCGAGCATTGAGGAAAAACCGACGTCTTGAGGAATAGGATGCTAAAGGGGGTTTTAGTCTTTGGCAGCGGGATGCTACTCACGGCTTGAAATCCAAAGCCATAACGGACTTACCCATGGCAAGCCCTCTCGGCGTTACGCCCGACATCACCATATCTTCTCCGGGTGCTCGAAAGCGATATGCTGCAGTTTCAGTGGCTCATCCAGATGCTCCTTAAACTCTGAAACGCCCAAAATCTATTGGGCTGGATGGAGGCACTAGTTGGTCTGCATACACCAACAAGGCTGTCAATGAAATTATTGAGAATGATGAAGGTCTGCAGTTTGAGATGGAACTTCCGAACAATGAGGAAACTGGTACAATGGATGCGGCTGATCCAAATCAGCTTTCTGTAGATTAATGGATTTGCTTACCTGGAATTGTCGAGGGCTTAAAGCCAGGGATGACCTCACAGTTCCGTATATTTTCTGGCTCATCTCCAAATATCGACTGAGTTTTTTGTTCCTCCAAGAAACTAAAACCACTGTAGAATATGTCCATAATGTGTTTAGTAGCTCGAGTCTTAGTTTTGACTCTGCAGTAGATGCTCAAGGTACGCGAGGTGGGTTGGCTCTTTTTTGTTGGGGCCCACATAATGTTGATATTATCAGTAGTTCTAGGTTGTATATCTTTTGTAAAGTGACTACTAGTAATGGGAAAATAAAACAAATCCTCTGTTTTTGTATGGTGAGTCTCAACATCAACACCGCTCCGCCCTTTGGCAGAGTCTCCAAGAGCTATTACAGCCACATCCGATTTTTTTAATTTTGGGTGATATTAATCAGGTGGATCACTTTGAGGATAAATTGGGCGGGTCTCCCTTCATACAAGGATGGGAAGATTTTATAGGTTGGAAACATGCATTGAATTTACACGATATTCCCTTTTGTGGCCCACGGTTCACCTGGTCTAATAATCGAGACGATGATGAATTGATCATGGAAAGATTAGCTCGAGCATATGCTTTCCCGATTGGCAAAACGAGCACCCCAATGCCATTCTTCGGAACTTACCCATTACTATTTCAGACCATGCTCCGATTCTTCTTCAAATGGAACCTAAACTGCAACAAAATCGCCGGCCTTACCAAGTCGAGGCGTGGTGCCTTCACCACCCGGAAGTTTCACGTATGCTTTTGGAATCTTGGGGATTTCACATGGCTGGTTCTACAATGTATACCTTGTCGCGGAAGCTAACCATTCTCCGGGATCGCCTTAAAGAGTGGTGCTTGGGCCGCAAGCTATTTTGGGGTATCAACGGGAATAGTATCATGAATACCTTATAGGACACGGGTTCCGATATCTCTTCTCTTTCCAAGGTGTGGCTTTTGATCATCAAAGGCGTTCTTTACTGGCAGATGCCACCCTCGCTTACTCTAATTGGCGCCAACGCCTAAAGGATCAGCACCTCAAGCTGGGGGACTTGCCGACGTCTTTCATGTTTCATAGAATTAAACAACGGAAACGTCGCAATCACATATATATGCTCCGAGGGGAAGATGGCTCTTGGGTGGAGGATCAATACATGATTGCTCAGATCATAGTGAGACACTTTAAAACCCTCTATACCCCTTGTGGGTCTGTCGTAGAGGATCCTTGGACCCACGAGGAGAACATCGATCTACTCCTTCAAGAGCTTCATCTCCCTCGACTCTCGGAGGGAGAGACGCAATCCTTGTTGGCTCCATTCTTGGACAGTGAAATTCAAAATGCTTTGTTTGATATAGCTAATGATAAATCCCCCGGGTTAGATAACTTTCCTGTAGAGTTTTTTAAGGTTCATTGGCCCGTTTTGGGAATATCTATTACTCAGGCTATACACAGGTTCCTCTCTTTCGGGATTCTCCTCAAGGAATGGAATCGTTCGATATTGGTTCTTATTCCGAAAATCACCTCTCCAGAAACAGTTAGTCACTTTCGCCCTATTAGCTTATGTAATGTTGTTTACAAGTGTGCCTCCAAATGTCTGGTCAATCGCATGAAACCTCTACTTCCAAAGCTCATTGACAATTTCCAAAATACTTTTGTTCCCGGTCGGCAAATGAGTGACAATGTTCTCATCTCACATGATTTAGTTCACGCTATTAATAAGCGGCAAACTGGCTCCTGTCACTTAGCCACTTTTAAGCTTGACATGAATAAGGCTTATGATCGAGTGAGTTGGACTTTCCTCCTCAAAGTTCTGTCTGCTTATGGATTCCCGCAGCATTGGATCCAGCTCATACACCAATGCGTCTCAACTGTTTCCTATAGGATCCTGATCAATGGTAACGTCACTGCTCCCTTTGTGCCCTAGTGCGGCTTACGACAGGGTGACCCTTTGTCACCTTATTTATTCCTATTTTGTATGGACATCTTCTCGCGCATGACCACCTTAGCGGTGGATATTAAGCAGTTCGCAGGAATTCAGACCCACAGGCAAGTTCCAGAGATCTCATATCTTTTCTTTGCTGATGACTCGCTGTTCTTCTTTAAAACTTCACAACAGGCATGCTCTAACCTCAAAATGATGATTGACTGCTTCTGCTGTATATTGGGTAAGGTGTTGAGCTTGCAGAAATCCTTGATTAAATTTAGCCCCAATACCTCTCTCGCGAAACAACGGGCCGGGAAGTATAAAGATATTTTTCGAATGGAGTCCGAACCCTCGTTAGGTACATACTTGGGCACCCCCATTGATATCCAAGGATCTAAAGTTCGGCACTTCACCTCTCTATTAGATAAAATTTCCGAGAAAATGTCCTAGTGGAGGCACCGTACTCTATTGCGATCGACCAAACTTATCCTTATCAACTCTATCCTTGTTCCAACTATTCTGCATCAGCTAGCTGTGTTTAGCCTCCCTCGATATATTGTCAATAAGTTAAATGGACTTCTAGGCCATTTTTTCTGGACCGATTCAGATAATCGCGGCATTCCCTGGAAAAAACGGGCTCTACTTCACCTCCCAAAGGGAATGGGGGGTCTGGGTCTTAGGAGCAATGGTACCTTTACTACGGTGTTGCTAATGCGCAATGCTTGGCGCATCCAGCAAAATTCTCAGTTACTTCTCTCTCGAGTGTACCAACCTTCGCGTCTGTAGTCTCAGCGATACGCCTTATCATGGGGTGCGCGTGGCATTCGTCAAGCTACAGAACGATTACAGTCTCACTGTGCTAAGAAGGTTGGTGATGGTCAGACGATTCTTGCTGCCCGCGATAAATGGGTCCATGGTTCCACTCCTACTTTGAACACTGACGTGCCCCTTCAAGTCGCTACGTAGTTAACAGTTGTTGCACGACTTTCGCCTAGTGGTCATGGCTGGAATGCTCGACATGTCTGCCATCTTTTCACACCGTCCAGTGCTTTTCAAATCCTCGGCATGAAGCTACCCCTGGTCTCTAATACCCAGGATGCTTTATACTGGCCCTATACCAAGTCAGGATAATTTACCACTAAATCAGCGTATGCTCTTGTTAGCCAACAACAATAAAATGATATCAGTAGCATGACAACTCCGACGCATGTACGTTTCTTCCGTACTCTATGGAGTTTGAACATCATGCCCAAATGAAAACTATTTCTTTGGAAGCTAAGCCAGAATAGCCTTGCTACGTCGGAAAATCTTTTCCGTCGAGGTCTCGGCCTCTTTGACGGGTGCTCTATTTGTCTTGGTGACACCGAATCTTGGCAACATCTTTTTCGGGTTTACCCGCTTGCGGAGGAAGCTTGGGTGTTACTAGATATCCCCGACCAAAGCACATGACACTACGGCTCCGTTTGAGGATTGGCTTATGTGTCCGGTTTGTTATTTTAAGGATGAGGACGGTCATAATGGTACCAGGCTCCCGCAATTCATCAATACATTATGGGATATTTGGTTAACTAGGAACACTCAGATCTTCAGACGGATTCGGGCCACGGTCGAGGCTCTTAGGAGACACTTTGATGAAGGAATAAAGCAACATTCGGGTTTTACTCAGCTACCTACTACGGTAGGTATGGCTCACAATGGGGCTTCTCCACCCCCGGGGCTCTTCTTTGCCACTCTTGGAGTTTACCATCCGGACCCTCCAGAGATAATTTTTCGAATTGATCGGTCGTGGATTCAAAGTTCTCAACAGGGGGCTTCAGCCTGGGTCGCGACCTTCACCGATAGCAATCCTCTCGTGAGATATGCGCAACGATTCCTTGCTACTTTGGCTCTAAACAGAGAGGCACACGCCTGCCTCTTGGCGCTCATTTGGGCTAGGGACCATCGGTTCACTCGTATAATGATACTTACGGATTCTACCACTTTGGTCCGCCTTTTACAATCTTGCCGAGGTCAAGAGATCTCGGTAGCCCATACAATTCAGGATTTTCGCGCTATGACAGCTTCTCTTTCATGGTGCCTCGGGAGGATGTGGCCCCCGCTCATTCTATTGCCACTGAGTGTCGTTTATCCGTCCTTCCCTTTATGTTATGCTAATTTTAGTTTATCTTGTTGTTTTCTTTCTTGTACGCTTTTCCGTGTAAAAAAAAAAGCTAGGATATTTACTTAACTAAAGTAGGTTGAAGAATAAATGTGCATATATATTATCACAGCCATTGTGATGCTTAGAAGCTGTTTGTAGAAATGCCAGAGAGGGCATGTGACAAGAAAGTATACTAATACCGAATAGTGATAATAATCCCATTCCATCTCAATAGTGTTGTGCTAATTTGTCACCATTTCCGCTATGTATCCTTGCTTGCAGTCCATTGAAATATGCCCTCCTAAGAAAATCCAATCATATAAGAAAGATACCCAACTCTTCGCAGTAATGCCAAAACCTAGAGCCAAGAAAGATTTTCAACATCTTGCTCTACTCCTTTCTTTGCCAAAAAGCCGGTTAAACTATTAGATTCCCTTGATCTATAAACAATTTTCAAATTATTCCATGAGTGTTTGACGTGTCTAATCGAATTCAACTCAAACATCACTTTCAAGACCCAGCCACCACTCATTACATTACATCATTTTACTGCTTTCATAGTGCCTGACTCGATAATGATATTACCACTTATTATCCAGTCGTGTTGTGAAATTAAGAGAATAACCTTGTGTATGGCACAAAACTTCATCTTCATTGATCTCCACAAATAGGATAGGAGAGGAGAATAAACACATAAAGTTTGATCTGTGATTTGTAATAGACTTGATCTACACTTATCTAAATTTAACTGAACTTATGTAAACTTATTTTTCGGTTTTTTCAACAGGTACCCCTGTAGTTTTTCAAAATTCATGGGTTACCCCTACTTTTTTGTTAATGCACCAGGTACCCTTATTTTGGAGATAAAATGTACAAAATGCCCTCAATGACTCACGATGTCAAGTTTTCGTTAGTCATTAGGATTAATTAACCGCTCTAACCCTAATTAAATCATAATTAACTAACTAAATCCTAACCTCTAACCCTACCCTAACCCCCACCACCCAACCACCACCACCTCCCCTCCCCCTCCCTCCCTCACCACCTACAGCAGCCTTCTCCCCTGTTTATTTCCCTAACCCAGCCCCACCCCTGGCAGTAGCCCCCCTCCCCTAACAATTTTCTCAAAACCTTTACCCCCACTCATCCACCACCTCATCTCCTCTCACACTCTCGCTGCACCAGACCGCCACCACTACGTCGCTCATCAATATCACTGTGCTGTCGAATCCCTGTCATTTTTGAAAATAATTTTTGAAATCAAGGATGCCAATGACGAAGGAAAAGAGAGAGATTAAGAACAACAACAAAGGGAATTTGACGGGGGTGGGGTGGGGGGGGGAATTCGACGGGAGTGGGGTGGGAAGGGGGAATTCGACGGGGGTGGGGTGGGGAGGGGGAATTCGACGGGGTGGGGGGGGGCAGCGTGGGTGGGCGAGGGTGGGGGAAGGTGGTGGTTGGGTGGTTAAGGTTGAAGTTAGGTGTTAGTGTTAGTATTAGGGCTTAAGGGTTAGGGTTAGAGAGTTAATTAGGATTATAGGGTTTTTATTAGGGTTAATGACTAACGAAAACTTAACACCGTTAGTCATTAAGGACATTTCATGAATTTTATTAAAATAGTAAGGGTACCTGGTGCTTTAGAAAAAAGCAGGGATACTCCATGAATTTTGAAAAATCATAGAAGTACTTGATGAAAAAACCGCTTATTTTTCTAATAAAAACAAAAATGAGGTGAGCATAACATATCCCATTAGAGAAAATTCTACTAGCTAGACAACTTGCTTTCAAGACAGTTAGGCCTTAGACTTGTTCGCATGCGCCTTTACTATTGGTTGCCATATAAGTAAAAGAAGGCGGCACCTCAAATATGAAAAGAGCAATGATATATGCAAAGATTGACTAAAAAAATGCTGCAGTTGACTGATGGAAGATGTTTCGACTTTCAATATTTCGACTAATGCAATAATTGATGTATCATTATTTTATTCGGTTATGAGTTTATCACTTAAAGATAAACTATTCTATGGCATGTGTTCATCATGAATATTTATAGTACACCTGGGTGTACCATGCTCATGATATACCTAAGATTATTTTCTCCAAATGAGCAAAATGAGCGAGTGGGCACGCAAATGAGCAAAATGAACAAATGAGCAAACATCTTTACTCATTTAAGAAAATGAGCACACACTTTTATTACAAAATGAGCAAAATGTGCAAATGAGTAAATGAGCAAAATGCCCATATGAGCAAATTAGGTGTCAAATGAGCACCTAACGTTCTAATTTATTACAAAAATACCCCTGGGTGTACTATGTTCATGGTACACCCGGGTGTACCATGAGTGAACTCCCACAAAAATATCTTCGTAGTAATTATCAAATAAATTACTACTATCAAAGTACGTCTTGGAGACTGTGCAAAATAAAATGGGAACTATATTTTGGGACGGAAAGAGTAATATTTTCCAATGATACTTGTTTCTCCAATGACACTCAATTCAAGAACAAAAAACAAGCTTGCAGTTTTCTTCATGTTCTTCAGCTTAGCCTCTATCTGTCAAGCCATAAAATTAGATTTATTGTCTAAATATCCGAGCCTTCTAGAAAGGATCACATGATACACTCCAATACAATAGCAACTGATGATTTTGTTTACACGTTTTTAGGGCGAAAAAACTACAACATGATGGAGGTACGGATGAGAAAAAATAAAATGAAACAAAATATAATACTTGAGTTGATTTGCAACTAAAAATTCAAATCAAAATAAAATGCCAATATCAATTAATGATTCAAATTACAACTAATTTAAAAAGACAAAAATACATAAGTTTCAAAAAGACTTTTGTGATTTTCCTCCACTTCTCTTCCAAAAAGATTCTGAATTTTTGTTTTTCATCTTCTAAATCTAGTATAAGTGAACATATTATTAGATATTAATACCAAAGTTCCTTGTTTCAAATTACATATCACAACATCTAATTCCAAATTCAACTAACTTCAATTCACAACCTCTATTTCAATTTTACAATTTCTAATCTCTAATTTCAATTCAAGTAATCTCAATTTCAATTCAAGTAATCTCTAATTTCAATTAAAGTAATCTCGATTCCATATTTCACAATTGCACAACATTTAAATTTCATTTTCATAATTTCTTATTTCAATTTAAAATATCAATTCACATCAAAATAAGAAGTCTTAATTTATAAATTTGCAGAAATAAAAAAAAAAAAGGAAAGTGGCGACCTGAGTAAGTTCTGGCCTTCTGGCTTCTAGCAAGTGTGCGAGTGGGCGGTGGGGTCATGGCGACAAAAAGAACTCCGAGCTTCGGCAAAGTGGCGACAAGAAGTCAAGAAAAACTCCAGTAGTCGGCAGATGCAAAAAGAAAGAAAGAGAGAGGGAAAAAAAGTATGAGGAGAAGGAGAGGGAGAAAAAAGAAACGTTCTACTGAGCAAGTGACCAGAGGAGAGAGAGAAAAGGGGAGTAGGGGATGCGTGAGATGTGAGTAATGAGAAGCGTCTGTCACTTTGTCAGTCTTGGGTAGCGTTTTTTTCTTTTTGCTTTTATTTCCTTCAACTTATTTTTTGAATATACCCCCCTGTAAATCCGCCACTGAATGTAGTTTTAGCATTTGCAAAAGCATTATGAGCATTGAAAGGCTTGATCATCTCAATGGCAAGGTTAACCTTTATCATAGGAGTTATCTAATTATGCTCAAGGTCGAGGCTAGCATATTGGAGGCCCTGTGTGTATTTTTGAAAAGAGGTCCATAAATTCTTTTATTTTTTTACAAAGAGTGTAGTTATTCAAAAAAATTGACAAAAAAGTGTAGATATTCAAAAATTGAAAATTAACGGACTAATTAATGGATTTTGGAGAAATTTGTATAGAAATTCAAAGGTGAATTATTAATGGTTGTCCTCGGAATTGTTGAGTGAAAATGAAAGGATGAAGTGAATAAAATTGGGAAATGTGAAGTGAAATGTTGTAAATATAACCCTTTTTTTTTAAAAAAAAAAAATACATTACTATTTCCTAAGAGATTCGAACCCTTGACTTTAGCAATTTAGGGCACCTTTATTTACTAGTTACTTACCATTGAACCAACCTACTTTTTTTGTTAGCATATGATAACAATTGCTACATATAGAATAATTTCGGGGACCCTCATTTTTGGGGGCCCCTGTGCGGTCGCGCGCCTCGCGCAGACTCAGCCTCGCCCCTGATTACGCTAGCACCATAAATTAAAAGTAATTGTATATTATTAACGTGAAACACATTCTTATTATTGCAAGTTCAATTGAAATCACAGTTGAGCATAATATAAACATAAGATATTCAATAATAAGACGGGTTTACAATAAGTTATTGTACAACAAACTTAACCTTTTACCCTTAGGGTCACTTATGTAGAAATGACCTCGTTAAGGTACAAAAGTTACTTATCAAATGGGGTAACCTCCCAAAATGAGTCAATTTTATACATAGAAGTGATCCATTTAAGGTTAAAAGTTATCGTTTTATATAGATGATCCATCATGATAAGTTACCCTTTTTTAAATGTGACCCATCGCTCTGAACAATAACCTCTTTTAACTGACCCATTTTAGCTAAAATTAGACTCGTATGACAATGGATTTAATATTTTATTAGTGCACATGATACTAATTGTAATATAAAAGGTTGGAGGTAGGTAAATAGGTGATGTCATGGTCTTTCCGCATTCAAGCCATGCTTCACTGTCATGTCAATGTTTGTAAAACTCCGAACAAGGCATTTGTTGGCTTGAATGGTGTGAATTGTGAATCCAGGATGCGAACTCACTACGCCCTCCTTATTTTATTGATAGTTCTTTTACTTGTAACTAAGCAACCATGGTCTTCAGCCACAAGGAAGTAAAGCGATTGAAACTTGTGTGCTTGGCAGAACTTCAGAAATATTATATATTGTCTTTAATTGCTTTATATTGAAAATTTGAAATAATCACAACAGTCCGATCCATGAGCTTTATTTTATAATATTCAATCATAATATAGCTAATTTTAAAGAAAACTATTGCCTTTAGTTGAATTTTTCTTGCATTACAATCAATGTAAGGCATCAAAAATGTTTTAGACAACTCTTATGGTCGTTATTTTTCCTGTCAGTAGAAAAGGAAACTCAGTCGTTGCTTGTTAACAATGAAAAAATTGCATGCCCACCAACCAAAATATTGAAATTGTAGTCCCTCAATTTTTTTTTGTTCATCCTATTTAGATCTTGACACTATTTACAATTAGAGAGAATTTTCTGAATTCTTATCAATATATAAGAAAGCATTTAGTCATTTTTGTTCTTGTTTGATTCGCAATAAGTACTTTATTACTATTCAATCGTTATGCTTTTTTTTTTTTGCTAAGTAAGAAAAGTAGATTAACACAAACCACATTTTATAACCTAACCAAACCTAAAGGGAGAAAAACCAACAAGGTTGGACCCCCTCACCTTTGGGCAGGTAAATTAGTCAACAAGGCACTAATTGCATTCCATCTCTTACAGACATAAAAACGAAGCATGATCTCTCACATCTTCTTAGGCAACACAACGTATATTCTAGCCTTAATCAGACTCTTAACTTGTTTAACAACTCTACTGATGCTAGGAACATGTTGTTCCCTATACACTAAATTACTACTGTGCCAAACTAAATAAACTAGTGCAGTTAAACTATATAATGTAGTCTGTTTCTGAAACTTTGATCTATTTTCCTCCTCTGAATTCTTCTGATCAGTTGACTAAGATCGTTTGTAGCTATCCTGATCTGTAACCAGTCCTTAAGCTGTTGCAAACATTGTTTGCTAAAATGACATTGAAAGAAGAGATGTTTGTGATCCTCTCTGCCCCTGTCACAGATTAAGCATAAATATGTGTGACTTATTCCATACCGAGCCAACCTGGTTGTAGTTTGAAGCTTAGCTTGCATAGCTAACCAAAGTATAAAGCGATGCTTTGGAACATTTAATCTGTTCCAAACAACCCTGTTTTGTTCTCCCATGATCTTGTTATAGTAGCTACTCATGCTATTAAATTCACCCTGTGTATACACTTTCTTAATCTGTTCTTTAATAACACAAATTCTCCTGCAATAACAGCTT
Source organism: Beta vulgaris subsp. vulgaris (assembly GCF_026745355.1). Classification (NCBI taxonomy): domain Eukaryota; kingdom Viridiplantae; phylum Streptophyta; class Magnoliopsida; order Caryophyllales; family Amaranthaceae; genus Beta; species Beta vulgaris. The sequence continues at coordinate 49,072,777 of NC_079209.1, read as the reverse complement.
GAACTAGCCGTATGAGCATAGGTCCACCAATCAGCCCCTTTCAAATACACTACATCCACCCATTGTTTAGCTTCTATTGCCCACACAAATTTAGCCAAACTAGCCATATTCCATAACAAGATACTCTTGAAACCAAGTCCCCCTGCTACTTTATAAGTACACACTGAAATGGCCGCCATTCCACAAGAAAGCTTTGCAACTCTTACATACATCAATCAATACTGTCTTAGGAAGGATGAATACCTGAGCCCAGTAGATATGCAAATTCAACAGGACTGAGTTAATAAGCGGAACTCCAAACCCTGATCCTATCTGTGATTTTTTCTATATATAAGCACCCCACATTGTGCAGTAGTAATTCTCTTAGCACATATTGGTACTCCCAAGTACTTGAATGGAAGGGTCTATTGTGTAAAACCTGAAGTTGTTGTTATTCGTTGTACATCCTCTTGAGACATTATCCCACAAGCATATATATCAGATTTATGTTTGCTTTCAAACCGGATGAATCTGAGAATAGCTTCAAATCTTGTAACATTCACTAGTAGAATAAATGTTAATTGCTGCGGTCAAAATAAGTGGCCTATTGCTGCGGTTTTGGGCGCGCAGCAATTAAGAGGGCAGCAATAGGTAATAATTATATTGCTGCGGTTTTAAACCGCAGCAATATATGTCAGATATTGCTGCGGTTTCTAGGCAAAACCGCAGTAATATAATTATGTGTTATCAGTTTATAAGAGAATATTGCTGTGGTTTTGGCCTAAAAACCGCAGCAATATTCCTTATTTTAGTATTTTCTTAAGTATATTGCTGCGGTTTTAGCCTAAAAACCGCAGCAATATGTCAGGGTACAGGTAAATTTTTTTTTTTTTTTATATTAAATTTGAAAAATTAGAACCAAGAAAATAACACATGTACTATCCACCAAATTCACATAATAAATGAGCATCAGATCTTTAAAGAGAAAGATAACACCACATTCATCACAACAAATAAAACTAACAATAAATCAAAAAAATCGAAACTCCTAACATTAAATTATAATAGTAAGATGATGAAATAACAGTATCTAAATTGAAGAACTAAATCTTAAAAAATTATAACAATACAAGAAGAAAATCAGAAAATCAAATCTAAAAAAAAAACTAAAATCGAAAAATAAAATTTAAGAAAAAAAAAAGAACTAGCGCCCAGATCTGCTTCCCCTGTCGCCAGTTTCGACATCGATGAGGCTTGTTGGGCTTCGCCAGTTGCGTGTGTGTTTGGTGGGCTTCGCGTGTTGCCAGTTGCGGTTTACTGGTGGAGCGACGACCGAAATTTGTAGACCACGAGCGACGACCCGGGTAGTTGGTGACGCAATCCTTCAAACAATGGAAAGATTCGTTCGATTGACAGTGTCGTCACCAGTGGTTGCTCGTCGGAGACTCGGAGTGAGAGTCGCCAGTGGATTCGCCGGTGGAGGATGAGAGACGAAGAGGAAAGTGAGAGTCGCCAGTGGATTCGCCGGTGGAGGATGAGAGAAGAAGAGGGAGAGTGAGAGTCGCCAGTGGAGGATGAAAGAGGAAAAGGAGAGTGAGAGATAGGAGGAAGAGAGGAAGTGGAGAGTGAGAGGTAGGAAATGTCGTGTGAGAGGTTAGGAGGAGAGAGAGGAAGTAACGGCTGAGACTTGAGAGATGTAAAGAACCCTAATGGGGGGCGTGTCATCCTTTTATATAATTAAAAGAGGCTATTGCTGCGGTTTTTTGAGGAACCGCAGCAATAGGTTTAAATATGATTAAAAAATATTTTTTTAATATATTGCTGCGGTCCTACGTGGAAACCGCAGCAATATTTGCTGTTCAGGGCCCCACGTTATTTTTAAAAAGTGTCAGTTAGACAATATTGCTGCGGTTTTGGGCGGGAACCGCAGCAATATTGTCAATTTCTATTTTTTCTTTTTCTTTTTCTTTTTGTGTGTTATATTGCTGCGTATAGGTAAAACCGCAGCAATATCACCGCAGCAAATAGCATTTATTCTACTAGTGATTAGAATCACAGATTTATATTCACCCTTGCAACACATTACAAGGTCAACAGTAAAGCACATATGAGTGAGTTTCATCTCCTTACACCTTGGATGAAACTGAAAATGATTTAATTCCCTCATCTTTGTCAATATCCTAGACAAATACTCCATACAAATCACAAAAAGAAAAGGGGAGACATGATCACCTTGTCTCAAACCTCTAGATGATTTTAAAAAGTCTTCCATTTGACCATTCAACATCAATGAGAACATAGGAGTTGTTACACACTCCATTATAAGATCAGTCAAGGAGGAAGAAAAGCACAAAGCTTGCATCATCTCTTTCAGGAACTCCCAATTCACTGTATCATAAGCTTTCTGCAAATCAATCTTCATTATACAGTTCAGCTTCACATTTTTCCTGCCATAATGTTTCACTAGATCGAAATTACCATAATATTATGAACGATAAATCTGCAATGGACAAACCCTCCCTGGTTTTCCATTATCAAATTAGGTAGTACATGTCTTAATCTTGCACAAAGAACCTTGGTAATACACTTATAAATGGTATTACAACAAGATATAGGCCTAAATTCTGTCACATTCTTTGGGCATTTTGTTTTTGGCTTCAGGGTAATAATAATTGTAATCAAAGGTTTCAAGATATTTCCTGCTTGCAAAGCATCAAAAACAACATCAATCACATCCTCCTCCACTATAGACCAGACATCTCTATAGAAATATGTCTGCATGCAAAGCATCAAAAACAACATCAATCACATCCTCCTCCACTATAGACCAGACATCTCTATAGAAATATGTGCCAAGACTATCTATCCAAGTGCTTTATCCCCAGGGAGAACAAAGCCCTCTTGATCTCATCCCTTGTATAATGAGCTGTCAATATTTTTCTGTGAACTTCTGTAATCATAGGCCCCTCTTCAACTATCTGATTCAAAATAGGTGACCTATGCTGACTAGTTCCCCCTAATAACTTCTCATAATAAGCTAAGAATGCCTTTAAAACATTCTCTGCATTATTAAACCAATTTCCATCTTCATCATATATGATATACACCTGTTTTTAAAGCCTCCTTGCCTTGATACTTTGAAGTATTTCATCATTGTCCTTGATCCAGGCCAGTTTAGCCTCTTGTGAAAGGAATTTCATATAAGCTTTATGCTTAATATGATACTGTTTCACTGCTATGATTTCATCTTCTGCTATCCGTAAAAAAACCTGGATTATCATGCATATGCTTTTGAGCTTGAATCATCTTATGATATGCTTGGAGTTCAGCTGAATGAATCTATGAAAAACCTTCTTTATTCAACTCCTTCATTGCCATCTTCATCATTTTGAGTTCACTAGTAGAATAATTATTTATTGCTGCGGTGATATTGCTGCGCTTTTACCCATACACAGCAATGTATCACGTAAAAAGAAAAAGAAAAAGAAAAATATAAAATAACCATGTTGCTGCGGTTTCCGCCGAAAATCGCAACAATATGGTTTTAGAGAATTTTTTTTATCATTTGACCAAACATATTGCTGCGGTTTCTGTCAAAAACCGCAGATATATATTGAAATAATATAAAAAAAATATTATTTAGACCCATTGTTGCGATTCCTACCAAAAATCGCAGCAATAGGCTTTTAAATTAATATAAAAAGAGTTAATTTAGGGTTTCAACCTCATTTCACTCGTCTCCCTCACTCTCCACTATCACTCTCCCTTTCCCTCTAAACCCTCTTCATCTCCTTCGCGGATTTTCAGATCTGGACGTGCTGAAACTCCTTCGCGCTCTCTCTCTCATTCGCATGTGCACCTCTTCATCTTCGGCGCGAGATTACTGTCATTCAGTCCTTCACTCCTCTGCTCTCTCTCTCTCCTTCGCGCGAGGTTTCTCGGGGAGGTTTTCCTTGTCTCCCTCTTCAACTCCGGCGCGAGTTCATTTTTTCATTTTTGTTTTTGAATTTTCTCAATTTTGGTTGGATTTTCAGATCTCGATGATTTTCAACGATGATTGGTTGCCCCCAATTTTGTTTGTGCGATTGGTTGCCGGCGACGACGATTTTCAGATCTAGACGCGCGACGGTTTCGGGCGACATTTGTTCCCCGCGACAACTTCTTTTGTTTTCTTTATTTTTTGTTTTTTCACTTAAATTTTATAGTTAAATTTTATAGAGGTTGATATTTTAGTCAGTGCTGCTCATGGGATTTTTTTCTTTTATTTTTGTTTTTAGGAGAAATTCACAAGAGAGGGCCCAACTATTACCCATTTTATTTTATAGGTCCCAACTATGGATTATTCTTTGAAGGTCCCAAGTTTACCATATTGTGACTTTTATAAGTCCTGAATTACTTATAAACGGTTTAAAAGATAATATTTTTAAATGTTGGTCCCATTTTATAGGTCTTTGTCACTTCCTGAAAGCGTTCGAAGATGGTAAACATTTAAAAATCTTACCTTCTAAACCGGTTATAAGTAACTCAGTACCTATGAAAATCACAAGATAGTAAACTTGGGACCAGTACGGAATAATTCATAGTTGGGACTTATAAAAGAAAATGGGTGATAGTTGAGCTCTCTCTTGTGAATTTTTCCTTTTTTTCATTGTTTCAGATTTGTTTGTTCAGTGTAGTTATCTCATTTTCGTTTGTTCAGTATAGTGTAATTCTCATTTCTTGTAATTCTTCTATATCTGTGATTTTTTTTCATCATTAGTTTCATTTTTGTTTTTTTTGTTCAGTTTTCTTACTATTGTTATTTTCTGAATTTTTTTTTATCTTTCGAATTTAATGGCAAAATGCAATTTTTTTTTCTTACACCTGTACCTATTGCTGCGGTTTTTCCAAGAAACCGCAGCAATATGCCTATTTTTTATTATTAAATTCAGCATATTGCTGCAGCTTTCCTTAGAAACCGCAACAATATACTTTATGAATCTGATATAAAATATATATTGCTGCTGTTTTACCCACAAATCGCAACAATTACTTGCTGTGCGGCCAAAACCGCCGCAATAGACCACTTAATGACCGCAACAATAAGCATTTATTCTACTAGTGGTTTTTGAGTAACCTAATACATTTTAGTGCCTGAAATATCCACATTTCATGCCATCTAACCCTCTCTTCAAACTGAACAGATGATCTCCACATTGTGTAGTACGTATTTAAATGGTTTTATGCCATTTAAATTTTCAGGATAGACTGCTAGCATGGCTGGAGAGTGATCAAATTCACCCTCATTTTAAAAGTACACTTATGTTGTCTATCCAACTTAGAGAATACTCTAGCCACTCCTTGCTGTTTATTGTTTCATGTATAAAAGTTCCCTGAACTTTTAACATCTTCCATTGAACAATACATCATACACTCTCTCATATCTCTCATTTCAACCTCCCTTACATGAGACCTTATCCTTTCTTCAACATTCATTACACTAATAAAATCTCCACACAAAATCCAAGAATCATATGTATTCAAGTCTCTCAAATCATTCCACAAATCCATCCTTCTATTTGCTTTCAGTAAATGCATAAATGAAAGTATAATAAAATCCTTGCCTACCACTAGTAGGTTGTAAAAAACAATGAATCAACTGAGAAGTAGATTTCATTACATTTACCTAAAAGCTTCTAGGTTTTCAGGCCAGGATGATTCTTCCTCCATCATGATGACTAGAGTTGCTAGTGAAACACCATCCACTAAAAACCCTTTGATAAAATAAACCCGTATTTTGAGCTTTATTTATGTCTCTAAGAGACTTACAACACCAAATCCAAACCTGTGAATATAGGATCACATCAGTCTGTTTATTCTTGGTGTTTAGGCCTCTCACATTCCAACAAAGTATCTTATTCATTCACAATAGGAGGTCCCCCCTCCTTTATGTCATGCTACTATCTTCTTGCCTATCATAATGTGAACACCCTGAACCTCCTAAGTATCACCAGCTAACTGCCCATCTTGTTCTTCTAGAGCATGGAAGTGATTAGTAGTATTAAGTTGACTAACACTTGAGGCACATACCTTTATAGGTTTTAAAGCCTTCTGAAAGCCTTCATGATCCACTTCTTCTTCAGTTTCAATCCTTCTTACTTATGTCTCTGGAGCAACTGATACAAGTGCAACTTGCTCTTGTACAACAGATTCTGTTACATTATAAGTTGATGCCGCCTTAGGAATCCACATTTTCCTAGTTTTCTTCCTCCTACAATCTACTGCTATATGTCTAAATCCTTTACAAAACTGACAATAATGAATAGGCTTCCACTCAAAAAGTATTGGCACCTTAGTTAAAGAACCAGACTCATTCCAGAATTGTGTATTCAGGAATTCCTTATCAATATTCATGTCTACTAAAATTCGGACATACTGAAGCTTATCGCAATTTCTAGTAGGTTCATCTCTCTTAATTGGATCTCCTAGTTGAGATGCAATCTTATGAAGTGATTTCTCACCCTAATACTTCAAATACAGCTTCAATTGAAGCCAAATAGGCAGAGTTTTCAATTCATCTTTCTCAAAATCCATCTCAGATTTCCAAAGGCTTTACAACCAGTGGCTTCTTGTCAAAGAAGTAATGTCCCTCCATTACTCTATCTCTAGACTCGATAAATTCTTACCAAAACATAACCCTCTTAACCAAGGCAACTTTATCCATATGTAAATTCTTCCAGATTCTACGTGTAAAGCCCTTCATTACTTGTATTGGGGAATTAGAGCCAACAACGTAACAAATAATTGAGGAATTTCAAAAATTAATTTCATCTTGTATATCCTCCATTTCAATATGAACTGGTTCTATTGGAATTGCATTCACATCTACATACATTCACATAGAATTCTCCTCAACCACATCATTCACATCAGATTCATGCTCATTCTCAATATCATTCACTTCAATTTCATCATTGACATCAAAATTATCAAATTGTTGCAGAATAAGGACGTGATTACATGATTGCACCTTATCTCCTTATTGAGATATCTTCCCAGCACTATCATGAATGGATTAGAGCCATTCATTGAATGTATTTCTGACATCAGATTGTTGTTTCAGCTGATTCAAGGAAGATTTCGGTGTGAGAATCTCCCCCAATCCAAAATCTATCGCCTCAATACCCATTATTTCATCCATTAACCGAGTTCGTAACGCTTGAGAATCCGATGAAGGTCCTTACTCTTTTCCTTATGCTTTCCATGGTTACCACGTTGAGTTTTTCCGCCAGATTGTCTTGCCATGGCGAGGGTGCACGATATCGAGCACCGAGAGAAAACTTGGAGAGAAGGCAAGTCAAGGGTTTTCTATAATGTTCATTAATTCATTATGACATTTACTAATAGCAAATAAAAGATATTTAAGACTAAATAACTTATCTGACTTGACACACAAAGTTAAAATAAGAAGAACAAAATGAAACCAAAGAAGTATTTACTAATATATTATGCACTTAATTTACTATTATATAATCTTTTCACGAGATAATGAGTTGTGGTAGCAAATAAGGGTTATTTACTTCATATCCGTTTTAGTCTTAAATAGTTTTTAATCTCATGTAATGCAAAACTTTTTTTCATCAATAAAGTTTGCGACCTATTGTTTGAAACTAAATTGGTATGTATGACAATAGATCAAAGAATTATAACTGTAGGATAAAATTATACTAAGGGTAGTTAGTACTGATGGAAAAAGAGAAATTACAAAGAGGCTACGAGCACAAACTTGTTAGAGGTAAACAGTACTGTAAAGAAAATGACCTTATTAGTTATTTTCAGTCCTTTTTTTTTTTTCTGACGACAAGGACAAACAAACAGAGTCAAGTAGCTATGTTACCTTGCCTAGCTGCAACCGCTAGATTATGGGCTGGGACTACTTCCGCCCTACTTACCTTTCTTATTTTACAGAAGTTAAAATTGCCACGCAAGGCCCTAATATCTAGTACTAAAGAGGAAATGTCAAACGGTTGATCTTTACAGGCGATGGCACGAACAAGGTCTGCATTATCCGAGTGGATCTGAACTTTCCTGATTCCTTTGTTAGTAGCTTCTCGGAGCCCTTGATACAGCGCTTGAGCTTCCTTTTGCAGTGAGGATATTGAGAGGGTTTTTCCTTCATCCCATTGTTAATTATATAGATTGATATAATATTAAACTAAGTGCATTTAAATTGAGAACAATAATCTCATCAATCAGCATTGCGGTTAGAAAACTTTATATTAGTTTTGGATGTTAAGGCCGAAGGACTGATATCCTTAATCCTTTTGAAGATGATATGGATCTAATAAATAATAGATCTTTACATGCGAAAGTCTAAAGGATCTTGAAGTGCTTGAGCCACGAGAAAAGGGGTATAAAATCGCGTAAGAATACTTGGTTGATAATCAAATCTTCATAAAGAAAATTTGACAATGCAGTTTAATAGATATATTCTACGTCTTGAGCTCGACCATTAATATAAAAAAGATATCATTTTAGCTGTTTCATTTGAAAAAGCTCTAACTAATTCAAAAACATACAGTTTATCAGGGGCGGGGCAAACATAACGGGGGCCCTATACCCTCTTTATAATTGGGCCCTTTGTAATTTATAAAAGATATATGATTCTCAATTTAAAAAGTTACTTTGATATTGAAAAATATCTAATTACACCATATTAAAATTATAAATACATCTACTTAAAAAGTTTTTTCCATGTTCAGAAGGATATTTTTTAGCATATCAGGAAATTGTAAACAAACAGATATTTACGTATATAAAAAAAAGGAGTGATTGAATAAAAAGAGAGAGTTGAGAGAAGTATCATTTTGGTAATTAATTATTAGTATAGAAAATAATTTTTCTTAGATGGAAAGATGAGTAGAAAGAGATAGTTAAGAGGAGAGAGAGTTGTGAGGAGAGATTACCATTAATGGAGTTTGGGGAATATGAAAATTGACCGACTTAAATCAACTAAAGAAAAAAATAGGTAAAATTTACCTAATAAATACGCTGTGGCCCGCATGATAGTTATGTCGGAAACATTCAAAAAAATTAAAACAATAAATTTTGGTTGCTGTCAAGATTTGAACCTGTGTCCCACTTCCCCTTCCCTTACAACTTTACCACTAATCCAAATGATTTACTTTTGTTTTTCTATCAAACATTTGATATAAATATATATTTTGGGGCCCTTGTATTTTGGGGGCCCTATTCTGTCGCCTATACTGTATGGCCCAAGAACCGCCCCTGCAGTTTATTAAAATATCTCAAATATATTGACCTTGAATACATCATGCTTAACTTAACATAATTAAAATAATATTGATGCCATGTGAAATGATTTAATTAAAGAATTTAAATAGCACATTGATATTAAGCTGTGCCAAAAGCTCTCTTCAATCTCATTACTTCATTATGGCTTAAGAGTGTGATTTGTTCGGCTATCTGAGCAGGTAAGTTGCCAGCAAACAAGGAGGGAGTAGTGAGTTGAAATCCTGGGTTGGCCCCATTCAGACTAACAAATGCAGTAGCTGAAGTTCTACCAACATTAACTTGGAAGTGAAGCATGGCTTGTGGGAAGATCATGACGTCACCAACCTCTAATCTTTTATAATATGCTCTATTGTTTGTGTCAATAAAACCTGCAATAATTGTACCGCGTATCACGATAATAACTTCAGATTTGCGGTGGGAGTGTAGTGGGATAACTCCTCCTACGCCAAATTCTAACCTTCCCATAGAGATTCCCAAGCCATTTAATGCAGGGTATGCATTAGCGGATGCTAGAGTCACATTGTTTCTAAAAATATTTGTGGTAGCTTTTTCACCACGAAAACCAGTGTAAACAAAATCATCTGTTGTGATTGTAGCGGGATTCTTGCAAGCATAACCTTCTGGTCCCCTAGGCAATGTAAGGTCTCCAACACAAAAGTCTAGTTCAATGGCATGAGAGAGAAGGGCTAAGATGGAGAAGATGAAGAAAACAAGAAGATTGTTCATTTTCATTAGCTAGAGATGGGTGGTGAGGATCAGAGGTTGGTGGCTACAGGAGTTGGCTTTTGGTTTTTGAATCGATTACTTAAAGAGTCTTAGGTTGTTTGTATCTCTTAAACCCAATGATCACCATTTATATAGAATTTTCGCTGCATGGAGGCTGTCTAGCTGTCTACGTGACAAGTCGCTTTCAAAAATGTTATTTAGTTGTTCACATAATGACATGCGGACCTTATTTATTATTTACCAAGTAAACAAGGGTAGGCGGCACGACGAATTGAAGATGAGAATGGCGTTGAATGTACAGAGTAAGAGATGACGGTGCAGCTGACATTAAGAGACGAAAGATGGTTTAGACTAGACCTAGAACGAGATGGCTACATCTACCTACTGGATAGACTACCCATTAGAAATAGACAATTAAAAAATAAATAATTCTGCTGAATTGGACTCCACTTATTATTAATGTCTATCTCTACTTGGTAGATTACCCAATGGGTAGACAAAGTTTTTCCGTCCTAAAACTGTATACATTCATTATACTGATTTTGAATTTATCCTTTTTGGATAAGGCGTTCCATGTGTTTTTTTATTCATCATAGAATAATATCCTTGTGTAGGGTTTATGCATTTGTAGGTACATGTCTGCTTCAAGGTGTATGTTTATTTTCATGTACCAAACGTGCATTATGACAATTTTTATATTTATATGAGCAGGGCCGTCTCGTATCAGTTAGGGGCCCTCTGCTAAAAAAAAATGAGGCCCCAGACGGTAAAAAAGACGATTTTATATTTATATCAAAAAAAAAAAAAGACGATGTAAAACCAATTCACTAGTACCACTCTACCAGCGACGCAGTGAACCTACCAACTTGATTACCTTAATATAAAGGAGAAGATGATGATTTCATTTTACAGTTCATGTATTTAAAGTAAAACCTATATAGTATTACTGTAAACTAGGAGTAGTTAAAACAAACTAAAAGGATAAAGAAGAGATTACAACGAGATATATGTACAACTAACAAATAGAAGATATTAACTTACATAAATTTGATAAAAAGGCCAGCCTGCGCACACCAGATTAATATAACAAACTAAGGAAGCTACATAAACCATTATCAAAAAGTGTCCAATTAATAAATGAAATATCAAAATCTCAAATTTGATAACTGAATAATTCAAAGCCCCAAGAAATAACCAGAAAATATCAACCCAAAATGTCAGATTATCAAAATAAAAAACAATTAAACAACAAAAATTTCATAATTTAGAAATTACCTTCAAGTGCTAGATGTGAATAGCAGAATATGAGAGTTTGTTTGAAGAACATGGTGATGGTTGAATAACTGGAATTACTAAGGTGTGAAACATCAACTAAACTCACTACTCACAATTCACAAACGATTTTCTTTTTTCTCTTTAAAAATTGGGGATTAGGTTGTTGAATTAAAACGTTGGTTGAAGGGGAATTTAGAAGGAAAAAAAACATAGAGATTTTGGTTCTTTTAGATGAAAGAACACAAGGTTTGGTACTAGTGAATTGGTTTTACATCGTCTTTTTTTGTTTTTACTTTTTGATATAAATATAAAATCGTCTTTTTTACCGTTTTTGGCCTCATTTTTTTTAGCACAGGGCCCCTAACTGATACGAGACGACCCTGATCATGATTGTGGTCATTTTCACCATTCTCATATTATCCATCTCCTTGCATTAGGCTCTACCTAGCTATCAGAAGATTATATTATTAAGCAGTATGATTCCCTATGCGCACAAGTCATATGATTCATTATTCTCAGCTCATAGTTAGTTATTCCTATCACTTTAGTATCTCTATTATTGGACAAGTTTATTGCTAATGATTTAATTATTCTTTTGATCAGTATGTTTATCATGGAAACCGTAACTAAATATTAGTCAATTACAGTTTAACTACAAACCAATATCAATCTAATTATAAATTCTCTAACCACTCCTTATTATCTTGACTTAATCTCAATCTAATATTTCATCCGTTGATTTTCGAGTCACTAGTAGAGAAAAGACAATTTGTGTTGATTGTCAGAACCCTATTTGTGCCAGTTGGCAGAATCCTATTTGCGTCGGTTACCAATTCCCTATTTGCATCGGTTTAGAGTTTGACGTAATAACTTGGGAAGCAAGTTACTCTAAAATTATGAGCGTCGGTTGATAAACCGATACAAATGAAAATCTATTTGTGTCGGTTGTTGACTCAGAACGGAAGCAAATGACGGTTTTTCATATCTAAAAAAATGCATTTCCATCAATTGTTGGGCAACAATTGTCGTGAATGAATCTTTTTCAAATATAAAAGAAAGTCATTTGCTTCGGTGGTTACCAACAACCAACGCATATGGTTCTTTTTTTTATTATCTAAAAAGATAGTCAATTGTGTAGATTGTTTGGCAACAACCAACAAAAATGACTCTTTTTAACTTTTTAGAAAAGTGTCATTTATGTCGGTTGAAAGAGAGGAAGTTATATTTTTATGTGAGGTTGGAGAAACTATAATAGAGTTAATAAGGATTGTTAGAATAGATTACGAAATGAACAAGGGTCACAAGATGAACAATCTTCTAGGCGTGGATCACTTTCCCAAAAGTAATATTCCGACCCTAATCGTAAAGCACGGGTTTCACGGAATTCACTTTCGAGATACAAAGAAGAAAACAATAGTGGTCACGCTTACTATGAACACTATCAATTGAGAATGAATTTGTGAGATTTTGTAAAGATGATCAATCTCTTAAATTTAATCTTTAGAGTTTGTATGCAAGAGAGAGAAGTAGTTTTTTCAACTTTTTTTCATCATATGAGAGATCTCATATTTATAACAATGCTATATTATTTCAGAATAACCGAAACGGTACATTGACAAACCGTCAAATCACGCGAAATCACGCAAAGAGCAACGAAAGCAGACGGATATAGCGAGTCGCGATCAGCATCGCGACTCGTGACTGAGCACTGTCACGAGGCGCAACCAGGCTCGCGAGCCGCGAGCAGCTTTCTGCCCCTTGCTTGGCGATCGCGCAGCGTCGCGAGGTGCAACCTGGCTCGCGAGTCGCGACCAGCACTCTGCCTCACTCCTTGTGCTTGAGCGAGCAGATCTTGCGAAGCTTGTGCGAGGCTTGTGCGAGGCTTGCCAGGCTTGCAAGCACTTCATAGCCACACAAATATTGCTCTTCATACTAAATTGCATTGTATACTACATGTATCATTTGAGTAACAACACTACCATAACCAAGTAACTCAAATAATACATCATGAAATAAACTAACTTTATACTCTGAATCTCCAACAATCCTCCCCCATTTAGAGTATACACAATAGTTATGCATAAACATCATCATAACAAAACAACCTTATGCATAAATGAAAGTGTACAAAGACTTGAACTTCCACTTAGTATAATACACATTCCAAGCATTCGTATCCAAATGGTGTCGATAAACGATTGAACCATTAGCAACAAATAATGCAAACTTGAAGATATTATACACACAAGGTTAACTACTCATTTTCAATATATACTTGACACTAACTCGCCATGTGTCCATATCAATTCATAAGTGCATCAAAGCTATGCCTCACTAGCTCCTTGAAGCGGCCAAACCTCGCACTTACATAGGTAGATCTCTTAGAAAAGCATGCTCCTGTGATAAAGCACAATGTCAAGAGACCTATTAAGATTAAACAACCTCTTAAACATCACAGACTTAAAGAACTTTACCTTGGATGATTGTATAAGTTCTTTCAATCATCAAATAAGGAAATTTATCTTATTGAACTCAAGACCCAACATCTTATTTGGCGTTAAGTTAAGATTTTCTCTCTTGTGATTTCCAAAACGCACCGATCCTAAACCGATTGCCATCCTCTTTACCGTATCTCTAGCTAGCGCATTTGTGAAACAATCTGCTAGATTATACGTAGTTCTTACATAGTAATCAGTAATGGCACTATCTTTGATAAGTCTTTGGACATAACTATGTCTCACACCAATGTGTCTTGACTTGCCATTATACACTTGACTATAAGCTCTTGCCAACGCTGCATCACTATCACAATGTATAACAATAGGTAATAATGGTTTTTGCAACAAAGGTATCTCAAACATGAGATTCCTTAACCACTCGGCTTCTTTGCTTGCCGATGACAGAGCGATAAACTCAGAAATCATTGAAGAATCTGCAATGCAAGTTTGTTTCCTGGATGCCCAAGATATTGCACCTCCCCCAAGGAGGAATACCCATCCACTTGTGGAGGAATGATCTTCTCTATTGGAGATCCAACTCGCATCTGAATACCCTTTTAAAACCGAAGGATATCCACTGTAGGACAAACCATAATCCATGGTTTTCCTCAAATACTTTATTACCTGACGAATAGCTTGCCAATATTCCATACTAGGATTACTAGTATATCTACTTAATTTCCCTACCGCAAATGCGATATCCGGCCTAATACTCGTCATAGCATACATCAAACATCCTATAACCGTCGCATACTCAAGTTGAGACACGGCATTACCATCATTAGGCAACAATTTTTCACTTGGGTCCATAGGAGTTGAAACAAGAGAGCAATCACTAACATTAAATTTCTTGAGCACTTTCTCATCAATGTAATAAGATTGTGACAAGGTCAATTTTCCATTGTCTCTCTTAATTCTTATACCTAAGATGACATCCGCCTCTCCCAAATCTTTCATGGAGAATTGTGAAGATAGAAAGGATTTTGTCCATTCAACTTGTGACAAATCCGTTCCAAAATCAACATGTCATCTACATATAAGCAAATCATGACACCATTACCGTTGTCATCAAATTTGCTATACACACACTTGTCTGAATTATTCAACTTGAATCCATTAGACAACACTACCTCATCAAACTTTTGATGCCATTGCTTTGGTGCTTGTTTTAGCCCATATAAAGATCTAATTAATTTGCACACTTTGTGCTATTGACCTTTCACAACAAACCCTTCCGGTTGTCGCATGAAAACCTCTTCTTCTAGTTCTCCATTCAAGAAAGTTGTCTTGACATCCATTTGATGGATCACAAGCTTATGAATAGCCGCAAGAGCTATTAATAACCTTATAGTGGAGATTCTAGCAACCGGGGCATATGTATCAAAATAATCAATGCCCGGTTTTTGTGAAAAACCTTGAGCCACAAGACGGGCTTTGAACTTATCAATTGTTCCATCCACTTTCATTTTCTTTTTGAAAATCCATTTACACCCAATTGGTTTACACTTAGGAGGTAAATCAGCTAGAACTCAAGTGTTATTTCCCATGATGGAATACATCTCATCATCAATTGCCTCTTTCCAAAAAGCGGCATCTTGAGACCTCATAGCCTCATTAAACGTTAAAGGATCCTCTTCTACATTAAATATATATGGGAACTTAGTCACTATGAAGCTCCTTGATCCTTCAACCAAGTATACATGAAAGTCTGGGACAAAAGATTTCTCTTTTCTCGCCCTTTTGCTTCTCCTAGGTTGTGATGATGTTGATGCAACATTCTCATCAAGAGCTTGTTCATCAACTTCTTGATCAATGTTAGTTTGATCAAGTTCAACTCCTTGATCCATGTTTGATTGATCAACTTCTTGAACATTGGTATTAGGAGTAATGTCTTTGGTCTAGGAATTGATGAATATCTATTTTCATCAAATATTGCATCTCTTGACTCCACAATTGTGTGAATTGACCAAAAGTCATTTTATTGTATAACATAGAACCTATAGGCTTTGCTATGAAGAGCATACCCTATAAAGATACACTCAACTCCCCTTTCACCCAACTTTTTACGTTTGGGTTCCGGCACTTTTACAATGGCCCGACATCCCCAAACTTTGAGGTAAATCAAGTTTGGTTTTCTTTTATACCAAATTTCATATGGGGTAACCTTGTTCTTTTTCATTGGAACTCGGTTTAAAATATGACAAGCTGTTAACATAGCTTCACCCCAAAAACCATCACTTAAACCTGAATAGGTAACATCGAATTTACCATTTCTTGCAAAGTTCGATTCTTTCTTTGGCTATACCATTTTGTTGTGGTGTATAGCCGCTGGTTTTCATGTATAATGCCAGTTGATTGAAAATAACTTGGGTCATAGAATTCACCACC
Source organism: Beta vulgaris subsp. vulgaris (assembly GCF_026745355.1). Classification (NCBI taxonomy): domain Eukaryota; kingdom Viridiplantae; phylum Streptophyta; class Magnoliopsida; order Caryophyllales; family Amaranthaceae; genus Beta; species Beta vulgaris. The sequence continues at coordinate 49,056,617 of NC_079209.1, read as the reverse complement.
CCTATCGGTTCTAAATCTTTTAAGTTTGTCACTTAGTTGCAATTCAACTTCATTTTTATAGATCTTAAACTTATCAAGGGCTTCATCCTTAGTAAACAACAAGTATACATAACAAAACCGAGAATAATCATCAATAAAAGTTATCATGTATTTCTTGTTCCCTAAGGAAGGAGTGCTATGGAAATCACATAAATCACTATGCACCAAATCAAGCAATGAAGTATCCTTTTCCACATTGTTTGGAAAAGATTTTCTAGTTATCTTTGTTAACATGCATGTCTACACTTCTCTATACTTGGATCAAAAGAGGAATCAAATCATGTTTAGACATTGAAAAAACTTCTTTAATTAACATGACCAAGTCGATTATGCCATAGAGAAGAATTGTCATTAACAACAAACAAAGTATCTTTCAAAGCATTTGAAATACTAAGTTTAAACATACTATTACAAAGATAACCAAGTCCTACAAATGTTCCACCCTTAGATAATATGAATTTATCAGCTTCAAAACCATTTTAAATCCTAATCGATTCAAGGTAGCACCGAGACTAAATTTTCTCTAAGTTCCGGAGCATACATACATCTCTTAAAATAAGAGGCTTTCCGGAACTAAACACTAATTCTACTTGTCCTACACCTAGAACTTTAGCCGTAGAATCATTGCCCATGTAAAGAACTTCTCCATTCTCAACCTCCTTGAAAGTCTTAATAGAGACCGCTCCTTGCATACATGTCTTGATGCTCCCGAATCGATCCACCATGAACAATCATCCTGTACACAAAAGATTTCAGAAATCATACACACAAAATTCAGATTTGAATTAAGTGAAACTTGTGTACTCATACCTTGCTTGGCATGGGTTTGGCTTGACTCGCCATTCCCACCATTCTTTTTGTTCATCTTCTTTTCCAAATGGTGCAATCCTTCTTAAAATGACCGGGCTTGCCACATTCCCAACAACCTCGTTGAGCACCTCCACCAAACTTAGGCTTCTTCCAATTGTTGCCTTTGGTGAAATTGTTAGCCCTCTTCTTAGGATTAGAAGACTCCTTTGACTTACCATCCTCCACCATGTTAACGGTAGAAGGATTAGGATTACATCCTTTTGTCCATCTTGGACCCGAATGCCTCTTCAATCCGAAGATGAGCACCCAATTGTTCAACATTCATATCATCTTTCTTATGCTTAAGAGAATTTCTAACATCTTTCCAACCGGGTGGTAATTTGTCAATTATTGAGGAAACAACAAAGGTCTCATCCATATCAATGTTGTGTTGCTTAAAACTTCCTAAAATTCTTTGAATTTCATGGAATTGCTCCATTACCGGCCTAGAGTCTACCATTTTAAAGGCATTGAAATTACTAACAAGAAACTTCTTACTAGAAGCATATTCGGCCATGTATTTACTTTCTAGTTAATTCCAAAGAATTTTAGCGGATTCAACAAATTGATAAATATCAAACAAATTATTGGACATACTGTTAAGGATGTGGCCACGACATATATAGTCATCATTCTCCCATTTGTTACTCCTTCGAATTTCTTCCACAGTTTCATTTTCCACTTCCTCGGTTTGGGAGTGCTCAAAACATACGCCACATTTAACGAAGTGAGAAGAAAATGCATCTTCTTTTGCCATCTTCTAAATCCAACACCTTTGAACTTGTCAAGTTTGTGAAAATTTGCAGACATTTCACGAATTGTAGTCATCTTGTAAAATATTACTTTTGGATTGTTAGAATAAATTACGAAATGAACAAGGGTCACAAGATGAACAATCTTCTAGGCTTGGATCACTTTCCAAAAAGTAATATTCCGACCCTAATCGTAAAGCACGGGGTTCACGGAATTCACTTTCGAGATACAAAGAAGAAAACAATAGTGGTCACGCTTACTATGAACACTATCAATTGAGAATGAATTTGTGAGACTTTGTAAAGATGATCAATCTCTTAAATTTAATCTTTAGAGTTTTTATGCAAGAGAGAGAAGTAGTTTTCTCAACTTTTTTTCATCACATGAGAGATCTCATATTTATAACAATGGTATGTTATTTCAGAAAAACCGAAACAGTACATTGACAAACTGTCAAATCACGCGAAATCACGCAAAGAGCAATGAAACCAGAGAGAAGTCGTGAATCGCGATCAGCGTCGCGAGGCGCGACTGAGCACTGTCGCGAGGCGCGACCAGGCTCGCGAGTCGCGAGCAGCTTTCTCCCCCCTGCTTGGCGATCGCGCAGCGTCGCGAGGTGCGACCAACACTCTGCCTCACTCCTTGTGCTTGAGCGAGCAGATCTTGCGAAGCTTGTGCGAGGCTTGTGCGAGGCTTGCAAGCACTTCATAGCCACACAAACATTGCTCTTCATACTAAATTGCATTGTATACTACATGTATCATTTGAGTAACAACACCATAACCAAGTAAATCAAATAATACATCATGAAATAAACTAACTTTATACTCTAAATCTCCAACAAGGATTAACTTGCCAATCGAAGAAAGATTGACGATTTTTCAAGACTGGATGTTAGCTAGGATTTTGTTTGTGATATCTTTATTGAGTGGTGATGACTGATGAGGTTCTCCAACCATGCATCTTCTTAGGGCAATCTAGATAATTATCTATGGAGAAAGAACTTTTCACTCCTAATGGCTTTGTCATCAATTTTATGATTCTCCTTGGAGTGTTAGGACTAAAGACGACTTGAGATTGTCTCTATTTTATCATTTCACAAGACCTTGTACAAAAATCCTATAAATGGTCTTTCACAAACCAACAGTTTTTTGGAATGCCTTTTAAAGAAGAAAATGGCTTCATATGCATAGAATGGGTGAGTAAGAGAGGGAGTCGAGCAAGCAATTTTGATACCTGAATGACTGTTGCATTACATGTGGCCCAACAACTGGAATATGAAAATTGTATTATTCATTCGATTTATTTTTAATTTGTTCATCGCATTTGGAATCATGATACTATTCACAATAAGAGAAAATCTTTTAATTTTTTTTTTAATAGATGAGAAATATATAATCAAGTGTGGCTATGTTTGATTCATCTCAATGAGTATTTTATTAATGTTCAATCATTATAATTTTAAAAATATGAAACGAGATATATTTAAGGCCAAGAACCAAAAAAGAATGTACTTCCTAAGAAATGAAATTTCATGGGCAATGCAAATTCAAGGGAAGCTATACTTCCCAACTTCAACCAAACGACCCCTATATATTATGCACTTAGTTTACTATTTACTAATTTACTAATTTATTTCATTATCTTTTCACGAGATATTGACTTACGGTGGCAAATAAGGTTTGTATACTTCATAGTTTTAATCTTAAATACTTTTCAATATCATGCAATGCACAACTTCTTTTTTATTGAATAAAGTTTCTGACTGTTAATTATGACTTGAAATCTTGTGAATGTCATAAGGCTAACTTTGAATGCACATATCTTTCAATTTATAAATGATTTTGATGTGATTCAAATTGGAGGTGATAGCTTGTTCAAAGAGCTTTCCAACGATAGGTCATATGCCCAATTCTGACGAGAAACGAGAAAGTTACTCCCGTTTTACGAATGACTGCCGAGAGCATACCGCGACTCGCGGTTTTGAAGATAAGTTTCGAATCAGTTTTTCTTTTTAGGGTTTTGTGCGGAGTATATTTTAGGGTTTTTTGTGCTGGGTTTCTTATGCTATAAAAGGACATCTTAGTGTTCATTATTTACACACAACTTATGAAACACTTTTAGCCTCTAGAATTTAGGATTCCTTGTATTATTCTCTTTGATTTTTCTCCATTATAGTGAAGAAGCTCCAATCCCCCACCTGTGGATGTAGGTCAAATTTGACTGAACCACGTAAATTCTTGTGTTCTTTGTCAGTTCATCTTTATAGTTTTCTCAACTTTATTATTTCATTGATTTTCTGTTCCGCATTAATCAAACTACAACCCCCAATTTCCTAACAAATGGGTAGTATCAAGAGCTAGGTTGATCTTAGGTGTTTATAGAAAAAGTTTGATTTTTTTTTATTATGTCAATAAAATTCGATATTGAGAAATTTGATAGGCAAGTAAATTTTGGCCTATGGCAATTAAAGATGAAAGCCATCCTGGTTCAAAGTGGTTGTCACAAGGCTCTGAAGGTGCATCCAAAAAGCCTTCGGGTATGAGGATGAGAAGTGGGAGGAGATAGATTTGAAGGCACTCTCAGCGATTCGTTTAAGTCTTTCTAATGAAGTTTTGAGAGGTTGCCAAAGAGACAACTGCTGCGGGTTTGTGGTTAAAGTTGGAGTCATTTTATATGACAAAATCTGTGACTAACCGTCTACTACTAAAATCTAGACTTCATGATCTTCGTCTAGTAGAAGGTAAACCGCTTGATTCTCATTTAGATGAATTCTTCTCTATAATTATGGATTTGCAAAACATCGATGTTGAGATCGATGATGAGGATATGGCTATTAGGTTGTTGTGTTCTTTACCACTTCGTAGAGCACTTTCGAGATACCTTATTATATGGTAAAGATGATATGATTTGAGTTTGCAGTATGTTAAGGAGGCCTTAACTCAGAGAGATTTAATTGACACTAAATTGGTTAATAAATCTAATAATTCTGCTCACACAAATGCTTTGGTTGTTCATGGTGGAAAGAATTCTGGCAAAATCTGTAACTATTGTCATGTAAAGGGTCATATTAAATCTGAGTGTTGGAAATTAAAGAAGAAAAATGGAGAAAGGTCCAATGAGGATCGATCTGCAAATATTGCCAACGCTATTTCTGATGATGATCTTGCACTTTAGGGTTACAAGATTTGGGGCTGCGGTTTCTACGATCTCTTCATGACTGGTGCCCTCTTGAGATCTCTTGGTAAAACGAGAAACTGTGTGGATTTTATTTTGGAGTCTATGATAGATTGTTTTTGAGTTTATAATAAAGTAGCGATCTTGGTTATGCATTAGATTTTGTTCTAGTCATGCTATTTCTTATCTCAAATTTGGTACTTTTGTGTTTATTAAGTACAATTGCAATTTTCTAAATTGTTGTCATTTGATTTCTAGAATTGTCTTTGAGTTTGTTGTTGAGATGAAGAAGTGGTTGAAGAGAGTTTGGTCAATTTAATGAAGCATGATAGCGTTGGTGACTTTATACTCTCGATCTAGGCCATGTGATGGTTTTGTATACGGATTTTTGTGTTCGAAGACGCATCGGTACACAATCATAGAAGATGTCTGTATTTTGGATTGCCTACAATGGGTAGGTTTATGGAATTTTGTTTAAGGTGGAGGTTATATGGTGTTTGTTTGAGCATCATTTTTGGTTCAAGGTGAAGTTACCTTGTTTGTTCGGTTTCAAGTCAAGGTGGAGATTGTTAATTATGACTTGAAATCTTGTGAATGGCATAAGGCTAACTTTGAATGCACATATCTTTCAATCTATAAATGATTTCCATGTGATTATAATTGGAGGTCATAACTTGTTCAAAGAGCTTTCCAACGATAGGTCATATGCCCATCAATTCCGATGAGAAACGAGAAAGTTACGCCCGTTTTACGAATGACTGCCGAGAGCATACCGCAACTCGCGGTAGCCACTGCGACTCGCGGTTTTGAAGATAAGTTCCGAATCAGTTTTTCTTTTTAGGGTTTTGTGCGGAGTATATTCTAGGGTTTTTTGTGCGGGGTTCCTTATGCTATAAAAGGACATCTTAGTGTTCATTATTTACACACAACTTATGAAACACTTTTAGCCTCTAAAATTTAGGACTCCTTGTATTATTCTCTCTGATTTTTCTCCACTATAGTGAAGAAGCTCCAATCCCCCACCTGTGGACTTAGGTCAAATATGACTGAACCACGTAAATCCGTGTGTTCTTTGTCTGTTCATCTTTATAGTTTTCTCAACTTTATTATTTCATTGATTTTCTGTTCCGCATTAATCAAACTACAACACCCGATTTCCTAACACTGACTTATGATCTTTAATTAAATTGGTATGACAATAGATCGAATAATTGAAACTGTACGATAAAATATTTAGGGTAGTAATGATGGAGAAAAGGAATTACAAAGAGGCTACGAACACAAATTAGTAAGATGTAAATGACTATTATTGATTTTCATTCCTTCATGAATTATATAGAATACTTCAGTTGAAGACAATCATTTCATCAATCGGCATTAAAATGGTTAGAAATTATTATATTGATTTTGGATGTTAGAAATCGAAGGTTTAATCGTTGAAAAGATGATATGGATCTATTAAATGATAGATCTTACTCCCTCTGTTTTAAATTATAAGGCATTTAAGCTGAAAAAATTTGTTTCACAATATAAGGCGTTTTACATTACCAATGTAAAATTAAATGCAATTTTATACTATCAAGATAAGATTATAGGTTATTTTCTATTATCAACACAATATTTGATGTCAATTCTTATTACCTATGCAAATCTAACTAAAACTAACTAAATTCTTAACATGCGTAAAAGTGGTTTACATGCCTTATAATTTGAAACGGAAGGAGTATATGCACAAATCTAAATCATCTCGAAGCGCTCAAGCCACGAGAAAAAGGGAATGTAATATGTAATATTGCAAGAATACTTGGTTGATAATCAAACAAAAAGCTTAACTTGAATAATCATCAATGTCAATCGGTATAGTTTGGAACCCTTTGTCTATATTAAATTTAAGGTTTAAGCTTTCCCCTTCAGCACAAAAAAAACAAAACAAAAATATATTAAACTAGAGTCGCCAATTTTTAATCATATATTATGATATGTAATCTAAGATGTTAATAGTCTTAAAAGTGCATTGGAGATTATGACAATAATCCAATTTAAGAATTCAAACCAAATGAGACTTGACATGTTTATTACCAAAATTTATTTTCTTTATGTTGTATTCACGGTTTTAATGATGACAAATAATGTTATTGAGTCTAGGAAATTAATTGTGTAATTTAAAATTTATTTTACATTATTATCTTGTGAGTAATTTATTTAATTATAACATGTGGAGAAATGGTTATAAGTTTAACCTAGTCAAGTTATTTAAATAAATTAATTCCTATGCTTGAAATGTTATGTGTTATAAAATACTTTAATTTGAATTAATCTAATAACATGGATTATTATTTTAAATAAAATAATTTCCATGATATTTGTTGGAGTATGTGTTTGTTGTTATTCTACAAGAGTAAAAGAATTAAACTGTTGAAGAAAACCAATAACAAATCGGGCTATAATGAAGGAAACGCACATCAGGCTACAGTTCCTAGATTCCAGGGAGACTGGAAACTGACTGATCAATCAGCTCCTAGAATCCAGGACACTGGAAACTGTTTGACCAGTTAGTACCTTGAATCCAAGAGATCTAACTAACTCCCAAATATTCAGCCTCAACAACAAACTTCACGCTGAATATGAAAGTAATGGCTGATTGTACATGGATTTGAATATGGAGTTAGTTGGAGAAGATCGTGGATAATGTGGCTCCAACAACGGTTAGATCATGGGTCACTTCTAACACCCATCACTACTTAGTGGAGAAAAATTAGGAGCTGCCGTGATCTTCTATATATAGCTCAACAATTAACGAGAATAAACTCAGACTTTCCAGATTAATTGTAATATTTTATGTGAAAGTTTATTTTCGGTTATTACTCTTCAAGCAATTATTGTAATACTTTTTCGAGTGTAGGTTGAGAGAAATAAATCTTGTATTGAAGAGAGATAAAAAGAGAAAGAGAAAGAGAAGAGAGAAAGAGAAGACTTCTAGTGAGTTCAAGTAAGGAAAGTCACGTTTTCAGGAGGAACAAGGTGACTGGGAACTGGTTCCTAGAGGAACTAAGTGAGGATTGATTTATAATAAGTTTTAATAACTATTATAAATAAAAGAGCAAGATTTTTTCCTAAGGTTTTGAGGAAGAGAACCTTGTTAAAAGGATCTTCCTATTGTGTTCTTCCTTATTGTCTTTTCTCTTCTTTAGCTTTCAAATTATATTATCCGCAAAAAGTTCGAAAACCTCCCCAATTGCAATTCACCCCCTTCTTGTAGTTGATCTAGTGTTTATACAAGACTAACACTTTCCTTCAATTATCCCAATGTTTCAATAATCTATTTATTTCGGTAAATTTAATTTAGCACATATCAAAATACCCTAAAAGGAAATTTGTCAATGTACTCCATCTGTATTTTCTGTTCTTACTTTAATTGTACACGTTTGTCAATGCACTTCTTTGATCTTAAATATATTTCATTATATATTAGTATAAAATATAATGATTGAATATTAATAAAGTAGTCATTAAGTCGAGTCAAATAAGACCCCCACATGACTAAATTATTTTAACATTTATTGAAAGAATTTAAAAGATTCTCTATAAATTTAAATAGTATCAAGATTCAAAGTAGGAATAACAAAAAAGCATAGTTTATAGAGAGATTCTATTCTCGAGTTCAACCATCAATATAAAACCAAAAATCCATTTACTTACCACACTTATAAAAAGCTCCAAGTAATTCCTAGGAGTACGATTTTTTTAAATGTGTCAAATTTATTGGAGTGTGAATACATCATGCTTAACATAATTTAAAATAAAATTGGTGCCATGTTATATATAGCACAATGATATCAAGTTGTGCCGAAAGCTCTCTTCAACCTCGCTCATTACTTCATCATGGCTTAAAAGTGTGATTTGTTTGCCTATTTGAGCAGGTAAATTGCCAGCAAATAACGATGGAGTAGCGAGTTAAAATCTTGGATTTGCCCCATTTAGGCTAACCAATGCGGTAGCAGCAGTATTACCAATGTCAACCTGGAAGTGAAGCATGGTTTGTGGGAAGATCATGACGTCACCAACCTCTAACCTTTTATAATTATATGCTCTATTCTTTGTGTCAATAAAACCTGCAATGATTGTACCGCGTATCATGATAATAACTTCAGATGTATAGTGGGAGTGTAGTGGGATAACTCCTCCTACGCCGAACTCTAACCTTCCCATAGAGATTCCCAAGCCATTTAATGCTGGATATGCATTAGCTGATGCTAGAGTCACATTGTTTCTAAAAATTTTTGTGGTAACTTTTTCACCACGAAAATCAGTGTAAACAAAATCATATGTTGTGACTGTAGCAGGATTCTTACAAGCATAGCCTTGTGGTCCCCTAGGCAGACTAAGGTCTCCAACACAAAAGTCGAGTTCAATGGCATGAGAGAGTAGGGCTAAGAAGGGGAAGATGAAGAAAACAAGAAGATTATTTATTTTCTTTAGCTAGAGATGTGTGGTGAGGTTCAAGGGATGGTGGATATAGGAGTTAGTATTCGGCTTTTGAATCGATTACTTGAGAGTCTTAGCTTGTTTGTATCTCTTAAACCCAATTATCACTGTTTCGGGTAAAAACTTGTATTATGCGGGATGGATCGAGATTAGGGTTAATGGAGGCCGGATACTCGAAGATGGCTGGGAGACCTGAACAGGACGAGAGTTAGACTACCCCGGGTGTGAATCCGGGATCGCCCCTCTGACGATCAAGTCAGTTGATGTGTATTGATTGGGATCTGTGAAGTAGTTTGTCTAGAAGTTATTACCTCAATAAATGGGGATCTGCCCCATATTTATAGGTATTGAAATGTGTGAAGAATGTCTCTGCCATGCTGACACAAAATTTAAGATGGGTGGGTCCCACTGGAGGATTGCCACGCTGGCGAAGAGTTTCGGGGCATGTAGTGGCCCACCGGGCATTATTGGGCCCAAACAATCACCTTTTTGTTTTTGTTTTTTTTTTTTTTTTTTTTTTTGACATCGAAAACAATCACCCTTTAAATTATAGAATTTTCGCTGCTTGCAGGCTGTCTACTTGACAACTCGCTTTCAAAAAAATTATTGAGTTGTTCACATAACGACATGCAGATTTTATTATCATTTACCAAGTAAACAAGGTTAGGCGGCAGACGCATTTACGATGAGAATGCCGTTGATTCGTTGAATGCAAAGCAGCAAAGACTAAGAAATGATGGTGCAGCTGACATTAAGAGAGCGAAAGATTGTTTAGACTAATTCTATATACATTCATATACTGATTTTCAATTTATCCTTTTTGGATAAGGCGTACCGTTGCATGTGTTTTCTTTATTCATCATAGAATATATAATATAGTTGTGTAGGGTTTATGTATTTGTAAATACATGTCTGCTTCAAGGTATATTGAACTATTTTTTTTGTCATGTACCAAACGTGCATTATGACAATTTTTATATTTCTACGATAAGTGACTTGTGTCCTTTTAGACAACTAGATTTTCTAGCAGTTTCGTTGAATATTCTTTAGTAGCGCAATTCAATGTTATTATTAAAATTAGGATCCTACTTTAGATTGTAGGAGTTGGTAGGATCGAATCAGTGAATCGGATCGTATGATCGTAAGATCCTACAATCGAGTAAAATAGAAACAATAATGCTAGAATATGCTGATAACCTCTTGTTAAAAATTTACACATATTAATAATGACTCATTTCATTAGCGTATGGTGCTAGTTTTTCAATATTATAAGATTGAAGTAAGATGCACCCAAAAACTAATAAGAGAAATATAATATGTAAAATTACTTTATGATTTTTTAACGAGTGGATCGGATCATAGCGTCGCATGATTGTAGAATCATATTAAGATCCTACCCTGAATATCATGTAATTGTTTATATTTAATATAGTAGCTACTCATGCTATTAAATTCACCCTGTGTATACACTTGCTTAATTTGTTCTTTAACGGCACAAATTCTCCTCCAATAACAGCTTGAACTAGCCTTATGAGCATAGGTCCACCAATCAGCCCCTTTCAAATACACTGCATCCACCTATTTTATCCAAACACATTCTTGTTTAGTTTCTATTGCCCACACAGATTTAGCCAAACTAGCCACATTCCACAACAAGATATTCTTGAAACCAAGTCCCCCTGCTGCTTGATAAGTACACACTTGTTCCCAGCCAACAACACCAGATTATGAAATGACCACCATTCCACAAGAAAGCTTTGCAAATCTTACCTATGTAAATCAATATTGTCTTAGGAAGGATGAATATTTGAGCCTGGTATATATGCAAACTCAACAGGACTAAGTTAATAAGCTGAACTCTTGTGGTGTAGGACAAATTCCTTGAACTCCAAACCCTGATCGTAGCTGTGATTTTTTCTATAAGCACCCCACATTGTGCAGTAGTAATTCTCTTACACATATTGGTAGTCCCAAGTACCTGAATGGAAGGGTCTGTTGTGTAAAACCTGAAGTTGTTGTTATTCGTTGTATATCCTCTTAAGACATCCTACAATTCAAGCATATATATCAGATATATTTATGTTTGATATCAAACCGGATGAATCTGAGTATAGCTTAAAATCTTGTAACATTAACATCACAGATTTATATTCACCCTTGCAACACATTACAGGGTCATCAGCAAAACACAACCTATGAGTGAGTTTCATCTCCCTACACCTTGGATGAAACTGAAAATGATTCAATTCTCCCATCTTTATCAATATCCTAGACAAATACTCCATAGAAATCACAAAAAGAAGAGGGGAGACATGATCACCTTGTGTCAAACCTCTAGATGATTTTAAATAAACTTCCATTTGACCATGCAACATCATTTAAAACATAGGAGTTGTTACACACTCCATTATAAGATCAGTCAAGGAGTAAGGAAAGCCCAAAGCTTGCATCATCTCTTTCAGGAACTCCCAATTCATGGTATCGTAAGCTTTATGCAAATCAATAATCTTGATTAAACAGTTAGGCTTCACATTTTTCCTGCTATATTGTTTCACTATATCGATATTACCATAATATTATGAACAATAAATCTGCAATGGACAAACCCTCCCTGGTTTTCCATTATCAAATTAGGTAGTATCTGTCTTAATCTTGCACAAAGAACGAACCTTGGTAATACACTTATAAATGGTATTACAACAAGATATAGGCCTAAATTCTGTCACATTCTTTGGGCATTTTGTTTTAGGCACCAGGGTAATAACAATTATATTCAAAGCTTTCAAGATCTTTCCTGCTTGCAAAGCATCGAAAACAACATCAATCACACCCCCACTATAAACCAAACATCTTTATAGAAATATGTGCCAAGACCATCTGTCCAGGTGCTTTATCCCAGGGAGAACAAAGCCCTTTAAATCTCATTCCTTTTAGATATCTAGGAGTCCCAATCAGTCATAAAAGGATGGAAGTGAAGGATTGTATGCTTTTGGTGGAGAAGATGACATCAAGAGTGAGATGCTGGAGTAGTCAAAATCTCTCATACCGGGGTAGACTAGTACTTGTCAATTCAGTGCTTCTTAGCATACATGTGTATTGGTCCTAGGTTTTTGTATTGCCTAAGAAGATCCTACACAAAATTCAGATGGTATGCAGAGCTTACCTATGGTATGGAAGCTACTATAGTTGCAAAGGGGGTAGGTTATGCAGCTTGGCCTAAGGTTTGTATCTCTAAAAATGCCGGAGGATTGGGGATAAGAAATCTAGTGAACTGGAATATAGCTACATTGGGCAGATATACTTGGGCCTTGGCAAGTAAGAAATATAACCTATGGATATAATGGGTGAGTGAGCCATATGTAAAAAGACACAGACTGGTAGGGACACTAACCAGCTCAAGGTTGCAGCTGATATTGGAAGAAGCTATGTGAGGTAAAGGAGGCAATTAAAAGCAAGATGAATGTAACCATGCTACTGACCATGCCTGAATATTCAGTCAAGCTCATATACAACATGATGACTGGAGATTTTGAGAGAATTCACTAGGACAAGTATGTGTGGAACAAATTGATCAGTCCAAAACATAGATTCTTTCTATGCTTGATGATGATGGGTAGACTACAAACTACAAAGAGACTATAAAATATGGGCATTGCAACTAATAATCTGTGCCTGATCTGTGGAACAAGGGAGGAAAGTCAGGGTCATTTGCTATTTTAGTGCTACTACAGTAATGAAGTTTTCAGGAGGATCAAGTTATGGATGGGCATACAGAATAACCACCTAAATGATCAGAATTTTATTCACTGGATTAGCAAAAGCAGGGAGTCTTAATTTAAAAAACAAGTATATGCAGTGATGTTGGGGGCTCTGATGTACCACATATGGAGAATACGATATGAGGTGTACTGGAATCATGTAGTGAAATTTGTAGATAATACAATGTATAAAGTGCAGAAAGATGTGGTGGATAGATGTTATAGTGTCATTCCAAATAACATTTCAGGAGCTAATAGAACATGGCTTAGAGAATTAGCTCTTGAGGTGTGTAAGTAGGTTTTGCTTGAGGGCCTTGGGTTAGGGAGTCCAACCTATTTGGTTTGCCTTCCCATGGCTTCTCTATAGTTTGTAGTTATGAAAAGTTTTGGTATGATAGATTTCTTTGACTTACCAAAAAAAAAATATTATGTGAACTTTTGTAATCATATGCCCCTCTTCAACTATCTGATTCAAAATAGGTGTGCTAGGCTGACTAGTTCTCCCTAATAACTTCTCATAATAAGCTAAGAATGCCTTTAAAACATCCTCAGCATTATTAAACCAATTTCCATCTTCATCATATATGCTATACACCTGATTTTGAAGCCTCCTTGCCTTGATACTTTGATGTAACAAAGCTGAGTTTTCATCATTGTTCTTGATCCAGGCCAGTTTAGCCTTCTGTGAAAGGAATTCCATATAAGCTTTATGCTTCATATGATACTCTTTCACTGCTATGATTTCATCTTCTGTTATCAGCAAAAAACCTGGATTATTCTGCATATGCTTATGAGCTTGAATCATCTTATGATATGCTTGGAGTTCAGCTGAATGAATATATGAAAAATCTTCTTTATTCAACTCCTTGATTGCCATCTTCACCCTTTTGCATTGAGTTTCTGAGTAACCTAATACATTTTAGTGCCTGAAATATCCACATTTCATGCCCTTCTAACCCTCTCTTGAAACTGAACTGACGATCTCCACATTGTGTAGTATTTAAATGGTTTATGCCATTTAAATTTTCAGGATACAATGCTAACATGGCTGGAGAGTGATCAAATTCACCCTCATTTTGAAAGTACATTTCTGTAGTCTATCCAACTTAGAGAATACTCTAGCCACTCCTTGCTGCTTATTGTTTCATGTATAAAAGTTCCCTGAACTTTTAACATCTTCCATTGAACAATACATCATACACTATCTCACATCTCTCATTTCAACCTCCTTTACATGAGACCCTATCCTTTCTTCAACATTCATTACACTATTAAAATCTCCACATAAAATAGAAAGATCATATGTTTTCAAGTCTCTTAAATCATTCCACAAATCCATCCTTCTATTTTCTTTCAGTAAATGCATAAATGAAAATATAATAAAATCCTTGTCTACCACTAGTAGGTTATAAAAACAATGAATCAACTGAGAAGTAGATTTCATTACGTTTACTTGAAAGCTTCCAGGTTTTCTGGACAAGATGCTTCCTCCATCATGATGATGACTAGAGTTGCTAGTGAAATACCATCCACTAAAAACCCTCTAATACAATAAACCCATATTTTGAGCTTTTATTTTTGTCTCTAGGAGACTTACAACACCAAATGCAAACATGTGAATATAGTGTTTCACATCAGTCTGCTTATTCTTGGTGTTTAGGCCTCTACATTCCAACAGAGTATCTTATCCATTCACAATAGGAGGTCCTCTCCCTCCTTTATGTCATGCTACTATCTTCTTACCTATCATACTGTGAACACCCTGAACCTCCTAAGTATCACCTGCTAACTACCCATCTTGATCTTCTATAGCCTGGAAGTTAGTAGTATTAGTTTGACTAACACTTGAGGCACATACCTTTATAGGTTTTAAAGCCTTCTGAAAGCCTTCATGATCCACTTCTTTTTCAGTTTCAATCCTTCTTACTTATCTCTCTGGAGAAGCTGATATAGGTGCAGCTTGCTCTTGTACAACATATTTTGTTGCATTACAAGTTGGTGCAGCCTTAGGAATCCAAATTTTCCTAGTTTTCTTCCTTCTATAATCTACTGTTGTGTGTCCAAATCCTTTACAAAACTGACAATGAATAGGCTTCCACTCAAAAAGTATTGGCACCTCAGTTAAAGAACCAGACTCATTCTAGAATTGAATAATGTATTTAGGGAATTAATTCCTGATCAATCTTCATGTCTACAAAAATCCGGGCATACTGAAGCTTATTCTGATTTCTAGTAGGTTCATCTCTCTTAATTGGATCTCCTAGTTGAGATGCAATATTATGAAGTGATTTCTCACCTCCAATACTTCAAATTCAGCTTCAGTTGAACCCAAATAGGCAGAGTTTTCAATTCATCTTTCTCAAATTTCATCTCAAAACTCCAAAGGCTTTACAGTCAGTGGCTCCTTGGCAAAGAAGTAATGTCCCTCCAATACTCTATCTCTAGACTCGATAGATGTAAATCTTATCAAAACCATAACCCTTTTAACCAAGGCAACTTTATCCACATGTAAATTCTTCCAGATTCTACATATAAACCCCTTCATTACTTGTATTGGGGGATTAGAGCCAACAACATAACAAATAATTGAGGAATTTCAAAAATTAATTTCATCTTATATATCCTCCATTTCAATATGAACCGGTTCTATTGGAATTGCATTCACATCTACGTTCACAATAGAATTCTCCTCAACCACATCATCCACATCAGATTCATGCTCATTCTCAATATTATGCAGTTCAATTTCATCATTGACATCAAAATTATAAATTGTTGCAGAATAGGGACGTGATTACATGATTGCACCTTATCTCCTGATTGAGATATCTTCCTAGCACTATCATGAATGGATTGGAGCCATTCATTGAATGTAATTCTGACATCAGATTGTTGTTTCAGCTGATTCAAGAAAGATTTCGGTGTGAGAATCTCCCCCAATCTAAAATCTATAGCCTCAATACCTATTCTCTCATCCATTAACCGAGTTCGTAACACTTGAGAATCCGATGAAGGTCCCTTACTCTTTTCGTTCTGTTTTCCATGGTTACCATTTTCTGCCAGATTGTCTTGCCATGGCGAGGGTGCACGATATCGGGCTCTGAGAGAAAACTTGGAGAGAAGGCAACTCAAGGGTTTTCTATAATGTTCATATATTCATTATGATATTTACTAATAGCAAATAAAAGATATTTAAGACTAAAGAACTTATCTGGCTTGACACACAAAGTTAAAACAAAAAGAATAAAATGAAACGAAACGAGTATTTACTAATATATTATGCACTTAGTTTACTATTATAAAATCTTTTCACGAGATAATGAGTTGTGGTAGCAAATAAGGGTTATGTACTTCATATCCGTTTTAGTCTTGAATAGATTTTGATCTCATGTAATGACAACTTTGTTTTTCATAAATAAAGTTTTCGACCTATTGTTTGAGCCTAAATTGGTATGTATGACAATAGATCAAATAATTATAACTATAGGATAAAATTATACTAAGGGTAGTAGTTGATACTGATAGAAAAAGAGAAATTACAAAGAGGCTACGAGCACAAACTTGTTAGAGGTAAACAGTACTGTAAAGAAAATGACCTTATTATTTATTATCATTCCATTTTTATTTATATAGATTGATCTAATATTAAACTAATTGCATTTAAATTGAGAACAATAATTTCATCAATTAGCATTGCGGTTAGAAAACTTTATATTAGTTTTGGATGCTAAGGCCGAAGGATTGATATCCTTAATCCTTTTGAAGATGATATGGATCTAATAAATAATAGATCTTTACATGCGAAAGTCTAAAGGATCTTGAAGTGCTTGAGCCACGAGAAAAAGCGTATCAAATCACGTAAGAATACTTGGTTGATAATCAGATATTCATAAAGAAAATTTGACAATGCAGTTTAATAGATATATTCTATGTCTTGAGCTCGACCATTAATATAAAAAAGATATCATTTTAGCTGCTTCATTTGCAAAATCTCTAAGTAATTCAAAGATATACAGTTTATTAAAATATCTCAAATATATTATGAATACATCATGCTTAACTTAACATAATTAAAATAATATTGATGCCATGTGAAATGATTTAATTAAAGAATTTATATAGCACATTTATATTAAGCTGTGCCAAAAGCTCTCTTCAATCTCATTACTTCATCATGGCTTAAGAGTGTGATTTGTTCGGCTATCTGAGCAGGTAAGTTGCCAGCAAACAAGGAGGGAGTAGTGAGTTGAAATCCTGGGTTGGCTCCATTCAGACTAACAAATGCAGTAGCTGAAGTTCTACCAACATTAACTTGGAAGTGAAGCATGGCTTGTGGAAAGATCATGACGTCACCAACCTCTAACCTTTTATAATATGCTCTATTGTTTGTGTCAATAAAACCTGCAATGATTATACCACGTATCACGATAATAACTTCAGATGTGCGGTGGGAGTGTAGTGGGATAACTCCTCCTATGCCAAATTCTAACCTTCCCATAGAGATTCCCAAGCCATTTAATGCAGGGTATGCATTAGCGGATGCTAGAGTCACATTGTTTCTAAAAATATTTGTGGTAGCTTTTTCACCACGAAAACCAGTGTAAACAAAATCATCTGTTGTGATTGTAGCGGGATTCTTGCAAGCATAGCCTTGTGGTCCCCTAGGCAGACTAAGGTCTCCAACACAAAAGTCTAGTTCAATGGCATGAGAGAGAAGGGCTAAGAAGGAGAAGATGAAGAAACCAAGAAGATTGTTCATTTTCATTAGCTAGAGATGGGTGGTGAGGATCAGAGATGGTGGCTATAGGAGTTGGCTTTTGGTTTTTGAATCGATTTCTGAAAGAGTCTTAGCTTGTTTGTATCTCTTAAACCCGATTATCACCATTTATATAGAGTTTTCGCTGCATGGAGGCTGTCTACGTGACAACTTGCTTTCAAAAATGTTATTCAGTTATTCACATAATGACATGCGGACCTTATTTATTATTTACCAAGTAAACAAGGGTAGGCGGCACGACGAATTGAAGATGAGAATGGCGTTGAATGCACAGAGTAAGAAATGACGGTGCAGCTGACATTAACAGACAAAAGATTGTATAGACTAGTCCTAGAACTGTATACATAATACATTCATTATACTGATTTTGAATTTATCCTTTTTGGGTATGGCGGTCCATGTGTTTTTTTATTCATCATAGAATAATATCGTTGTGTAGGGTTTATGTATTTGTAGGTACATGTCTGCTTCAAGGTGTATCTTTATTTTCATGTACCAAACGTGCATTATGACAATTTTTATATTTATATGAGAAATGACTTTTTTCCTTTTAAACAAGTAGCTAGATTTTCTAGCAGTTATGTTGAACATTTTTTAATAGTGTTTTCTTTTTATTTTAAAATATAAGATATTCACGCTTTACAAAAAATTTGCGTTGACCACAAATATCTCTCAAATACGATAAATAAAAATTATACCATTGGATTCGTCTTGAAAAATATTATACTAACATTATTTTTTAAAATTTTCTATCCATATAAATTGAGAGTAATTAACGGTCAAAATTTGACCTCAAATATCGTCCGTCCTTCATATTTTGAAACGGAAAGAGTAATATTATTCAAGGTGAAATTGATAATAGGGTCTTATTAATTTTAGGTGATAATTTTGTAAAATTCTGAATTATTTATTAACCTGTGTAGGTATCTAATTTAGAGGCTCTTAACTTTTAATCGGCTTCAATGACTTGAAACTAACAACTTTTTTTAAAAGCTCACCTACTACCTACATCTCACCCTCAATTTATAACCCTTCTAGTGTGACCCATGTTTTACAAATTATGACCTATTAAGAAAGTTTTAAGTTACTAAGTCCCGCTAAAAGTTAAAACTCCTAAAGTAGAGACCTACATAAGTTAATAAATTGTTCATACTTTTTGAAAATTATCACCCAAATTTCAAACAACTATATTTTTCATTATTTAAGTACTAAATTTTCAAGGTGTTTTTTTTGTTCTTTATTTACTATGATGATGTATCTGCCAAATTATTTATTTGGCTTAAATATATCAAAAGCTTGCACAGAAAAATCGTCCCTACATATGATTTGTCCAACTCCAAACAAAACATGTGAAAACATTCGTCAAGTTACCAAATTCATAACTATTAGGAACAAGATTTATTCAGTAGAAATAAAAAAAATGCAAAGTAAAGAGGTTTTGGGGGATGCTGTGAGAAAATATATATACTCCATCTATTTTTTTTAATTATTACACTTCATTGTAATTATTAGACTTCATTTTGAGGAAGAATCAAGAAAATTATGCCAAAAAAATACAAAGTAAAATAAAATAATGTTTGATTTTAAAAAAAGAAAAAAAATATATTAAAGTAATGTAGGAGAGAGAAAATAGGGTAGGAGAGAAGGTTTTAGGTGGATTATTAAAATGAATGGTGGGGTATGTGAGGTGAAAAAGTGTAAAAAGTTGATGGGATAGGTTAATATGCGATGAAAGTAGAAGTATAACAACTATAAAAACATACTAAAAAGAAATGCGTAATAATTAAATTTAAAAATAACAGATGGATTATAGTAGTAGCTTAGGTAGTTTCGGAAAAGCTCTACTGGATAGTATAAGTCATGATTGTGGTCATTTTCACCATTCTCATATGATCCATCTCATTGCATTAGGATAAAAGTAGAAGTATAACAATTATAAAAAACATACTAAAGAGAAATGCGTAATAATCAGAAGATTATACTATTAAGCGGTATAATTCCCTATGCACACAAGTCATATGATTCATTAATCTCAGCTCATAGTTAGTTATTCCTATCACTTTAGTATCTCTATTATTGGACAAGTTTATTGCTAATGATTTAATTATTCTTTTGATCAGTATGATTATCATGGAAAATGTAACTAAATATTAGTCAATTACAATTTAACTACAAACCAATATCAATCTAATTATAAATTCTCTAACCACTCCTTATTATCTTGACTTAATCTGAATCTAATATTTCATCCGTTAATTTTCGAGTCACTAGTAGATAAAAGACAATTTGTGTTGATTGTCAGAAACCTATTTGTGCCGGTTGGCAGAATCCTATTTGCGTCAGTCACCAGATCCCTATTTGCATCGGTTTAGAGTTTGACATAACAACTTGGGAAGCAAGTTACTCTAAAGTTATTAGCGTCGGTTGATAAACCGATACAAATGAAAATCTATTTGTGTCGGTTGTTGACTCAGAACGGAAGCAAATGATGGTTTTTCATATATAAAAAAATGCATTTGCATCAATTGTTGGGCAACAACTGTCGTGAATGAATCTTTTTCAAATATAAAAGAAAGTCATTTGCTTCTGTTGTTACCAACAACCAGCGCATATGGTTCTTTTTTTTATTATCTAAAAAGATAGTCAATTGTGTAGATTGTTTGGCAACAAACAATAAAAATGACTCTTTTTAACTTTTTAGAAAAGTGTCATTTATGTCGGTTGAAAGAGAGGAAGTTATATTTTTATGTGAGGTTGGAGAAACTATAATAGAGTTAATGAAAATTAACTTGCCAATCGGAGAAAGATTGATGAATTTTCAAGACTGGATGTTAGCTAGGATTTTGTTTGTGATATCTTTATTGAGTGGTGATGAGGTTCTCCAACCATGCATCTTCATAGGGCAATCTAGATAATTATCTATGGAGAAAGAACTTTCGACTCCTAATGGCTTTGTCATCAATTTCACAAACCAACTGTTTTTTCGAATGCCTTTTAAAGAAGAAAATGGCATCATATGCATAGAATGGCTGAGTAAGAGAGGGAGTCGAGCAAGCAATTATGATGCCTGAATGACTGTTGCATTATATGTGCACTAGTAGAAAAAGGATGATTTGCGTCCCCGGATTTGCGTCGCACAGACACGGAAATGACGCAAATTAACTTTGTGCGTCGCATGACAAAGAGCACTCGACGCAAAACATCAATATTCATATCAGCATACGAGCAATATGCGTCGCACCGTATGTAAGTGTGACGCAAATTACCTTTGTGCGTCGCACCCAGCTCCGCGTGCGACGCATACTGAGCTTCTCAGTTTGGGGGATTGAGCCAAATGTGCGTCGCACCGAGTCCACCATCCGACGCACATTGGGCCCATAAACTCAAACCCTAAAAACGCGTCACTTAACCTAATTCCTCACTCATCTCCAACCGTTTCATCTCTCTCTCACTCAATTGTAATTCTCCTCCGTCACACTCAAATCTTCTTCTTCTTTTCCCAGGTAATTTTTAGTTTCGATTTTCAATTTTCGCCCACTAAATTATTGTTATTTTCACTTTTGTTTATGTTTGAATAAGATCTTCATTGTTTGTGATAATTTCTCTCAAATCTCATCATCATCAACTCTCATCATCTCTCAGCATCGAAGACCCGACAGGCATCGAATCTTCAGCCGTTTAATTTCTCCCTCACTCAACTGTAATTCCGGCGAGCGAATCTTCAGCATCGAAGACCCGACAAGCATCGAATCTTCAGCATCCTTTTTTCGCCGACGAGTCCGAATTCCTCGCTACTGTTTTCTCAAATTCAAGAACGAAAATTCAAGAAGAACGAGATTTGAAGAAAGAACGAAAATTCCTCGCTCTTATTTTGGTGATTTAGGTTTTTTTTTTAAATTATTTAGTGCAATTTCATTCTTGTATGTTAGATCTGATTTTGTTTTTTTAGGTTTATTTTTTTAATTTTGTTTTTTTGTATGTTAGATCTGAATATTTAAGTTTTTTATTTCGTTTTTCTTATATCTGATTTTTTTTGTTTTTTTTATGGTATTTATCCTAATCTAGGGTTTATTTTTCAGATTTAGGATTTTCTTTTAAATTTTCTCTTCTGAAATTCCTTTTTTTCGTTTTCAGATCTCGAAGCCTTGTTATCGAAGCCATGTTCTCGAAGCCTTCTTCCTCTTCAAGATTATTTCTCATGATTCTAGATTCAGTTTTGGTTTTACATCTTTTTTTTACTGCAAAATGTAATTTATTTGTATTTATTTTACATATTTTTTTCTCTCATTCGATTAGTTTGTAATACATTTTTTGATAGTAATAGTAATAAATTATGTGCAGAATCAAAACAATATTGTTGTGGAGTTGTAATTTATCTCTTTTTCTTTATTTTCTGTAATTTATTATTACAAATCTACGATTGCGTTTGCACAGAGCCTCATTCTGTTCATAAAATCAATTTTTTTCCCAAAAACAAAATAATTTTTTTTAAAAAAATTGAAATTTGCGTCACACGTAGCCCAAGGTGCGACGCAAATCACTTATCTGCGTCGCACCCTTGGTAATGTGCGACGCACATTACCGCTCTATGTTGGGCAAGGGAGAACCACTTGCGTCGTACCGTATAAAGGTGCGACGCAAATAGCTGAACCATCTGCGTCATTTCCGCATACAACGCAGATCGTTTCTGAGTCATTTGCGTCGAGGGCTTTGGCGTCGCACCATAGTCCGACGCAAATAGGCGCCTCACATCCGACGCAAATTGCCTTTTCTGTACTAGTGGTTGCCCAACAAATAGAATATTAAAATTGTATTACTCACTCGATTTATTTTTAATTTGTTCATCGCATTTGGAATCATGATACTATTCACAATTAGAGAAAATCTTTTAATTTTTTTGCACAATATATGAGAAATATATAATCATGTATGGTCATGTTTGATTCATCTCAATGAGTATTTTATTAATGTTCAATCGTTATAATTTTAAAACTATGAAATGAGATAGATTTAAGGTCAAAAAAGTGCTTTGCCAGACGTACACACTCAAATAAGGAAGAACAAAATGAAATGAATGGAGTATAAATCTACTAATATATTATGCACTTAATTTACTATTTACTAATTTATTTCATAATCTTTTCACGAGATATTGAGTTATGGTGGCAAATAAGGTTTGTCTACTTCATAGTTTTAATCTTAAATACTTTTCAATCTCATGCAATGCACAACTTCTTTTTTATTGAATAATGTTTCTGACTTATGGTCTTTAATTAAATTGGTATGACAATAGATCGAATAAGTAAAACTGTAGGATAAAATATTTAGGGTAGTAATGATGGAGAAGAGAAATTACAAAGAGGCTACGAACACAAATTAGTTTTTTTTTGACATTGGGAAATCGTACATTAATTAAAAGAGGAAGTACATCCTAATGCTAATACAATTCAAACTAAAAGAAATACATAAATCTAAAAGAGCCTTAAGAGCTCGTACATTCCACCTAAATACAAACAATGTCCAAGGAGTATCCGAAAGATTGCATGAGCGATTCTGATAGATTGCACGGAAAACGGATGAGAAAACACACCCGCCCGGTCAACCGGGAGGTTTAGCCCGATCGGGTGAGCCACGAAATATGATATGCTAGCATATTCACTTCGCCCGACCAACCGGGCGACCAAAAGGGGAAATTTGCTTACGCGCCCGGATTTGCTGTTATGTGGTAACTCTTCAATCACCGTCGCCCGACTGGGATGATTTTGCCCGGGCGACCGGGCGGTTTCTTGGGACGGGTTAATTTGCCTTTTTTAGCCGGTTTTGTAAAAAGTATAAATAGGTTTTTAGTATTTTCGATTGAACTATCGTATTTTCTGCATTTTAGGGCTAAACACTTAGTTTTTCTCTCTCTAGCTTTGTATGAACTTTTACCTTGAAAGATTATAAAGATCGTTGATTTCGTTTTCATTGTTCCTCAATCATTCGGTATTCCTCTTTACTTTGTTTGATTTAATGAATTCATCTACTTGCATTATGTTTATTGAATTTATTATTATCATGAGTGAGTATACTTTTTCTAGGGCTTATAGAGGGAAGCCATGTTTGTACATTTTTGATGGTGGTTTAAAGTTCTTCGTTATTTGGACTGAATTAGAATAATTCCTATTTATTTGTTATGCTTGTTTAATTCATGTAATTGCGCAATATCATGAGTTATATTTAGCTAATAAGAATTAGAATCAAAAGATCGTATTCATTAGAGGCTTGCTACAATAGGTCGGTTGGATTATGTTGAGCGACCGTACTAGCATATGTTAATCCAAGAGTTGTTAATGCCTGACCAAGGATTAGCGAAATACTCTATTTATTCGAACCTCAATCCAAGTATTGTTGAACTATATTATGGTGATTAAATTGGAATAAGCATGGTGGACCGATTGATTGCCCTAGGTTTTTAATTTTTTGATAAACTTCCATTTTTTCGTGTTCTTGTTTGTTATAGTTTAGATATTAATTCTTCAATCAATTTCCTCTCTTGGAGTAGTTAAATAATTGAGCATAAATCTGTAGAACTCCTCTCCCTGTGGATCGACCCGTATTATTTGCCAGTTTCTGCTAAACAGACACCGTGCACTTGCGGTATATTTTAAAACCCATCAACTTTCTGAATTATATAATGGGTATTGTGATCCTTGTTGATCCTTCCATATCTTTCTCTTGATCTTTCGTGACAACTTTTTTTGTTGGATGTTTTTCTTCCTTTCATCTTTCTCATTAAAATTCAAAAGAATTGTGGACATATGTACCTTGTGGGCCGAGTAAGGTTTTGCTATCTTCAGAGCTATTGAAGACACCATGTAGTTTTTATTTGCTCTAATATCATTTACAAAATTTCTGAGTCTGGTGGAATCTTAGCTTTAAGTTGTTGTGTTACTTTTGTAGCGAAGTCGATAAAAAACTTTCATACTTTTACTGTAAGATCTCTAAATTGTTAGGGTGTTGGTTCAATGAGTACATTAGTCCTTCAGTATTTCAGTTCTACACATCCTTGCTTCTGTTAGTCTTAGCTTCAAGTTGATGTTCTTCAGTATTGATTCTTGTTACTATTTGTTCACAACGAAATTGAGTTATGTATGTTGAAATTTGGTGTGTAAAACAACCAATATTTTGCATGTCAGTGTAGAGGTTCAAATGTTAAGAAAGTTGATTGTTCAAGGACAGATAGGTGTAACAAATGTGTTATATCGAGCATGACCCTTAATTTGTTGGGAATCTGAAGCAACAGAAGAATATCAATTATTGTATTACTGTTGACTTTTTATATTTCTTCTATAAACTCACTTAGTTTGCTTCTAAATCTCCCTCCTTAGTCGGGGAATGATCTGGGTGTTTTCTTTACTCAATTTTGTCTCGAAGGTATGAGTAAGCTATAGTATAAGAGTTGGCATAATTGGCTGGCTCTTCTAAAGGTTGCTTCTGGGCTATATTGCGCTATCTGCTTTCTACTGTTAGTCATTATTTTTTGAGCCTTCACTACCATCTTTCCTAAACTATCATATGTTGTTGCAGTTCTTGTCTTATCAACCTAATATGTAATTTTCTCGTCATATACATTTGAGCAGCTCAAGAATTGGAAAAAAATCTTTATGGTCCAACTGCAAACTCGCTGTTAGCTGAGAAAAATTTCAGGCCTAGATGGTTAGATAAATTGTTTTGTTGTAGCATATTTTGCAGCTTGTATGTTTATCTTTTTAATGTTTTATACTTTGCAGTACTTTGGTCGAGTTACAACTGAATTTTCTCAAAACAAGCTTGATGAGTTAAGAGAATTGTGGATCAAATATGTGGATGAATATAAACAAGTGGATGAAGAAGAATCGGAAGATAATGACTATTTTAATTAGGATCTGTGTATTTTATTTTTGAGCGGGATTAGAGAGGTGCTTCTATTTTTGTGCACATCAATTGGAAGAAACATGCCTACGTGCTCTATTACTTCCTCCGTTCCATAATAAGTGAAACACTTCACCAAAAAAGCTCTCACATAAAAGAGAGAAGTGTTTCACTTATTATGGAACGGAGGAAGTACTTTTTTATAACTTAGTTGAATTTTTGGAATCTTCTAACATTATATTGATATCGATGTGATTTTGTAGTGAATGATATTAAATGAATGAAAAAGTATTCCAATTTTAAAGTCATCTGAATTATCTCAATATAAGTGTCTAGATGTTCTATATATATGTAAATTACTTGTAGATTATGAAAGATACACATGGAGCAGGTGAAACGGATTAGAGAAGCGTATAATAATATTGAAATATTATCATTTCTTTTTTTCTTTTTTTTAAATATAAGGTTAAAGAGACCACCTTTTCCTTTCAGATGGTGTTTTCAGGAATGATTAAAAAGACCACCTACATATATATTAAAAATGATTTCTTTGTAAGATAAAAAAGACCACCGATCTGTAAAATGTGGCGCCTTATCCTTCTTCTTTTTAATTTCCCTATTTCAATTCATAAATAACCACTCATTTTAAGGAAGTGATCTCTTCTATCAAATTAAGAAACCACCCGCAATAAGTGGTTATTTATCCTGAGAGACCTATGAGCTGAAGACAACCTCTTATGTGGTCTCTAAATTAGATTTTAGGGGTCTCTTTAGGCTTTTTTTGCAGTAGTGTAATTAGCTTGGCAATGGCACGAAAATGGGACATTCATCAACTTGATGTTAAAAATGCTTTTCTACATGGTGACCTGCAGGAAACAGTTTACATGCATTAGCCACCTGGGTTGTTGAGAAAAGAGCTCCTCAGTATGTGTGTCGTCTTCGCAAAGCTTTGTATGGGTTAAAACAAGCCCCTCGGGCATCGTACCAGCGTTTTGCCCAGCTTCTCCTGCGTATGGGTTTTGTCATTACTGTCAGTGATTCTTCATTGTTCACTTTCCATCAGGGTACTGCAACTGCCTACTTATTGCTCTATGTGGATGACATTATTCTTACCACATCTTCTGCTACTTTACGGGAGCATATCATCTCTCAGCTCAAGACAGAATTTCCCATGACTGACTTGGGTCCTTTAGAGGTGATCATTTTGGCCCGGCCCGGCCCGTTTTTGGGCCGGGTTTTGGGCAGATTTTTTCGTTTCGCGGGCCGGGCCGGGCCCGGCCCGCCCGTTTTTTTTTTTGCTTTGGCGGGCTTTGGACAAGCCAAAAACAACTTTTTAGTCTATTTTTTGGCCCGGCCCGTTTTGGCCCCCAAAAGCCCGCTAATTTAGGCCCGAAATAGCGGGCTTTGGACACAAAAATTCGGCCCGCAATTTAGGCCCGGCCCGGCCCGACCTATGGGCAAATTTTTTTGGTCTCGGCCCGGCCGGGCCCATGATCACCTTTAGGGTCCTTTGAGCTACTTCTTAGGCATTGCTGTCACCAGGTCACCATCCTCTATGCTTCTTTCCCTGAGCAAATATGCACAGGAAATCCTTGATCGTGCTGGTATGAGTCACTTCAAACCTGCTGCTACACCGGTTGACACTAACTCCAAGCTATCTGTGGATTCGGGTCCTCCGATTTCGGATGCCACTATGTACCGTAGCCTCGTCGGGGCTCTTCAGTACTTGACATTCACTCGTCCAGATATCGCCTATGCTGTCTAGCAGGTCTGCCTCTTTATGCATGATCCTAGGGAGCCTCATTTTAATGCTCTCAAGAGCATTTTGCGCTATGTTCAGGGAACCATTGATCACGGATTACACTTATATCCTTCTACTTCGATGCGCTTGACTACTTATACTGATTCTGACTGGGACGGTTGTCCCGACACTTGAAGGTCCATATCGGGTTATTGTTGCTTCCATGGTGACAATCTCATCTCATGGTCCTCCAAATGTCAACCTACTCTTTCTCGCTCCAGTGCCGAAACCGAGTATCGGGGAGTCGCTAATGTTGTTGCCGATTCATGTTGGCTTCACAATCTTCTCTTAGAGCTTTATTGTCTGCTTCATCAGGCCAGGCCACTCTTGTGTATTGTGATACTATCAGTGCCATTTACCTATCTCACAACCTAGTTCAGCACCAACGCACGAAACATGTTAAGATGGACATCCACTTTGTTCGTGAAAAGGTGGCACTAGGTCAAGTTCGTGTCCTCCATGTTCCTTCTAGGTATCAGTTTGCTGACATTTTCACAAAAGGTCTACCACGACATCTCTTTTTGGATTTCAGATCCAGTCTTAGCGTTCATCGTTCTCCCGCTATAACTGCGGGGGTTTGATAGAGAATATATACCATATTTTCTCCCAGATCTTTAGGATATATTTTGGTATAGAAGATATTTACATTATCTTGTATTTTGTCAGGTTTCTTAACACAGTTAAGACTGATTAATATGTAATCTCTATATATATTGATTAATGGAAAGCACTCCGATTAAGGAGTTTTACACAATCTAACAGAGATATTGTATTCTATTTTGGGCATCCATCCACAAACAACTAAATGGTCAAAAGTCACAAACTCACAACACAAACACAAGTCATCCCTTTGCTGCTCCACTATTCCACTTAAAATCTCTTTGTGGGTTTATTTTCATATATTTAAGGGTTGTATTTTTAATTTGTATCATATTAATTTGGAGCATTTTTACGCTTATTCTTTTTAAAATGATGGATTATTTGGTGCATGTGATGACGTAGTCTATGTATTTTTTTTTGCCTCCAAGGATTTTTTTATTTCCGACCTTAAATCTCTTATTGCTTTTCTCATATTTATTTATTAAGTTCTCGATCTATTTACGAATCTGCTATACTAAAATCTTAACATTTACTAGAAGGCAAATATAGACTATTGATACAATGAATTCTTCAAAACATGTACAAAGATACAATCATACACAATAGGTCAATAGCCAATGCATGTACATTATTCAATTACAATATATGTAATCACTATTCATTTAATTTTAGTTGCGTATACCATAACTTTTAAATTGGAACAAAATTGACAAATCAGATCAATTTGTGCCACCAAAAATTCTCTTCAACTTCTTCACTTGTACAGCCTCCAGTAAAGTAATCTTCTCAACGACATTAGTTGGTAGGTCATTTGCAAAGAGAGAAGTGGTAGTAGTTTGGAAATTAGGACTCGCACTGTTCAAGCTAACAAAGGCGACCGCAGGAGTTTTGCCAACGTTAACTTGGAAGTGAAGTAATGATTGAGGAAAGATCATGATATCCCCCTTGTTCAATGTTTTATAGTATACTTTATCTTCCGAGGATATAAAACCAGCTATTATCTTTCCTTCAATCACTAAGATAAGTTCTGAAACTCTATGAGAGTGGATCGGCACAACTCCACCCACACCAATGTCTAACCGCGACATTGAAATGCCTAAACCATTCAAAGCCGGGAAGGTTAAATCAATTGCCGAGGTTACAGCAACACCAAAGATATTTGAGGTGTTGCCAGCAACACCAAAACCAGAGAAAACAAAGTCATCGACGGTAAGGTTAGCCGGATTCCTACAAGGGTATCCGGCTGGCCCTACCGGATAATTGAAGTCTGCCACACAAAAATCAACAACACTTGTTTGTGCAGATGAGAGAGATACAATGAGGGACAACAGTAAGATAGTTTTGATGATTTCCATATTTGTAAGGAATTTCGAAAGGATGAAGGTTCTTTGGCAAGATAATAGCTCTTTGTTTCTCTTAGGTGGTAGTGATGCCCTAGTCTGTTGAAATTTGTGTTCTATATATAGAACTGCTGAACTGGAACGTGCAATTTTGTGGAAATTGTTATTAATGTATTTCTACTGGTGCATGGTGATTCATGTGATATGGGCTATTTCATGGCTTACATGGATGCTCGTCGAGCTAATGTAAAATGGGGCTGCAGAACGAAAGTAACAGCAAATTGATCACAATTATTTGTTTATGTATTTATCTTGCATAATCAAAGCTTGTAGCGAGATAAAACTCCTTAATAATTGGATGACAGTTTCTTACCAATCTCACATTGAATTTTCAAAAGATCATGAATCGGTTTTGCCGTCCCCCCCCCCCCCAATATTATTTTTAAAAATACAATTTAATATGAGTCTACTCATAGCTAGTTAGCTTGCAAGACTAATTAAATTGCACTCTGAATGTTGATATGATAATTTAAAGAAGAGTTCTGGTATGAATGAAGATTTCAAAATCGATGACAAGAATAAAAAAATAATAATAATAAAACTCAGACTAAGACTATGCGTAAATGATACAATCCAACTTGTGAGGACCCGGTTCACAACAAAAATACTGTGCACCAAGCCTAGGCACGTGACCTGCTACAAACTACTCATTCCAACTTTCCAAAATATGCGATTTTCTTTCTCTTTTCAATAAGATTTTCTCGCTCTAAAATTTCTGCAATTTATTTTCTCTCTTCATTCATATTCTCAATTTCATACAAAAACTAAATTTACGTACATCTCGTTCAGAATCAAATTATTGTTCTTATTTGATTCAATAATTGTAACACTATGTTGATTAGCAATTAATTGATTCTTCAACAATTTCCTGTTCAATATTGAACAACTACAAGAAATTCATGGAAAATTCAAGTTTAATTGAGCAAATAGATCTCAATCAGAGTATTGTAGCATCTACTATACATGACTTAAATCAGAGCATTGAAGCATTCGACGACGAACCTCACAATTCAATCCAAAATGAGCATCAAGATCCAATGACAATAAATCTCAATAATACACCAAGTTTTGAAGGTAACAACATCGGAGTCAATAATTTCATTTGTTTGATTAATTAAGCAAAGCAACACTATAATTTTTTGTAGATAATGTGGAGCTGTTTCACGAGGAGCTCGAAAATCAAGCTGATGAGCAATATGCTATAGTAACAACTAATGAATCTAATTCAGCTGTGATTCCAGGTAAGTTTCATAAAACACACTATGACATTCATATATTAACAATATCATATATACACTATATCAGACAGAAACACATTATAGCATATATAAAACCGCATACATATACCATATCACAAATCCATATACTATATCATAAATAGATACATTATATCAGACAGAAACACACTATAACATATATAGAAAATATTCCGTGCGAAAACGCCTACATAGACCATATCACAAATACATACAGTATACCATAAATAGATACACTTTATCAGACAGAAACACGTTATAACATATATAAAAAATATTACGTAAACACAAATGGACTATAGTATACAAATACACTATATCACAAATCCATACAATATCATAAATAGATGCACTATATCAGACGGAAACACACACTATAGCATATATAAAAAAAATATTACGTACACATGTACACAAATACACTATATCAAAAATCCATACACTATATCAGACAAAAACACACTATAGCATAAATAAATAATATTACGTACTGATAAGTGCATTTCTAACGCACTTTATGGACTCCTTTTAGCTCATGTTGAGAAATGGAAGCAATAAATATAGAGCACACGTTGAGAAATGGTGTGCTTGCACCATGCCCCATGTCCGCTCGCACATAGTGCCATAAAATCTTATATTGGGAAATTTAAATGGACATAACTTTCAAATCACAAGTTAGATTAAGGTAATTCTAGTTGTAGGTGAAAGCTCGTTTCGATGTCTTTCCAACGACTAGTCATAACCTTGATTTGGATATAAAACGAAGAAATTACGCTCGTTTTAAGTTGAATTGTCCGACCAGATCAGAAATAATAATGGTGCCGCCGCACTTGTTACTTTGGTGTGCCCACACCACTTAATTCCTTGAGAAAAATTTGTAAGGCTCGTGCCTATTAAAAACAAGAGAAGGTTATTATTTTCGACTGATGCTTTATTCTATAGTTTTTGAAAGATAAACGCCTTAATTTTGTTTAAGATTTGGAGATTCTAGATCAAAGTTTGTGATTTCCACACATTGAAGGTACTTTTTATTCAACTAGTTTCAAAGTTTTCAGTTTTCATTCTCTCTTTTCTTGTTATTCTTTTTTCTTCTATATTATTAGATCTCATATATTGTAGTTTCTTAATTGCTTATTTTTATTAGAATTATTATCCCTTAATTATGTTTAGCCCTATTTGGTTATAGAACTATATTTTTTTATGCCCGGGCGATGCCTCGGGTCAATTACAATAAATAAATATATTATTGTTTTGAAATTTCATAATTTATTTTGCTACTTTTCGTATTTTTTGTCCATTAAGAAATTGAAAAATTCACGTCACGACATGATAAGTAAAAAAATTTGAAAGTTTTGAGTTTGAAAAAAATACGTTAAAAGGAATTGTGGTAAGAGAATATGAAATCAATATTCACTTGTAAATTACGTAATAAGAGTGTTAGAGATGTATATACTTGTTTAAGTCTTTTTAGTTATTTATAATTATTATAAGATTTCATCATATTTTCTGTGGAACATTATACAACAAAGTAATGGTGTATTGATGGTTAAGCTCTTACTTTTCATTTCAAAGGTTACGTCTTCGATACCTTGCACTTACACATTTTAAAAAAATGCGGACTACACATAGACATAAAACATTTGCATGAGGAGAGTGCCACGTAGCACATAGGCTTTCTTTCGTACGCCTTTTAATATATTTGTATAGATTCAAGTTTTTGTGCTTAGAATCCATGATTAGTGAGTAATTTTCTATCTAGGGTTAGGGTGAAAGTATGGATTAGGGTTTAAATATATTGTTAATGTGATCTTGATGATCTAAATATGATTATTCATTGATCTTGGTGTTTTGAGGCCTTATGATAGATATTGATCACATTTATGCTTTGGTATTTTGGTTTCAAATGTTCTAAATCGAATTTCGAACTCTTTTATCATTCCCATCAATCAACTTAATTTCTAGGCTAAGATATTGGGTAGAAATTAAGGAGAACCTTTATTTGGGATTTTTAGAATCCATTGAATCTTTTAATCAATTGACTAAAGACCGTTCGAGAGAGGATTTAGTTGATTGATTAAATGCTTATTGTTGAGGACCATTCGAGAGAAGAGTCAAGTGTTTTAGAGGATAACTAAATCTTGCATAATTGTCGCCTTTGAATCACAATTGCATTAATAATTGTTGTGCACTTTTATCTATACTGGTAATAACCTTAACTCTAGTCTCTTCCTATTAGATATTTCATCTCGTGTTATTTGCTAGTTCTTTGAGAATAGTTAGTTTTTGTTGTTACCAAATCATTTTTAACCCCCCCCCCCTCCAAAAAAAAAGTCCCTCAATTAGGTAATATAGACTTTACAGACTTTGATTAATCTCATTTTCCCTGTGCATCGACCCTTGACTTGCCTTTACTACGTTATTAGTAATTGCTTGT
The DNA here is from genome assembly GCF_026745355.1 of Beta vulgaris subsp. vulgaris. Taxonomy (NCBI): domain Eukaryota; kingdom Viridiplantae; phylum Streptophyta; class Magnoliopsida; order Caryophyllales; family Amaranthaceae; genus Beta; species Beta vulgaris. Next base: position 49,023,395 of record NC_079209.1, on the reverse strand, counting down.
TAGATTTTATAAATATTGTTTGAAAAGCGATTTTTTGTGCCTTAACAACGCACTAAAAACCTCTTATCACGTACACATGTACACTGATACACTATATCACAAATCTATACACTATATCATAAATAGATACAGTATATCAGACAGAAACACACTATAGCATATATAAAAAAAGTATTACGTACACAAATGGACTATAGTAGACATATACACTATATCACAAATTCATACACGATATCATACATAGATACACTATATCATACAGAAACACACTACAAATATAGAAAATATTACGCACGAAAACGCATTAGAGTACACAAATGCATATACTATATCACACATAGATACACTATATCATAAATACATACTCTATTACAAAAGTGACAAAAATATCTTAAATCTTTTATAACAAGTTCAACTGATCAATCATTGAATAAACATGAAATTGGAGGAGTTTTACTTGGTCAATTAAGTAAGACCAATTTTTGATGATATACATGAGTTGTATTGTCAGCATGCTGCTATAGTAGGGTTCAGTGTCAGAAAATCCAAAAACTAGAAAAAAAAGAAAAGACATCAGTGGTGCATCAAAAGTACTATGTCTGCTCTGCTTAAGGGAAAAGGAATACTAAAAACAGGGAGAGAATAATACAAATAGAATGATACAAGACATCACTTCAAAACAAGGGAACACCTTAAAGAAGAAGAGGACAAGAAGAGTTATGATCATAAGAATTGAATATTCTGCTCTAATTAAAGCAAGGATGAACCCTGAAGGAAAATATGAGATAGTGCATCATGTTATGAACCACAATCATCCACTTAAAAGAGGACCACTAAATTACCTTCATAGATCTGAGCGTCAAATGAGTGATCCAAAGCAACAAACCATACAAGCTATGCAAGAGTATAGACTGAGACCAATAGATTCATTTAGTTACATGAGTACAGAAGTTGGTGGTGAGGATGTCTTAGGGAATTGCATGAAGGACCAATTCAACTACTGCTATAGACTCAAAGTAAAAACCAATTGAGGGAAAGGATTTACAAAATGTTGTTGATAACCTTTATGAGAAGATGCAAACAGATAGTAACTTCTTCTTTAGAGTAAGATTGAATGATGAAGGAAAGGTTTGCTGCTTCTTTTGAAGAGACTCTATGATGCTTGAGAACTACATATGCTTTGGAGATTTTATGATTTTTGAGACTACGTATAGGACAAACAAGTATAATCTCATTTGTGTACCATTTGTAGTAATTAATAACTATTGGAAAAACATAATGTTTGCATGTGCATTTCTTGTGGATGAGACAACATCATCATTTGAATGGGGTTTTGAAACATTCAAAAAGTCAATTTGAGGTAAATGTCCAATAACTAAATTCAGCGACCAAAACGCTACAATTGCAGCAGTAATAAAACAAGTATTTATGTTTATGTGAATTTCTACAACTTCTATTATATACTATTGCAGGAGCAATAGATATTATTAGAAAAATTAATTATATGAACTTATTGACAGGTTTTCGCAACCTCAAGACCCATGCTATGTTTATGGTATTTGAGTCAAATTGTAAATCAACGATTTAGATTGATGAAGGAAGATAGGGAATTCAAGAACATTTTTCACAAGGGTCTGAGTGGTTGCATTACAAAGACAGAATTTGAACAAACTTGGAGCACAATGACCAAAGAAATACAAACTAGAAGATGATGGTTGGTTCTAGAGATTATATATTTTGAAAAAAAAATGGTGTACAACATTTAGCAATGATTTCTTCTCTGCCGGAATACTATCTTCACAGAGAAGTGAAAACACAAATCATGTTGTTGGGTTTAAGGCAAGCAAAACAATTAGCTTGACTCAATCCTTTTTAATATTCCAAGAAACAGTAAAAAGGTGTAGAAGACAGGAAGTAAGGGATGGTATTAAATGTACAAAGGGAATACTAAAATCAGATCTCTGCATGAGTCCATTACATGCTTCTACACAATACATACATACTCTTTTTCGAGATTTCGAGGAAGAATTCAAACATGCAATGGCAAGTGCAACATTGATGGTTCTTCTCAAAAAATTCCCTTCAATTACCAAGAGAAGACAATTGAGTGTGGATGCATAAATTTTGAAGAATGAAGTTGGTTATGCTTTCATGCCATAAGAGTTCTACACTTGCATCATGTCCAAAAAATACCAGAGAAATACATATCATGAAGGTGAACAAGATTCGTAAAAAAACAAGTTTGGGAGAAATTTGATAATGAAAATAGAGAAAAAGGAGAAGTAAACAGCTTCACACCATAAAGACTGCACATGATAAGGGGGTAGTAATTAAGTTTATGCAATTTTAGTTTATAGAGTATAATAAACAATAATACACTATATGATTGAGAAATAAACTATAAAACAGATAAATATACTATATGATAAACACACACTATAAAATTTTGCACCTTCATGATATGTATTGGAGAAAACACAAGAATTTGAGAAAGTTTGAGTGGGTCATGAGCGACCTTGGAGTGGGCGCTTGGAGAAAAACGTGCTATAAAGTCATTAAATACATCAAGGACTGTGATTTGCTAGAGCAAAATCCATGACTAAAATTGAAGAACAAAAGAAATTGGATTTTTTTTAAGGACAATATTGCCCCCTTTCATTTTCCTTTCGTTTCATCATTTTTCTTACAGGGAACCAAACAACAGAAAACTAATTTTGGAATTGTGTATTCCATGAAAATCATTGAACACTGAAAATGTTTTACGTCCAAGCAAACAGAAGCTAAAAAAAACAATAAAAAAAATCAAATTGCTAAATAGATGATGATGATGATGATGTTGTTGTCGATGATGATGGACGTTGATGATGATGCGTTGATGATGAATGACGATGCAGGGGAGTGAACCTCCTTTGAGAAGTAATGCAGCAAAGAACCAAAAATATGGGTTATGATGTACTTCTCATTTTACTGAACTTCTAAACATCGCCTCAAAATTACTTAAAATCTCCTAAAAAAAGTTGAAAGTACGTTTCTAACCTTTTCTTTTTTTTTTCCTATAACACCACACCCACGTCACTCCATCACCATTCACCTCCTGCTACCATCATCCCATTGCCACAACCACCCCACCAGCAGCCCCCACCCCACCCCTACCAGCAGCTACCACCCCGTGCAAGCCCCACGTTAATTTTTAACATGAAAGAGTAGGATAAGTAATTCAACTAAAAAAAAGCTTAGAATTCAAAATTTTAGGAAATATAATTGTAAATTTCTAGATCTCGATCTTAAATTCAGTAAAATAAAAAAAAAAGACTTACCGATTAGCAGAAACTAAAGAAGAAGAAGAATTTGTAACAACAAAAATCACCAATCTTAAGTGTAACATCCCGATAATTCTGTCTTTTTAGAAATACCTTTATAATATAAAACTTAGAGAATTACCAAAGCATTATCGCCCGTGTGATAATGTATCGGCTTATTCAGAATTTTGCAGCGGAAAACAATTAACTAAACTTTAACTTTATTAAAACTCAATAAATAAATAAACAAGTGTTTAGAACTTAAACAATCTAATTAATCAACTCAAACAACTTAATAAAATATGTTCTTAATAATGCAGAAAGTAAACTATACTAGTTACACATTCTCTCTGTTCCAGATTCCCAATGATACACATCTGCGAACCTGTAATGTCAATGCTATACTGAATCTACTCCCCATAAAGGATCATCACAGGATAAATAAGGCAAAGCCTTGATCACGCACACAAACAAAGCACGTAATCAGCAAAGCTGAGTACTACATACTAAAACATAAGCATTACTAACATGATACAAATAATAACGTGCAGGGATAAATAATAGTATGATCATATAACATTTTGCAGACACTTTTACTGAATTAAACTCTAAACATCTTTTTATTACTTTAATTGGAATAGTTATTGGACCGAGTTGTCCTGCCAATAATGCCTTCATTAAGAAGACGAAATACGGTCATGACTTCGTATTCCAGAATGACCTGCGATATCGAGGAACCTTTGAAATAAAAGAGAAATGGTGATCAATCCATTCCTAGATAAAGCCATGGCACGCTCACCATGTACTCCAACTCCCCATGTCCAACTCTAGACGTGCACTAGTCTAAAGTCTGCAACTATTCTCGTCACAATTTACGTTAATTACCATTTATTACTTGTTATGACACACACATACAAGCAACACAGAAATAATCAAATAATCACAACAAACTTCTTTTATTTTAGGATTTAATAAGTGATCACAACTTACAAACCAAGATTATTCCCCTTTAATTATCCAATCCATTTTATTTGTTGCCAACAATCCAACTTACCTTTACATAGGCATAATTTCAACTTACCAAACAAGGCCCACAATCCTCATAAAGTAGTGAAAACAATATATAAGGGAACATATGAATACCATGATTCAATCCTTATAACAAATATAATTCGTCATGCGAATTAATAAATAACAATTCTTTTCCACATGCTTGCATCAATTATTCCATCCAAACATGAATCTTTAGGGCCTGTTCTCCCAACTTATTTTCAGTTGAGTTCAGTTCAGCTCCAATCAGTTCAGTTCAGTTTAGTTCAGCTCCATTCTTTAACAACAAGAATCCGCTTTTCTAGCGTCTGAGCTTAGCGTCCGTCATATAAATCAGATTCTTGTTGAATTTTATAACCATTTTGTTAAATATTATTATTATGTTGGTATAATTACTAATTACTCTTATTATTATTATTATTATTATTATTATTATTATTATCATTATTATTATTATTTAAATATATATCATTACTATTAAGTATTATTATTATTGTTGTTTCTATATATTATTTTGTTTATTATAGCTTTACTCATTATTATTACTATTATTATTAGAAGGAACATGGTTTAGGTCAAAGCACAAATAAACCCACTTTCTTTAGCCCATAAACCAATCAAATCGCGTCAAGACGGTTTATGATGTAATTTTCGCGGTCCAACCCAATCATTATTTTTATTACTTAATATTTTAATATCATTAAATCTAATTATTAAAATATTAATATTAATTTACTTCTTAGATATTATTGTTATTATATATCATCATCAAGTATTAATATATTAATACAAATAATATAACATAATTATTATTAATTATCATTATTATCATTAATTATTTTTATTATTATTAATTTATGATTATTAATATTATTTATTTATAACTACTCCCTCCGTTTCCTAAAGATCTTCCCTCTTTTCGTTTAAGTGTGTTTCCAAAAGATCTTCCCTCTTTTACTTTTTTCCTTATGTGGAAATTATTTTCTCCTTTTTACCCTCCCATGTCCCTATCATATGGTCTACCATTACATTATTAATTCAATTTTACTCCCTTTCTCTCTCCTATTTTAACCCCTTTTTATTTATTTATTTATCTTAACCCCTTTCCCTCTCCTACTTTACCCACTCCACACCCCACACAAATTATTTCTCATTGGTATCTGTAGTAACAGTAACAAGGAAGATCTTTAGGAAATGGAGGGAGTATCATTTAAAAAATATCCAAAATACTATTATTATTATTATTCATTATTATTACTTATCATTATAATTATTATTTAATATTCATATTATTATTGTTTAAAATATTATTGATATATTTATTACATTCAATTTACGGTTTTTTCACCAAGTACCCCCGAGTTTTTAAAAAATTCACCTGGTACCCTCCAAGTTTTCAAAATTCACAGGGTACCCCTAAGTTTCAAATTAATACACGGGGTACCCTTAAATGCCCTTAATGACTAACGTCGTTAACCGCCGTTAGTCATTAACCCTAATTTTCTGTTTTCACCCTAATTAATCCCCTAATCTTAACCCTAATCCTAACCCCCTACCCCTAACCCTAACACTAAACCCTAACACTAACACTAACCCTAACCCACCACCCCACCACCCACCCCCCACCCCCCACCACCCCTGCCCCTCCCCACCCTCGCGCCGCCCTCCTCCCCCACCCTCACGCCCTCGCGCCGCCCTCCTCCCCCACTCCCCGCAGCCCCTCCCCCACCCTCGCGCCGCTCTCCTCCCCTCTCAGTTCATTGCAGCAGTCCCCCCACCCTCCCTCCCCATCGCGCGCCCCCCGACCTTCCCCCACCCCGCGCCAACCGCAACACCACCCCTCCATTTTCGCACCCCACCGCCTGCTCCCCCGCATCGCTCGCAACCCTTCTTCTTCCCTCGTTTTTTTCGCTGTGGGGGGACTTTTTTGTTTCGCGAAAATTGGAGGGTGGTGCAACGAGGGTGGGGGAGGGGTGCGAAAATGGAAGCGAGGTGGTGTTGTGGTGGCGCGGGGGTGGGGGGTGTGCTGTGGGGTTGCAGTTGTGGGGGAGGGGTGAGATTTCAGGAGCTGCGAAAATTGCGTGGAGTGGGGGAGGGAGGGTGGGGGCTTCGGTGGGGGTGGGTGTTGCGGGGTGGGGGGCTTCGGTGGGGTGGGGGTTGCGGGTTGGGGGAGGGGGCTGCTGGGGTGAGGGATGTGGGCTGGGGCGGTGGGGTGGGGTGGGGGTGGGACAGGGGTAGGGGTGGTGGGAGGGTGGGGGAAGGGTGGTTAGGGTTAGGGTTAGGGTTAGGTTAATAGGAGTTGAAAACAGAAAATTAGGGTTAACGCCGTTAGTCATTAAGGGCATTTAAGGGTACCCCGTGTATTAGTTTGAAACTTAAGGGTACCCTGTGAATTTTGAAAACTTGGAGGGTACCAGGTGAATTTTTTGAAAACTCGGGGGTACTTGGTGAAAAAACCGTTCAATTTAATTCAATTCAGTTCAGTTCAGTTCAGCTGTTTTATGCCGAAAAGAACAGGCCCTTACTCATAATAAATCTCAAAATCACATGCTTGCACACAGGCATAAAACATGTAACAATCAGTAATATCAGAATCATATATGAACATAACATGTTCCTATACATGATACTAAAATTCTTTCTCCTTAATCCATGATACCAATCACATAGCACACAGGTATGTACGTACCTTTGTGTAAACTAGTCTGCAGGCCACTTTTAACTCCTTAAAAGTCCCCTACGAAAAATTTTCCGCCTAGAAATCAATATAACCAAAATTAATACCCTTAAATAAAAATTACAGCAACTGTAAAATATTTTAAATCCCCTTTAAATATACTCAACAGTTGATTTTAATACCAAAACTTCAATTACTTTTGATTCCTAGCATAGTACCACCATACTAGTAATTAAAACTCTTAAATCTTCATTATAAAACCTTTTCTGATATTCTAGCAACTTTTAAAATCATAAAACCTTCTAGAAACATATATAAACATGTTTAAAATCATAAACTAAATAAATATCAAAGTATCTAATATGCTACTATGGTTTTCTAGTAATTAAAACCCTAAAAATTCATGCTTTAATGATTAAAACTTCAATATAATCAAAATAAACAAATCTGAATTTTTATTCTTATAATATAAAATATATATGAATCAAGATTACTTATTAAAATAGTAAATTAAAACCAATAAACATAATTAACATTAAAAGAAAGCATAAAAATATAGTCTTTAATGGAATCTTGAAGAAGAAGAAAAGAAAACAACCAACAAGGAGAGAAAAAAAGTGAAATACCGAAATCGCGAGTGAAATATGGCAGCAAAATCGCAAAGCTTGCAGAGGCCATAATTCATAGAATAATAATCGGAATCGAGTGCTTTTTGAGTCTAAGTTCAATAACTTTTCGAGATCTACAATTTTCAAGCAGGAAGTTTTGGCTAAAAATAAACGGAACTATGAGAAATATGGACAATCAGATTTGGGTAAGAGAAAAAACGAGTGAAGGGAAGAAAAGAAAACTATGAGCTGAGAGAAAATAATCTTTCTGTGGAATAAAATAATTGGGTATTAGGATATTTATAAAGAGCTTCTTTTTTGGGCTTAGAAAAAAGAGATAAGGTTTGATGAAATAATTGATGATGAACAAGATAAATAATTTGGAACTTTAATCATCAATATGACTCTTTTTCCTTTATCTTTTTAGGATTTTTAGGCTCCTTAGCTCCATTAGACTTCTTTTCCAATATACTCCCTCCGTCTTTTATTAGTTTACCCCTTTTGACACTATTCACATACATGACTTTGACTATCTTTTGTAATTTGTATTTAAGGAAAAATAGTCATGTGAGATCTTGTTGGATTCGTCTCAATGTGTATTATCCAAATATCAACTTTTTGTAATTTTTGCTTATCGAAAATTAGAGATATTAAGGTTCAAATTAGTATCTCGGCAAATGTGCCCCAAAGAAAGGGGTAAACTAATAAAAGACGGAGGGAGTAAATTAGTATTTAAAATTTTTATCAAAGCATGCTTAATTAAAATATTTCCAACTTTATTAAATCGTTAAAATAATTTCATTTGACTTTTAAAATAGTCAACCTTTTCTAAATAGTCAAATCATTTTAAAACTAGATTATGTTTAAATATAATATATAACTATCATAATATATTTATAAAATCCTTTAAAATTATGGGGGATTACATTAAGTGAATCGACGACTAAGAAGATGAAGTATGACTTCGCCGAAGAGATCTTAACAAGTGTGTCGTGGTGGCCTTTAGCTTCTTCCTCTTCTCTTTGTGCAGGGATTTAAGCCTCTGAAATTTCTTTGGGACCACGGGGAGAACGTCAAGGCTGGAAGTTCTACCCATGACCCTAACGTCCAGGCCAGACGTTCGGGCCATGGGTGGAAAGTCCATCCCGGACGTTAGCCCCATGATCCAAATTTTTTTCAGTCTTTTACAAGGTGGGTAGTGGAGGAGGTCGCAAGTGGTGGTGAGGGAGGTAGGTGATAGCGGGTGGTGGCAGGTGGTGGCAGGGGTGATGCAAAAAAGAGAAGGGAAAAATTATCTATTAAAAGTGGATCCGGGACGATTTTAAGTAATTCTGGGACGAGGTCTAGCAATCCCTCTTATTTTATTGTTTATTTTTCTTTTTCCTTTTTCTTTTCCCCTCTTTTTACTCCTTTTTGTTGTAGGTTTCAGTTTCCTTTTCTATTTCTTTTTTCTTTTATTTCCCTTTACCTTTTTCTATTTTCTTATTCTCTTTTTATATTATGAGTAATATAAATTGTAAATACCCTCAAGTAATCTTTTAAGGGTCAAGTTTTTTGAGTTAAGTTTTATTCACCACTCTTACTTTTAAAATAGTTTTTAAGATTTTAAAGAGGATTAGCCTCCATATATAGCTTAGTTTAAGAGAAAAGTAAGACAACTCAAAAATATATTGAAGATTTGGATATTCAAGGGTGACAACTTGTATTAAAAGATTCAACATTTTATCAATGAGCATTTCTTACTCTCTCGCTCTCCTCTTTTATTGCTTTATGTAAATTGTTTTTCTTAAATTAGTTGTTCAGAATTAGTTTAATTATTTGTGGTTTATTTTGTTTAGTTTAATGTTAGATTAATGTTTATTATCATGTTATTAGTTGGTAATTTCTCGAAAGGTCTCATTTTTGTGTCTATAGAGTAGTTTGTTGGTTAGGGTTCGGGTGAAAACTCAATCATGATTGATTTGGGTGTTTGAATATGAAATTAGGGGTTTGTTTAGGCTTCTTAATTGACTAATGGCATGATTACTATTTACTTGCATTTTAGTTGGCCAGTTGTATGTTTGTTTTATTGATACCTTAATGAAGTCGAGACAGGAGATGAAGGTTGATATTTATGCCATTATCTTGCTTAATTACTCTTGAGAGTGAGATTTGAGTGAGGGTTTTGTGGAGTGAAATTGTGATTATCCCTTGGTTGCATGTTTGAGACAATGAGAGTGACTTGATTATGTGGCTTAGGTAGTTTTATGCACCCTTGAGAGAAAGTTTTGAGCTAGTTAAGAGTCAATAACCTCAATTAGTTGCTTGGTTTTCTTTCCTTCATGTTTCATCATTCTAATTTTCTAAATCATGAATCGGTTGGTGTTGGATCCCTTTTCCTAGTCATATTTGATCTTTGGTAGTTTTTTTGGTCTAATATACTTTAGTTGGTAGTTGACAATTTCCAACTTGATTTCGGCCTAGCTTATTGATTTATTAGCACATTTTGGTGTTTCTTAGTCCTCGTGGAAGATAACCCTCACTTGACACTTTTAGTTTAGTGTTTAACTTTAGGAGATTACTAACAAGCTAAGTTTTCCTATGTCAGGTAGTTTTGACCTATAAATTAGTCATCAACGCAAGGGTGTAAATACAGAGAAATTATGAAAATGGGTGCTTTGACCTATATATTGATAATAATACGTGTAAATTAAACTTCAAGAGACTAAATCTTCTTCCCAAACACATATTTATGCCACAATATTGTATATAAAAACAATTATAAGATGGACTAATTAATGAACTAAATTACAAAATCAACTTTAGTCATAAATCACAAGAGTAAATGTTTCATGAAGAGTAAAGGAATACAAATACAGAGCGCCATATGGTAACACATTTAACCAAACCTTTAACACAACCATCCATAATACAATAAAAGGTGCAGGACAACAGCAAACCAGTAACCACAACAAAACACGTCAATAACACGTAAAAGGACCATAATAGTTGATATTTTGATGCTCTATGTATCAATCCAGAGCTGCATATGCGATGTCCTATAATACAGTAAAGGATTATAGGAGTAATTTATTTAGCTAGAGAAAGTCTGCACTTTGGTACAAGCTACGCAGATGCAGTCGGTGGATCTACGACGTGACGCATGTACCACTGAACCAGCGGTTGCAGGTCGAGCCGCCGCAACACCAATGGGTTGCGATATCACAAGGATGCCCTTCTGGAGCGCACTGTAGTGGCCCTGTAATCGGAAGCTGCGCAACGGCACCAGTGGCCACCATCAGGATGATGGCAATGATTAGTAGCAAAAGTGCCTGAACTGCCTTCATTTATTGTGTGATGTGTTATATGTTACATAAGACTCTTTTACGTTCTTATTTTCTGATAGAGAGACTCTTTTGCGTTTTTGGTGCTCATTTCAATCCCTTTTTATAACCTTCAAAATTAATGTCCTACGCAACATATTTAATTTACATCAGTTGTTAATAATGCAAATCTGTCCCAGTCATCGATGCTCCTCTCTTTGGCTGTTAATATATAGATGCTCTTTGATTTCCACAGATGCCTCTATATAATTAAATACAAGTATTATTACGTTATGTATAATGTTTTTTTATTATATGGCAGCTACATTATGTATATTGTTAATGTTATAGAATGACTTTGTCATGAAGGTCAATTTTATACACTAAATATTTGCTTTGGGATAAGATTATGAGGAATTTTGTATAGTTGAGCTGTGTTTCGACAGCTTTAGGGTGTATTGTTTGTTTGGAGCTTAATATACTTTAAAAAACAAAGATTATGCGGAATCAATATAGTGGTGTGATCACTTACATTAAGATAATTTATACTCTTAACTCTTAAGGGATGTTAAGAATTAAGCTATGGAGTAAGGATTAGCCTAGTAGCCTATGCCTTTCATGTAAGCTAATTAACTCTGAGAGGAGATGGTTTTCTTCTCTTTTAACTTTTTCATTTGATTTAGGCATTCAGTGTGTTCTTTGTAATAGAATCTTGCTATTTTTCTTCTTCTAGATTATGGTCTTGAACTCTTGATGATTTGTATGGGTTATTGCAATGGCTTTACGTTGTACTGGTGATATACTTTAATACTTGTTATCCCCTTTGGGCTTGGGAGGCCGTACGGTCCTTACTCCTTCCTAGAAAGGTAAGCTTATAGTTATAAATTTCATGATTTAGGAATATGAATTCACTCCCTTATTAAAAAAAAAAAACCCCCACTTTTTTTCAAGGAAATTTGGTTCTCAATATTGCGATTATATGTTAAACATATCATAGCACCAATAAACTATCGCCATATTTGTATTAAATAGTATGTCGGTGATCAAAAATGATATTTTTGGGAAAATTGACTCTGAATAATACCAAGGAAATGAATCGTTGTATGAATTTAAAGAAAGTAATGATATTGAGAGTATAAATATGTTGACAGTTAGTTGAAATACCTAAAATACCATTTCCAAATCGGCATACCGTTTAGCACGCATTTGTAGGTGATTGGAGCTATGGAAAAGTAGTAGTTGAGTACGTATTATTTAGCACATTATGACAATACTTGGTATTATTGAGCACCAGTTTTCCTATTTTATTTTATTTTCATTATGACAATGATAAGCATCAAACCCATGTTATTGTCGTTTAAATTTCATCAGCAATTCCCTCCGAGAAATATATTCAGTCTCCATTACTCTTCCTTTGGGGAAAAATTGGTAAAGGAAATAAGAAGTCGACTTTCAAAAGTTGGTTATTTTTTGTCGGAAAGTTGTAATATGGTCTTAACTCTTAAGTAGCAAACATGTGTTTTGGGTGTAACATGTTACACTATAACTTATTGTATAACATGTATAATGATGGATTGACTTTTTATCTTCTCTCTCGAAACTTCTTCCCCAATCCCCCCCAATTCGCCTCCCTCATTTTAGCATCTAGGTCGTCGTCGGCCAAATCTGCCTACTAGTCGCCGGCGATCTACCATCTACGGAGTCCTTTAACGTAATTTGGTGTGCGATATAGTCTTTCGTGTTGCGTGTCTCGTCGGACGGTGAGCGTCGAAATCTTTCCGGCGGTGTCCGATCGATACTTAGTGTCAGTGTAGGAGTTTTTCTACCATGGATTGGTTTTCGTTTATCAGCAAGCATACCGAGGTCTCAGGTGTGCTCTTTCTAATTCTTGTGTTCCTTTTTACAAATTGTTGGAGTCTCTCTGTTAATTGGGTTCTTATTTTCTTTTCTGGTTTTCAGATATGGTTTCTCTAGAATGTTGTGAGAGGTCGAAGGGAAAGCTCCATGAGCTTCTCAATAAGGACTATAAATTAAGTTCACATAATAATGAGTTTCTGAGTTATGTGTCTAATTTAGACAGTCCAAAGACTTCATTGGAGCTAGTTAAGTCATGGAAGGAAGAAGGAAACTCCCTTTTTCAGTCAGGGAGATATTGATGATGCATTAGAACATTATGGTTTTGCTAGAGTGATGCTTAGCTTAATTGTTTTGGAGGAGGAACATGTTAGAAACTTTTGTGAACTGTCTTACTGCACCTTGTTGAATCTAGCTGCATGTTTACTGAAAAAGAATGAATTCGATCCAGTTGGTCTTCTTTGTTCTGTTGTTCTAAGCTTTGACCCGTGCAATGCGAAGGCCTTATTTAGAAGAGCTAAAGCAGCGGAAGGGATAAGAAGGTGTGATTTAGCTTATTGGGATTTAGTGCAAGCCTCTAAAATTGACCCACTAAATAAAGAGATTGCAAAGAAACTACATGAAATTAAGAGTTTGTTTGAGCAGAAGAAGGATCGTCCAATTGGATTAGGGGTGGCACCGCTGCCACCAAGAAAAAAGATGAAGGAGCATCATCAGGAAGAAGGGGAATGTTCTTCTAAGGTGATGGAAGGGGCAACTAGAGAGGATTTAAACTTGTTGCAGGTTAAAGGAGATAAGGATCAAGCTGTTGGTGAAGATCATGATATTGAAATGAAGTGTGTTAAGGAGAGTGTGAGTGATTCCAAATCTGAAAAATCAAATCAGGCGGAGCCAAGATATCAGTTTACTAACCGAAGAAGGTCGGGCTCCTCATTACACTTGTCCAATAATATTATTCAATCACTGAGGCAAGGGAAATCATTGCAATTGTATAATCCAACATCAGGGTCATACATGGTAGTTCGTGTTCCAGTTGCTAGCCGTAAGATCAGGTCCAATTTTCTTCCTAAGTTTGATGTCATGGGCAAGTTGCGTGCAGGAATGAAGAGGAAACCTGGGTTCCTTGATGATCCTTCCCAAAGATCGATCAAGAAAGAAACTAGCTTCAAGTTCTTGTGTTTCTAACAATAACTCATATGTTCACAATGCGTCAAGTCCTTGTCTGAAGGTGGATGTTCTTAGTAAGTCAAATGTTAGTAATGTGGTAAGTCCTAGTCTGATGTCGTATAGTAGTGGGTTTAAGGATGAACTTGCTAGTCTATGTATTGCGAGTCCGCAAATAACCAAAGTCCACAACCTAGTCATAGAAGCTAGGCAGATGGGCTCACTTGTATCTTAATATGTTTATCAATGTATGCTCTTGCTGCCAAAAAAAAAAAAAAAAAAATTGTATAATGATATAGATTTCAACAAGAATCACATGAACTATACAAATAATGAGATGAATCTCATGCCTTCATGTCATTATTATGTATTTTATTTCATGTAATCTGAGTTCCTTTTACAAAACAAGTAGTGGTTTATGAGTTGATAAACCCGTAAATGTTTTATCTTTCCTCAATATTTTCCTACAAATTAAAACACCTTTTTATTTCTTGTAATCTAACAAAATAACTCGAAATATTATTATTAATAAAAAAATAATTGACTGCAGCGAATACATACAGCTCAAGTCATAAGATCTTTTAATCCAATAAGGTACTTGACAACAGTAGCCTGCACAAAATACATTAGATATAGAGGTAATAACTAAAGAAAAGAAAAAAGAAAGTAAAACAGCAAACAAGGTCAACCCTCTTTCACCTCTGTCCAACATGGCTAACGATGTCATGAGATGTTCTTCTTCGAAGTTGGCTCTTTCATATTCGTTTATTGATTTATTATTGTGCAATAATTGCTAATTCTTGACTTTGTTATTCTTATAAAAATTATCAACGACTTTGTTAGGTTCTTATCCCCAAATTCATTAAATAATCTCTTTGCTATGAACCCTGGCCTAATTAATGAATTTTTTAATCCCATAACCTATCAGCAACGTTGTTGAAGGATTCTTATCGTTAAGTTTACTAATTTTATACTCCCTCCGTCTCAAAATATAGTTCTCATCTCTATTTTGGGTGTCCCAAAATATAGTTCCCATTTCCATATTTAGTTCCACATTTTTCCATAGTTTTTCTACAAAAACCGTGTCCCATCATTTATTTCCTTCTTGAATTTTTTTTTTCCTTTGTTTATTCAACCAGAATGTTACAATTAATGTTCTTTCATCAATTATTCTTCATTCTCTCTCCTAAAATCATGTTTTCCCATACAACATTTATTTAAATAAACAAAAAAAACATTACTATCCTTCTTAGATTCTACTTGCATAAATTACCGTAAAAAAAGAGAAATGGAAACTATATTTTGAGACGGAAGGAGTATAAGATTATTGATCATGCTACAAAATTAGTCTTTATGGCCAGAGCTCATAGAAAATAACTCAATATTGTATCATGATCAATCATCTTATATAAAATTTTATATAAGACCACCATATGATAGCTTATGACAAGATTGGAGGAATATGTCCTTAGACATCTCAAACATTACTCAATATAAATAAGAATAATACTATGAAGATAATAAAGTTAATTATTTAAGTAATCGTATTTTCTTGTTAGAGAATATATATGATTATTAGGACAATATTGATTCGGCATATAACTAAAATAGATTAATCATATGAGGTCACACATGGTAGCACAAGTTGGTCAAAGCCATCCAAATCCATTTAGGATTACAGTTGGGCCCAAGGGTGATAATGAGCCTGACAAGTTCGCGAACAGTTTGGGCTCGACTCGATCAAGGCTCGGCTCGTTGTGACTCGGGTCTAGTTGATGCTTAGATCGAGACTTAAACGAGCGGAGCTTCAGCTCGGCTCGAAAAGCTCGTGAACAGCTCGATTATTATTTCATACTAAAAAAATATTTTATATTAAATAAAACATTTTATATTAAAAAAAAAATCTATTATTAAAAATTCTATTAGGTATTTCTTTTAGGATATTAACTCAGGTATATATTAGAAGAAAGATAAATTTTCCAAATAAGCTCGATCCCATAATCGAACCCGAGTTCGAGCCGAGCTCAAGCAGCAAGAACTAATCACGAGCTCGAGCCGAGAAAAAACATCAGACCGACACCTCGCGCCGACTAACCCAGCCAGCAAGGCTGACACCTCTCGCCGCCCTGCCCTAAACGTCGACCCAACTCTGTCCTTTCGTGAGGCGCAAGTGGGGCCACTCAACCACAGTGGGAAAATTATTTGGATTTTGTAACAATTTACTAAATTTCCATTTAATCTTTAACAAACAATTTATTTAAAGATTTAGGATTTAATTAGGTTTTAATAATCCGAAAATTATGGCAAAAAATTTTAATCACTTATCAAACTCAAACTCAAAGTTTTAGATTTATTAAGATAAGTTTTCAATGTTTAATCTATATTAAACATTAAATCTAAAAATATTAATATTAGGGCAAAAAACAAATTATATCCGAATAATTCAGAAAATTAACAATTAAAATCTTAAAAATTCAAAAATAAATTTTATAGTGATGTACTGAATTATATTAACAAATAAAATCAAATATTTTTATTATTACCCTTAAAATTTATGATTAATCAAATTAAAAATAAAAATTAACTAAACTCACAAAAAAAATATTTTGAGCATAAATCACAAATAAATCAACTATCTAAAATTTTCAATTAATTAATATCAATTATCAATTATGCAAATTCAAACAATAAATAAATTCTTTCTTAATTGAATAAAGATAATGAGTCTGCATACAACTACATGATCATATGAATATTATGAATTAAGCAAAACTAATACCACTAAAGGAATATATAGATGCAAATAGCGGAATTTCAGGAAACATTTTCCTAACATCTATCCTAGGATTGCAAACATAATCAAACACATAAATAATTCAATAGGGATTAAATATCAAACTTTTGTAACATGATTTCCTTGTGCAAGCTTTGACGATCCGAGTGCCCAAGTGTTGCTCCAGCCGCACGAGTTGAACACCAACGTCTGCTAGAACGAAAGAGAAGAAATTTCTTACTTTTAGGTGGTATATGCTCCGGTTAGAGGGATAGTCCAAGGTTTCTTCACCTCTCTTGTCTTGTGAAAAAGAAACTCATTAACAAAATTGATCACCTAAACCCTAATATTATATCCTATATATATTAGACGAGTCACAGGCTAGTTGGGAGAACTAATTCTCCTCCTATTCGTCTTTGGACCGGCCCAACTAGGGGTGCTTATCGATCGAGCCGAGCCTGAATAGCACTGCGCTCAGCTCGAGCTCATTTAACTTTTCATGGGCTCGGCTCCGCTTGTGAGGTCGACGAGCTTGCGGGAGCCAACTCGGCTCGAGCTCGTTTTCAGGCTCGCCTTGAACTCGGGTTCGATTATGGGCTCGAGCTCATTTGGAAAATTTATCTTTCTTCTAATATATACCTGAGTTAATATCTTAAAAGAAATACCTAATAGAATTTTTAATTGAATTTTTTTTAATATAAAATAATTTTTAATATAAAATGTTTTATTTAATATAAAATATATTTTTTTAGTATAAAATAATAATCGAGCTGTTCACGAGCTTTTCGAGCCGAGCTGAAGCTCCGCTCGTTTAAGTCTCGAGCCGAGCATGAACTAGAGCCGAGTCACAACGAGTCGAGCCTTGATCGAGTCGAGCCTAAACTGTTCGCGAGCTTGTCAAGCTCATTATATATCACCCCTAGGCCCAACCCTAATCCCAAATGGATTTGGATTGCTTTGACCAACTTGTGCTACCATGTGTGACCTCATATGATTAATATATTTTAATTATAGGCCCAATCAATATTGTCCTAATAATCATATTTATTCTCTAACAAGAAAATACGATTACTTAAATAATTAACTTTATTATCTTTATAGTATTATTCCTATTTATATTTAGTAATGTTTGAGGACTTCAGACCAGCGTGATAAGTGCGTTTTTAACGTATTTATGGACTCCTTTTAGCTAATTTTGATCCTCTTTCTCCCCTTTATTCCCTCTTTCTTCTCCATTTTCCCTTCTATTTCATTCACTTAATCATTCTTGATCATAGTGATATTTTGCTAGATTTTCAATCATTTTTAACCGAATTTTTGGTACATTTTGATTTCACCCTACTTTATATTCTTAATATAGGTGGAACTACCTAAGATGGATATGACATACATATTCAGTTACTTCCTCCGCAACTGTTCTTTGGATAATACTTGCTTCCCGTATGGCTGGATTCATCACTTTGCCATTCAGAGTACCCATATACCTTTCAAAGGGCCACATATACCTCATACAAACGAGTCCACAAAGTTTAATTTCTCGAACAAGATGAATTATCAAATGAGGCATGATGTCAAAGAATGATGGTGGAAAGTACATTTCAAATCGACACATGGGCTTGCAAGTTTGCTAGAGTGTTAGGATCAAACACCTTGCTAGAGATGGTTCTGAAGAAGAAACACAACTCTGTAATCATGTATCTTACGTGGGAAGGCAAAATACCTCGTATTGCAACAGGTAATAAATGTTGCATCAATGATGTAATTGCTCATCAATCATATCCTCATCACAGATAGGGCATGCCTTTCCTCCTTTAACTGTACACCTGTCAAATTCTAATAAGCCGGAAAATCATTAATCGTGCAAAATATCATGGCACATAATATGAAGTCGTTTTCGCATATGAATCGAATATCGAAAAACCTTCATCCTACAACAATTTTAGATCTTGAATGAGTGGGTCAAGATACATATCTATGTTGTTTCCGGGTTGCTTAGGACCCGAGATAAGAAGCGATAACAGAATAAATTTACGCTTCATACATAATCACGGGACAGATTATAAATGGTTAGTATAACCGGCCAAGTACTATGGTGGGTACATAGTGTGCCAAATGGGTTCATCCCATCTGTACAAAGTCCAAGCCTAAAATTTCGAGGTTCTTTACCAAAATCGAGAAATGTTAGGTCGATATTTCTCCATTGCGGAGAATCGGTCGAATGTCTAAGCATCCTATCTTTCTTCCTCTCGTCCGCATGTCACCTTAATAATTTAGCATTATTTTCATCCGAAAATAAATGCCTAAATCTCAGAATGATTGGAAGATACCGAAGAACCTTCGCCGGAGTTTCTTTCTTTTTCACCCCTTCATCATCCTTGTTTATCTTGTACGGAGAATCTCCACAGCTTGGAAACTCACCCAAATCCTCGTACTCATTTCGATATAACACACAATCATTTTGACATGCATGTATCTTCTCATATTCCATACCTAATGGACACAACAATTTCTTTGCCTCATAGGTAGAAGTGGGAATTTCAGTCCCTTCGGGTAGAAATTCTTGTAAAAAAGTGATCGGTTCCTTCATCCTCCAAATTGTGCAACATCTCATCTACCCTATCATTCTTATCATCGTCTACCCTATCATTCTCATTGTCATCCTCTCCTTTTTCGATATCAACCTCAACCTCATCATTATTGGGATTTAGTGCAAGCCTCTAAAATTGACCCACTAAATAAAGAGATTGCAAAGAAACTACATGAAATGAAGAGTTTGTTTGAGCAGAAGAAGGATCGTCCAATTGGATTAGGGGTGGCACCGCTGCCCCAGAAAAAAGATGAAGGAGCATCATTAGGAAGAAGGGGAATGTTCTTCTAAGGTGATGGAATGGGCAACTAGAGAGGATTTAAACTTGTTGCAGGTTAAAGGAGATAAGGATCAAGCTGTTGGTGAAGATCATGATATTGAAATGAAGTGTGTTAAGGAGAGTGTGAGTGATTCCAAATCTGAAAAATCAAATCAGGCGGAGCCAAGATATCGGTTTACTAACCGAAGAAGGCCGGGCTCCTCATTACACTTGTTCAATAATATTATTCAATCACTGAGGCAAGGAAAATCATTGCAATTGTATAATCCAACATCAGGGTCATACATGGTAGTTCGTGTTCCAGTTGCTAATTTCACAAAGGAGGGCACCAAGGGGAAAACCTGAATACAAGGCGGACCAGTGAGTGAGCACAGTCGCCCTAGTAGAGAGGGTGATGTCGATAATCCTATCTTAGCTCTCCAGGAAAGTGAAGATTTCTTGATAGAAAGCGAGGTGGCTAAGTCTACAGGTGTTATTCGAAAGGAGATAGCAGCTAGGAGGTCCCAGCTGGGCCAAACGAGCCCAGTTGTTTCATCCAGTCTTCCAGCTAGTGGGTGTCTTTCATTAGCCTCCAAGGAATCTCAAGGACGAGGAAAGTGTAGCAAAACCCAAACACGATTTGGGAACTCCAGGAAAACCCTGAAAACTAGCCGTAAGATCAGGTCCAATTTTCTTCCTAAGTTTGATGTCATGGGCAAGTTGCGTGCAGGAATGAAGAGGAAACCTGGGTTCCTTGATGATCCTTCCCAAAGATCGATCAAGAAAAAAACTAGCTTCAAGTTCTTGTGTTTCTAACAATAACTCATATGTTCACAATGCGTCAAGTCCTTGTCTGAAGGTGGATGTTCTTAGTAAGTCAAATGTTAGTAATGTGGTAAGTCCTAGTCTGATGTCGTATAGTAGTGGGTTTAAGGATGAACTTGCTAGCCTATGTATTGCGAGTCCGCAAATAACCAAAGTCCACAACCTAGTCATAGAAGCTAGGCAGATGGGCTCACTTGTATCTTAATATGTTTATCAATGTATGCTCTTGCTGCCAAAAAAAAAAAAAATTGTATAATGATATAGATTTCAACAAGAATCACATGAACTATACAAATAATGAGATGAATCTCATGCCTTCATGTCATTATTATGTATTTTATTTCATGTAATCTGAGTTCCTTTTTCAAAACAAGTAGTGGGTTATGAGTTGATAAACCCGTAAATGTTTTATCTTTCCTCAATATTTTCCTACAAATTAAAACACCTTTTTTATTTCTTGTAATCTAACAAAATAACTCGAAATATTATTATTAATAAAAAAAGTAATTGACTGCAGCGAACACATACAGCTCAAGTCATAAGATCTTTTAATCCAATAAGGTACTTGACAACAGTAGCCTGCACAAAATACATTAGGGGAGCGTTTGGTTACTACGAGGTAAAGGGAATGGAATCAAGAAAGGGGGAGAAGGGGAAAGGAAAAGAAAACCCTTAGATTTAGAGTGGTGTTTGGTTGCTTCCTCCTCTTACCCTTCTTCCACCCTAGCACCACCACTCCTCCCACGCTATTACCACGCCGCCTCTCCCTACCCAGTAACGCCGCCTCTTCCCCTTCCCACGGCGGTTCTCCCCTCCGATCCCCTGCACCGTCGCGTTTCCCCCCTCCCCCGTGCCGTCACGTTGTTCTCGCTCCCCTCCCTGCACTGTCGCGTTCTCCCCCTCCCTCCCCTTCCCCGTCGTGGTCTCTCCCTCCCCTCCACTGGGTCAGCGTTATCTCCCTCCCTCCCCCCTGCGCCGTCGCGGTCTCCCCTTCCCCTCCCCTACACCACCGCGTTGTTTTCCCTCCCCTCCCCTGCGTCTTTAGGTGTTGGATGGTTGGGGTGTTGCTCGGCGGTTGGTTGCGGTGGCCGGTGGTATGGTGTGTTGTGGTGGAGGGGTTGGGTTGCGGTGGTAGGGTGCGAAGGGGGTGGTGGTTGGGTGGTCAGGTGTGGTTGAATGGTTGGGTCAATGGGTGGTTGGGTGGTCAAAGAGGAGGTCAATAGTAAGTCAAAGAAAGGGTAAGTGAAACCCTTGGGGGGTAGGGGAATGAAGGTAGAGGGCTTTGGGGGTAAGGAGAGGGTAAAGGGTTTCGTTGATTTAAGCAAACAAACAACAAGTAAGAGAATCAAGTCTCTTGATTCCCTTACCCTTTCCACAATACCCCTAATCAAACGCCCCCTAGATATAGAGGTAATAACTAAAGAAAAGAAAAAAGAAAGTAAAACAGCAAACAAGGTCAACCCTCTTTCACCTCTGTCCAACATGGCTAACGATGTCATGAGATGTTCTTCGAAGTTGGCTCTTCATATTCGTTTATTGATTTATTATTGTGCAATAATTGCTAATTCTTGACTTTGTTATTCTTATAAAAATTATCAACGACTTTGTTAGGTTCTTATCCCAAATTCATTAAATAATCTCTTTGCTATGAACCCTGGCCTAATTAATGAATTTTTTAATCCCATAACCTATCAGCAACGTTGTTGAAGGATTCTTATCGTTAAGTTTACTAATTTTATACTCCCTCCGTCTCAAAATATAGTTCTCATCTCTATTTTGGGTGTCCCAAAATATAGTTCCCATTTCCATATTTAGTTCCACATTTTTCCATAGTTTGTCTACAAAAACCGTGTCCCATCATTTATTTCCTTCTTGAATTTTATTTTTTCCTTTGTTTATTCAACCAGAATGTTACAATTAATGTTCTTTCATCAATTATTCTTCATTCTCTCTCCTAAAATCATGTTTTCCCATACAACAATTATTTAAATAAACAAAAAAAACATTACTATCCCTCTTAGATTCTACTTGCATAAATTACCGTAAAAAAAGAGAAATGGAAACTATATTTTGAGACGGAAGGAGTATAAGATTATTGATCATGCTACAAAATTAGTCTTTATGGCCAGAGCTCATAGAAAATAACTCAATATTGTATCATGATCAATCATCTTATATAAAATTTTATATAAGACCACCATATGATAGCTTATGACAAGATTGGAGGAATATGTCCTTAGACATCTCAAACATTACTCAATATAAATAAGAATAATACTATGAAGATAATAAAGTTAATTATTTAAGTAATCGTATTTTCTTGTTAGAGAATATATATGATTATTAGGACAATATTGATTCGGCATATAACTAAAATAGATTAATCATATGAGGTCACACATGGTAGCACAAGTTGGTCAAAGCCATCCAAATCCATTTAGGATTACAGTTGGGCCTAAGGGTGATAATGAGCCTGACAAGTTCGCGAACAGTTTGGGCTCGACTCGATCATGGCTCGGCTCTTGTGACTCGGGTCTAGTTGATGCTTAGATCGAGACTTAAACGAGCGGAGCTTCAGCTCGGCTCGAAAAGCTCGTGAACAGCTCGATTATTATTTCATACTAAAAAAATATTTTATATTAAATAAAACATTTTATATTAAAAAAAAATCTATTATTAAAAATTATATTAGGTATTTCTTTTAGGATATTAACTCAGGTATATATTAGAAGAAAGATAAATTTTCCAAATAAGCTCGATCCCATAATCGAACACGAGATCGAGCCAAGCTCAAGCAGCAAGAACTAATCACGAGCTCGAGCCGAGAAAAAACATCAGACCGACACCTCGCGCCGACTAACCCAGCCAGCAAGGCTGACACCTCTCGCCGCCCCTGCCCCTAAACGTCGACCCAACTCTGTCCTTCATCGTGGCTCCACCGGCGCAAGTGGGGCCACTCAACCACAGTGGGAAAATTATTTGGATTTTGTAACAATTTACTAAATTTCCATTTAATCTTTAACAAACAATTTATTTAAAGATTTAGGATTTAATTAGGTTTTGATAATCCGAAAAATTATGGCAAAAAATTTTAATCACTTAACAAACTCAAACTCAAAGTTTTAGATTTATTAAGATAAGTTTTCAATGTTTAATCTATATTAAACATTAAATCTAAAAAAATTAATATTAGGGCAAAAAACAAATTATATCCGAATAATTCAGAAAATTAACAATTAAAATCTGAAAAATTCAAAAATAAATTTTATAGTGATGTACTGAATTATCTTAACAAATAAAATCAAATATTTTTATTATTACCCTTAAAATTTATGATTAATCAAATTAAAAATAAAAATTAACTAAACTCACAAAAAAAATTATTTTGAGCATAAATCACAAATAAATCAACTATTTAAAATTTCCAATTAATTAATATCAATTATCAATTATGCAAATTCAAACAATAAATAAATTCTTTCTTAATTCAATAAAGATAATGAGTCTGCATACAACTACATGATCATATGAATATTATGAATTAAGCAAAACTAATACCACTAAAGGAATATATATATGCAAATAGCGGAATTTCAGGAAACATTTTCCTAACATCTATCCTAGGATTGCAAACATAATCAAACACATAAATAATTCAATAGGGATTAAATATCAAACTTTTGTAACATGATTTCCTTGTTTTATGCAAGCTTTGACGATCCGAGTGCCCCAAGTGTTGCTCCTCTAATCAGTCCACGAGCACGAGTTGAACACCAACGTCTGCTAGAACGAAAGAGAAGAAATTTCTTACTTTTAGGTGGTATAGGCTCCGGTTAGAGGGAATAGTTCAAGGTTTCTTCACCTCTCTTGTCTTGTGAAAAAGAAACTCATTAACAAAATTGATCACCTAAACCCTAATATTATATCCTATATATATTAGACGAGTCATAGGCTAGTTGGGAGAACTGATTCTCCTCCTATTCGTCTTTGGACCGGCCCAACTTGGGGTGCTTATCGATCGAGCCGAGCCTGAATAGCACTGCGCTCAGCTCGAGCTCATTTAACTTTTCATGGGCTCGGCTCCGCTCGTGAGGTCGACGAGCTTGCGGGAGCCAACTCGGCTCGAGCTCGTTTTCAGGCTCGCCTCGAACTCGGGTTCGATTATGGGCTCGAGCTCATTTGGAAAATTTATCTTTCTTCTAATATATACCTGAGTTAATATCTTAAAAGAAATACCTAATAGAATTTTAATTGAATTTTTTTTAATATAAATAATTTTTAATATAAAATTTTTTATTTAATATAAAATATATTTTTTTAGTATGAAATAATAATCAAGCTGTTCACGAGCTTTTCGAGCCGAGCTGAAGCTCCGCTCGTTTAAGTCTCGAGCCGAGCATGAACTAGAGCCGAGTCAGAACGAGTCGAGCCAAACTGTTCGCGAGCTTGTCAAGCTCATTATATATCACCCCTAGGCCCAACCCTAATCCCAAATGGATTTGGATTGCTTTGACCAACTTTTGCTACCATGTGTGACCTCATATGATTAATCTATTTTAATTATAGGCCCAATCAATATTGTCCTAATAATCATATTTATTCTCTAACAAGAAAATACGATTACGTAAATAATTAACTTTATTATCTTTATAGTATTATTTCTATTTATATTTAGTAATGTTTGAGGACTTCAGACCAGCGTGATAAGTGCGTTTTTAACGTACTTTATGGACTCCTTTTAGCTAATTTTGATCCTCTTTCTCCTCTTTATTCCCTCTTTCTTCTCCATTTTCCCTTCTATTTCATTCACTTAATCATTCTTGATCATAGTGATATTTTGCTAGATTTTCAATCATTTTTAACCGAATTTTTAGTACATTTTAATTTTACCCTACTTTATATTAATTCTTAATATAGGTGGAACTACCTAAGATGGATATGACATACATATTCAGTTACTTCCTCCGCAACTGTTCTTTGGATAATACTTGCTTCCCGTATGGCTGGATTCATCACTTTGCCATTCAGAGTACCCATATACCTTTCAAAGGGCCACATATACCTCATACAAACGAGGCCACAAAGTTTAATTTCTCGAACAAGATGAATTATCAAATGAGGCATGATGTCAAAGAATGATGGTGGAAAGTACATTTCAAATCGACACATGGGCTTGCAAGTTTGCTAGAGTGTTAGGATCAAACACCTTGCTAGAGATGGTTCTGAAGAAGAAACACAACTCTGTAATCATGTATCTTACGTGGGAAGGCAAAATACCTCGTATTGCAACAGGTAATAAATGCTGCATCAATGATGTAATTGCTCATCAATCATATCCTCATCACAGATAGGGCATGCCTTTCCTCCTTTAACTGTACACCTGTCAAATTCTAATAGCCGGAAAATCATTAATCGTGCAAAATATCATGGCACATAATATGAAGTCGTTTTCGCATATGAATCGAATATCGAAAAACCTTCATCCTACAACAATTTTAGATCTTGAATGAGTGGGTCAAGATACATATCTATGTTGTTTCCGGGTTGCTTAGGACCCGAGATAAGAAGCGATAACAGAATAAATTTACGCTTCATACATAATCACGGGACAGATTATAAATGGTTAGTATAACCGGCCAAGTACTATGCTAGGTACATAGTGTGCCAAATGGGTTCATCCCATCTGTACAAAGTCCAAGCCTAAAATTTCGAGGTACTTTACCAAAACCGAGAAATGTTAGGTCGATATTTCTCCATTGCGGAGAATCGGCCGGATGTCTAAGCATCCTATCTTTCTTCCTCTCGTCCGCACGCCACCTTAATAATTTAGCATTATTTTCATCCGAAAATAAATGCCTAAATCTCGGAATGATTGGAAGATACCGAAGAACCTTCGCCGGAGTTTCTTTCTTTTTCACCTTTTCATCATCCTTGTTTATCTTGTACGGAGAATCTCCACAGCTTGGAAACTCACCCAAATCCTCGTACTCATTTCGATATAACACACAATCATTTTGACATGCATGTATCTTCTCATATTCCATACCTAATGGACACAACAATTTCTTTGCCTCATAGGTAGAAGTGGGAATTTCAGTCCCTTCGGGTAGCAATTCTTGTGAAAAAGTGATCGGTTCCTTCATCCTCCAAATTGTGCAACATCTCATCTACCCTATCATTCTTATCATCGTCTACCCTATCATTCTCATTGTCATCCTCTCCTTTTTCGATATCAACCTCAACCTCATCATTAATGTGATCAATATGCAAATCATCACACAAGCTCGTGTAATTTGTACCCTGATCATAAAACTCCGTGCCATGTCCACCTAGTATGATTACTCTTAAACCCAAGACAAATCAAATGATCCTTAATTTGATCCACATCACGATACCACCTAGAGTTATTGTAATCACAACAAGGACACAAGACTAACTTTGACCCATTCTGCGATTGATGTTCTAACGCAAACCCTGATAAATTAATCAACCTCTTGTAGAAATGTCACCGAAATTCGATTTCCATACATCCAGTTTCGATCCATTTTCATACACTAGAGACATTAAACATTAACACAATCGACTACATCATTCAAAGTGTCTTATCAAATGCACTCATGAACATTTGGGTCCTTATTACTCCAACCTAACCAATCCTTGAGTTTCTCATCTCACTAGTGAATGAACATTTGGTTTTCAATTCTAAGAAAAATTTGGCAGCAGTTCCCTACATTTCTCCAAATACACGATGAAGATAATAGGTAAATTATCAACATATGTACCCAGAGAACGCTTAGGGAAAGGAGCTACATCTTTCATACAATTGAAAACCAAACATTCATTCACATCCTAAGTGAGATAAGAAACTCAAAGACGGTCCCAAATTGGGGACTATTCAAGACATACTCCTAATGATCAATAAGCCTAGAACATGTATCTAGGCAAATTATGCACATTGTAAATAAACAACAAAAATTAGCCCATTCCTTAGATATCCCTCCCCACCCCATCAAGGTATGTCCACATAGGTTTGGTCATAATTCAATATATACTTTCCCAATTACATAACCAAACAATTCACATATACTTTCCCAATCACATAACTAAAAAATTCCATAGATTTCCCGACTCCCCACATAGGTTTGGTCATAATTCATCATTATATGGACAAATAAAACAAATCCAAAAATCGAAATTAATGATTATATTTACATTTCATCAAAAATCAGAAAATACCAAAAAGGTATAATACATACCTCTGCTCTCAGGGAGCAGCGAAGACAACCACAATGATGTGAGCTTGGAGAAGCGGCAAACCGACTTTCATAAGATAGAAGGTAGTAGCTGCTGTACAATGTAGAGGAGAGGTAAAGTGAGATAATGCAAAACCATTGAAAGAGATGAGTTTGGATCGTCACACAACATAACACTAAATTTCACAAATTCAGGATAAATAGGAAACTATAATATAAATTCCTATAAGTTTGAAATTCTAAAGTAAGCATTCAAGAATTCTAACTCATCATAATCGAAAACTATAATTTCAATTAGAAAGAAAACCTAGTAGGGTTGGAGAATATACTCTTATTAAACTAATCACAAAGAAACAACGTTTATTAAAAATTATATGCATCAACCGACTAAAATTTGACCCCTATATTCCCACCATTTACAAAAATTCCAACACTACATTGTAATCCCACTATTACAGTCAAATTTCGCCTTCAACATTAGAACATGTCAAACTAATAACAATCACCAAAATAATGTCAAACTCTAATTAAATTAATGTACACATTCAAAGCTCAAAAGATTGCACATTTTGACATTCATATCTATATTAATGCATAGAAAAGCAAAGTAACACCAAATTTCACGTTAATGTCAAAATTTAAATTACTTAACACTTTTGAAGCTCAAATAACTTTTAGAAAAAATCAAGTAAATACACAAATTCACCAAAAACCGCAGGAAACTGCCACCCAATAACCGAGTGACATGAGTGCAAACCACGGGTGCTTGTGCTTTGCCGCAAAGAAACAAATTGTGAGGAGAGAGAGTCGAATGCAGCAAGGAGAGAGAGTCGAGTGCATAGAGGGAGTGTGGTGGTTGTGCTTCGCCGCAAAGCAACGAGAGGGAGAGGCTTCGCCGCAAAGATACGATAGGGAAAGCAATATGGGTTCAGCGAAAACGAGAGTGAAATGCGAATATGGGTGCTGGAGAAGTCGCCGGTGAGGAATATGGGTGCCGGAGAAGTCGTCGGTGATGGAGATAGGTGGTTGTGTAGGAGACGTGCGAGTGTTAGGGGGTTCGACCAATTCGCATGAGAGAGATAGGGGAGTGCAAGTGAGAGAGCGTTTGATTAGTGGGGCTAGGGATCCAGATAAACTTAAGTAACAACCATCTGCGTCGGAAGGGCCTAGGGTCCGACGCATATAGCTACTGTCATGGTTTTGCGCCGAACGTTTACTAGATGCGACGCATATAACTGATACGAGTTGGTTTTGGATCCACACATATGTGTTGGATGAGCCTGGTGTCTGACGCACATTCTTGTATCCTAAACCTTTTGTGTCGCTTGGCCTCAGGGTCCGATGCATACGCGTGGATCCAAAAACCAAATACTTACCACATGTGCGTCAGCTTTCGATGACCATGCAATGCAAATACTTATCCTACTCAGATCATTTGCTTAGGGTATTTGCATCGGACTTTTGATAGTATCTGATGCAAATTTGCAATTTGTGTCAGTTCTTTGAGGGTGCGACGAAAGTTGACAGTTCTGCACTAGTGAGCAATTTATTCTAGTTGAGGAAACAAAGATTTCAGCTCACAAATACGTATGTATATCACTATAACCTTTACTTTGACACATGAATATGCTTTCTCTTTTTTAACTACATTATTATTTGTAACTTGCTTTTGCGCAGTTGGCGTACAATGATGAGAAGCAAGCTAAGGGTGAGTTCACTCCGGTACGTAACAAAGACACCCTTTTTATGGCTCTTGGAGGGAAGCCAGACATTTGTGTCCACCCCGGAACGAGAGAAAGCATTCATGCAGAAAATGTCTAAAATGTAGAGAATTGACATTGCCTCGTATATGCAGAATCTGGTGCGTTCACAGCCCACTTATCTACTTACTCAACCATCTGTTCCATCATCTGCTTCACCATTTGTTGCAGCATCCGATTCACCATCTGCTTGGCCATCTGATTCACCATCTTTTTAAGTGAATTCCGTTAAGTTTTCGTTAGTTTTTGACATTTTTTAGTTTGACACGCAAAACGATAATTTTTCGACAATCAAACCGAGTATATTTGATCATTTTTTGACAATTCTGACCTTTACTCAAGTTTTTCAAGGACAAAATTACCCCCTTTCGTTGTCAAATAATGATCAGAGTTACTCGTTTTGGGTGTCGAAAAAGCCTCGATTTGCGTGAGAGATTAATAAACATCAAAGCTAACGACAACTTAAAGTGTTGAACCCTAGTTTTGATGATGACAAAGAAACAAAGATGCAAACTAAGTAGTGAACTAATGAGTTATTTAAGTGTATGATGTTTAAGGTATCAATGAAAGGAACTGGGAGAATACGAAGTCAAGGAAGAAGTCAAGAGAGATTTCAAAGGCTAAGTAAAGAAGTTTCTATAAGTTGATACTGGAGCAAGCATTGGATCAAGAAGAATAAAAGCTAGGCGTTTTATTTTCTAGTTCCAGTGTAAAGGAACAAAGTAAGGATGGTAAGGAACATGGCATATTATTTGAGAATGAGAGTTTGTTCCTTTCTAAGGAACAAACTAAGTGGCACTAAACGAATCTGTTAGAGGAACTTAGTTTATTAAAGGAACTAGACTTAGGCATGCAAAA